>NC_044976.1:163493243-163809607 GCF_008728515.1 Papio anubis
AGGGCGTCCAGGGCTGGGACAGAGGAGGTGGTAGAAGTCTGCAAGTCTGCGCCATGGAGGTTGTCCGAGCCGAGCAGTAGTCAGTAGGGTCAGAAGACTATCTACGTACAGTGGGAAAGAGCAAATATTGATATTGAGACCCAGGTTTCTCATTGTCTGAAAAGAGAGTTAAAATTCAGAAAAATAAAAACAAGAAAACAAAAACTTAAGGTGTTGGATTAGAACTGAAAGTCTTAGTGTAACCTCATAGTTTTTTCATATAGACAGATGGATACAGAAATATATGTAAATGTGTATGTGCATTTCCTAATTCTGTCCATTGAAAAGGCCTAGAAGCAACGCCAGCCCAGTACAAATGAGCACACCTGGCACCCAGGTCTGGATTTCTAAATACCATTCTTCCATAAAAGAAACTGGGTACTTTGGGGGAAAAACAAAAACAAAAACAAAAACAAAAAACAAACCTGATTCTAGGCCTGAGGAAGAGAGGATATAAGATTAACTTTTTATATATATATATATATGAACAGAAAGTAAGGAAATGCTCAAAAAATGATGGGGATTTGTCAAAAAGATACAGGAGCCAGTTTGTAGGGGCTCCCATTAACAAAATAAGGGACAATTTATGCATCAGAGAAGTAATAATAGTAACAGATTATAACCCATTGAATAACACAGGAATCTGTGTGTACACTGATATAAGTAATAAAGGAATAAAACATAAATTGGAGGAAAGGAGAAATTTTAATAGAATGCTAGCCAATAAATGTAGGAGGAATGACTTTGTTGGTGTCACCATTTGGCAGAATGATCAATAGATGGTAAAACTATTTAGAACTATTTAAAACTATTTATGTTTATTGAGAAACAAAATATTGATATATTCTCAAAGTATCTAACCCACTACATACTATTAATTACAAAGAAATAAACATAACTTTATAGTTAAGATCACCAATTTACCAAGTGATCAAAGTTTACATCACCAATAACAGACACATTGCCATTCTTTCTTCATGGTAGGTTGCACTGAGATAAACTCAACATCATCACTTCAGTGACATTCCTGCCTGAATCTAATCATGAGGAAATACCAGACAAACCCAAATCGAAGGACATTCTACAAAAGTGGTTTCCAATTTTAAAATATGTCAAGGTCATGCAAAATAAAAAACAGACTGAGAAATTATTATAGATTGAAGGTGACTAGAGAGATATGACAACTAAATGTAGCACATGAGCCTTGGCTAAATTCTGGATGAAAAACAAACAACAACAAAAATATGTTTTTGCTATAAAGGGCAGTTGATGAGATCTGAACATAATATGTAGGTTAAAACTATTGAATCAATGTTAATTTCCTGATTATTATGGTTGTATTGTGGTTGTGTAAAACACGGTCTCGGTGTTTTAGGAAATAAACACTAAAATACCTGGGGGTAATGGGCATCACGTTTGCAACTTACTCTCAGTTGGCTCAGAAAAAATGTATATATAAAGAAACAATAATAAAGCAAATATTAACATTTTAGGAACCTGGGTAAAATATTTGTGGGAGAGCTTTATGAGAGTCTTGTGATTTTTCTATAAGTTTGCAAATATTTCCAAATTAAATGTTTAAAGGCATAGACTCAACTGAAAGTTAAAAATGAGTTATTTTTCTTATTATTTTAGAGTTGGGGTCTCTGTCACCCAGGCTGGAGGGCAGTGGTGTGATCATAGCTCATTGAACCTGGAACTCTTGGACTCAAGTGATCCTTCTGCATAGCTAGGACCACAGGGATGCACCACCGTGCCCAGCTAATTGAAAAAAAAAAAAAATTATGTTTTGAAAAAAGACAGGGTCTTGCTATGTTGCCCAGGCTGGTCTTGAATTCTTGGCCTTTAGTGATCCTCCTGCCTTGAACTCCTAAAGTCTGGGATTATAGGTGTGAGCCACTGTACCCAGCCAAGAGTTTTTTTAATTAGGAAAAAAAAAAAAACACCCATGTTTCGTGCTGCACAAAAAAAAAAAATTACAAAGATGGATAAAGAAGAACATAACTATATTGGTCATGTTCCTTGTCATCTATCCTCTTAAGGTGATTAATGTTAGCAGCTTAGTTTGTGTCCATCCTTACCTTCCTGTATGTTAATGTGAACATATTCAAACATAAGTGTGCTTAGTTTTGTTTTTTTTTTTAAAGGGAACCACCAAGCTACTGGCTTGGAACTCATGTTATTAGGGAACAGAAGCATCATGGACTTAAGGAAAAGATATAAAACCAAATCCATCTTTTTATTAACAACATGAGTATAAAATAATTTATTCAGCCAATGCCCTATTATTCACAGACATTCAGCGTTCCTCTTCTTCCAGTTCTTTTTGCACTGTATACTATGCTGCAATAACAATCTTTGTGGAAAAATAGAGAAATAGAGAATCTTTATAAGCTGCTGCTTTTGTTTCTGTAGAATAGATTCTCCAGATTGCTATGTCAAAAGTGAATACGTGTATTTAACACATAATGCCAGATTACTTTTTATTCACAATTCACACTGCCAACAACCAGAAGAGTACATTTCCTTCATCTTCTCCAACGCTGGAAGACATCACTTTTCATGTTTATTGACTGATTTCCTCTGCTATTGATTATTGATGTTCTTCCACTGTGAATTGTACACTTAAATCTTTTGTTCCTCTTTTCTATTTGCTTGCCTTTTTACTTACCTATTTCACTTACCAATCTGAGGATATTGACTTGTATGTGGTTCCCAGTTTATTCTTTGTATTTTGATTTTGCTTATCCTTTGCCATTTATTCATTTTTTTTGAGTTTTCTGTCTACCTTATACAGGTCACTCACTCCCAAGGTTATTCTTTCTAAATTTTCTCCTAATAATTTCTACTTTTTAAGTGAAATTACATCATTAATTTATCTGGTATTTACTTTTCTGCATAGTGTATCTTTTTTTTTTTCTTTCAATGAACAGTTGCACCAGTACCTTTTAATAAAACACACATAGAAGCTTTTCCCATAAACAGAAGTCCTCTCTTTCATGTATGATCCAATAATACTTGGGCGTGTTTGACCTTTTTTGCCCCACTACTCTACCCACTTGTATTCCTTGCCGATTCCATACTGTTTTAATTAAAGTATTTTTATGTAAGTTTTCACATTCGATAAGTTCAGTCCACTTTTGCTTTTAAAAATGTTCTTCACTATTCTTTTTTATATATTTTTCCATATGAACTTTAACACCATTTTATCTGGTTCCAAAAAAAAAAAAAAAAAAAAAAAGTGGGAATCAGATTGATACTGCAATACTAATATTATATAATGCTTGATATTTGTATTAATCTTCCCATTCAACAACATCATCTCTTCCTCTATTTGTTCAGGATTTGCTTTGTGTCCTTCAACAAGATTTTATAATTTTATTCATAGAAGTCTTACACCTTTCTTGATCATTTTTCTAAGCATTTTATAATTTTAACTATCACGATTTCCCCCCATTTAAATTACTGATCATTGCAAGTAGAGAGGAAAGGTACACCTCCAAACTTACCTTGCATTACTCCACCCACTGCCCACCCACTTTCATCTTCTTTTGCATCTCAGATAGCAGAGTTACTGCTCACCCCAAGATGTTCACAGGTCTTCTTCCTCTACCTGGCACGATCTTCCCCTTGTTCGTTCTTTGGCTGAGTCCTTTTAGGAATCTTAAATTTAAATGTCACTTTCTCGGTCTCTCTCTTCCTTTATAGCACTCATCAAAATTTCTGTTTATACATTTATATTTCTGTTACATGTGTTTCTTCCTGACTTGATTTTTAAGTCCATAAAAACAGAGTCATTCTGCTTAAGACTGCACATGTTGGTCTAGTAGACAGGTTACTCGATAATTGTTTGTGGTTAATAGACCAATCCCTTCTGTGCATCCCATTCTTTACCATCTTTTGCACTCCCTCTCTAAAACCTTCAATTTCTTCTCCATTTGCTAATTCTCTTAACTTTTAAACTTTATTATTTAAAAAATGATCAGCTACCACTTCTGATTATCATCTGATTTTTCTCCATATGCCATCATTCCTGTTTTTACCCCAATGTTTCCTATTCTCGTCTCCTGATATTGCTGCTCTGTAGATGTTATGATGTGTTTCTCATTAAGTCCAGGGGCCTAATCTCAGTCCTTATCACTTTTAATTTCCTTGCAACCCATGACAATGATAACTTCAAAATTTTCTTTTGGTTTAGCTTGTTTTTGCATCTCTTACCTCTTTGTCCCAGTTTTTCCTGATTTTTGATGTTTTGCATCTATGTTCAACAGTCTGTGGTGCTTGGATAATGCTCATTAATTCAGCAAAAATAAACTATCAGGCACTGTGTTATTAAGTGTCGAACACCCTAGTGAACAATGCAGGACGTATTTTTCGTTCTATCATTTATCTATCAGGGAGATTGAAATTAAAGAATCACACAAGTAATCATTTGGCTACAGTTGGGGTAAGCACTAACGGAAAAGTACAGAATGTAGTCTTGGTGGCTCCTGAAAAAGGGTATTTAAAGTCAGCTTTGAAAGATTAGTTGGATTCTTTTGCTAGCAAAAAGGGAAGAGCCATTTAAGCTACACTGTTTCTAAAGTGAGCAAGAGCTTGGGGCCTTTGAAAAACTAGGCCAGTGGGACTAATGGAGAGAACAAGGCAAAAGTAGATGGAAGTATAGCGAGAGAAGTAACACACATATTCTCTTCTACATTCGTGTATGAAGAGCTACATTTATCACTATTAGTGCTTGATAAATGTAGCTCTTATTATGCGAGTGTAGAAGAGAATATGCAGCATTGCATTTAGTCATTATAAATTGTATTACAATTATCCTGTAGAGTTAAGGAATGATATCCCTATAATATATGTGACAAAGTGAGGATTCAACCAATTAAATAATTTATACACAGGATTTCACTTTGACAAAGGAGTGAAAAAATGATTTCCTATGCATTGTAACACTCATAGTAAAAATAAGGTACTCGCACCCCCGGTTACAAATCCTAACTTTTAATTTCCTTTGACTTTTTCTTTTTTTAAGGTTTAAAAATAGATTTAGGTACCCAAGCGAACACTGAAATTGGTATTTAAGAAGACCAGAAAGAAAACTCCCTCAAATAAATCTCAATTAAATATAAATTTGAAAACATTCACGTCTTTGTCTGTTAACCATCATTAATTTTCCAGAAATTCACATGTAGTTAAAAAGAATGCAACAGCTTCATGGAAGTCATTTGATAACTCAAGGGATTCACTGCAGTTGTCTTTGTTAATAATGTCATCATTCTGATTTTAAAAATTGCATCAATTTAGTGGTACTTACAGCTGTAACAATACATGTAAACATAAATGCCTAAAAACAAGTATACTTTTTTGAAATAAAAATTCATAACTAGCCCCACTGTCTTGTGACTAAAATTATTACAAAATGGGCCATTCTTCATGATGGTATATTTGGAATATACTTCTGATGTGTAAGGCATATCCACTCACTCTACCACCAGTCTGGTAGGTTTCATCCCGCTAAGATCTTTCAGACTCACATTTTCAGGTATAGTAACCTTCATTTATTATGTGAAGATAACACTCAACATAAATCGTCTGTAACATTCTTAGCAGCCCATTACAATGACAGGAATTGAACCTGTCATGTAAATTTTAGACTCTAAAGCAAGCTTGTCCAACCCACAGCCCATGAGTCACATGTGGCCCAGAATGGCTTTTAATGCAGTCTAATACAAATTTGTAAACTTTTAAAACACATTATGGGATTTTTTTTTGCGATTTCTTTTTCTTTAGCTCATCAGCTATTGTTAGTCTTAGCAAATTTTATGTGTGGCCCAAGACAATTCTTCTTCTTCCAATGTGGCCCAGGGAAGCCAAAAGATTGGACACCCTTGCTGTAAAGATTCAAACAGTAAGATTAATATTCCTTTTTTTTTTTTTTTTTTTTTTACCTTTTAGAAAACTTTTCTCATTCAAAAACAGAAAATGATGTCCTGAAGAGAACATGAAGATGTGCCTTAATTTAATGCATGTTGATAGAACTACTTTTTAGGATTCGTGTAATCTCTGTTATCATCCTCGTCTATTCCAATTCTTACGCTTCTCCAAAATGGCAAAGTTATGAAAATGTGTAAGAACTGTTTCTGTACATTAAGTAAAATAAAAAATGGAAAACTTTAGGGGAAAAAATCATAGTTACCCAGACATTTTACTGTATTCATTTTTATTTTTATGTTTTTGTTTATATTAGGATATTGTACAATTTTCAAAGCTAATGACAGAAATTCTTTTTGTATGTATATTTAAAGCATAACAAAATAAAAGTATTTCACAAAAGATGTCCATATTACAGTACTATTGAAATATGAGGCATAGAGTAAGTATGCATTTGTGGGTTAAAAACATAATACATTCATTTTAAAGAATAAACATTTAATGTGAATAACATTTTGGTTAAAATAAATATCATAGTAAATGTTAACAGCAACACCTGAAGTATATGGATACAAGAAAGGTGTTTTGTAATAGATACTATGTCGAATGGTAAAGCATTCATGAAATGGCTGTAATGTCTTACTAAATTTACAATCATTGCACATTGTTGAGCACTTTATTTATATAGAGATACCCTTCATCCACCATTCCTAAACCTTACCACACAAAATAAAGTTACTCCATATTTTCACCTGGGTAACTGGTACCAATGTCTAAATAAGGTTTAGAATAGATATAGCTTTCATTTTACTGCTCCTCAAATCAATTCAAAAGTTTAACTTAATCAATATAAAATTTACTTATGAACACATATAAAGAACATTTTACAGGTGACTATATAAATTAGAGCTGCAAATCATCTTCATAATTCTTTGAAATTATTCCATTCAAAATTAAAATTTGATTTTTACACAGTGGTTTCTTCAGGAAAAATATGAACATTTAGATTTAAAAAGATAACAATATTTGAAGCAAAAAGTTTCCACATGTAGAAATAATGAATTTCCCTGATCATTAAATTCTTCCCAGCTATTTCCTTCTAGCAGATACATTCATTGAGAAGACAAGCTTAAATCTTAGTCACTTTGAGGGGTCAAGCTAATCAATTTCAGATCCATGTATTCTTAAAGATTGCAAGAAAAAAGAGTATCTGTTCCAACCAGAGAACATTTCATCCCAATTATATTACATTAAAATGAACATGACATTAATGGTCAATAAGAATAATTCTTCTCATACTTCTAGGAATATATCTATGGATGCTCAGTATAAATGTTAAAAGTCACTAAGAGTGTGAGAAAAACAATGCATCTAGCCCTCAGGAAAAAAACAAACAAACAACAGATTTCCTTTACCTATTCCAAAATAAAATTACCCTTCAGAAACCATACATAACTGATTAGATTTCAAAAAACAACAGTTTAGACTTTTTGCCCTTTATACATTTTTTAAGTTTACAAATACTTGAAAGCATTCAAATGAGTGTAAGAAAAACACATATGAAAAACAAAACCAGCAGTTACATCGGCTAAAGGGAAGTGTTCTTTGAACATGAGGTTTTCGCGTTGGCAGGATAATTCATCCAAGGTTGTAAGGTGGCACAGAGTCCTTTAACAGTGACTTCCTCTTGGCCTTTAGGCTTCACAATTCTGTGAGAAACTGGTCGCCCCTAATACGAAAACATTCAAGGAAAACACATCTGCACAATAGCATTTACGAAATTCTGCCCATTTCCTTAAGCTACACCAAGTGTTACCATCTCAGTCATCTTCATCAACAAATACAGTACTTTACTCAAAAGCTTCTCAATAGAAATGTTAATCTTATAACAATGCTGGCTGTAGTCATGGCCAGTTTTCATTTTATTAAGCATATTCTAGAATTACAACCTTGTCAAATGAATTGTAACTGTATCAACATTCACAGGTACAGTATAACACACATCCTTTCTTCCTCTTTAACATGACCAAACACATGCATACAGGGTGGCCCAAATTTTAAAAAGTTAAAAAAAAAGTTTTCAATCCAGGAAAAGTGTTGATACACCAAATATCTTTTAAAAGGGTATTATACCTCAGAAAGTATGAAACATTAATGGATAAAATGCACATACAATATAAATAAGAAAGTAACTTGAATAATAATATAAAAAAATTTCTGAAGGGGACCAATCAGAACTTCAATAAAACTTATGAATAAAAACTTAGGCTTATATTATAGTGTACAATCATGAGTAACATACACTTAAATTTATAAAGAAATTGAAATATAGTACTGCAAGGTTATTCAAAGAATATTTTTCAAATGTACAAACAATAATAAAAACACACACAAAAAAGCCTTAGGCAATGTGTAACTTTAAAAATTATTATCACACCAGCCAAACAAATCCTTAACCACTTTTTAAATGGATTCATTTATACCATTTCGATGCAAAGAGAATATCAAAAATATTAAAACAAAACAAAAACTCTTCAGTGTCTGACTCACATTTTGTCCCCCAATCTTCACATTTAATAGTTGCATTTTGAATGTATAAGCTAAGAGTTTTAAATGTTTCTCAAATAGTTTGTGTCTACATTTATCATAAGAATCATATTTGAAAACTACTCTGCTAAGAACTAAAACTAGTACTTCAAAGGTTTAAAAATAAAATCATCACAAAAGTTCACAATTGTGTTCATCTCAATGTCCATAAATTACTAAAAAAGAAACAAGTCACATGTTCAGATACTTTTTCTCAGGTTTGAGCCTATCCTGATGTGTGCCAAGCTGCACCTTAAATATTTGGCACTGACAGTCTATCTAAACACAACTTATCAGCAGAAAAGTGTAAGAAATTCTATAAACCTTTAGCCATTCAAAACCATCATGTTTCATTTTCTCTCCTAACATGCAATTCAATTATTCCAAAGTCATTTGGGGGTTGCAAGGAGGTGATTTAGGTGACTGGTACAAAATGAAGCTTATATGAAAACTGGTTAAGGATTCAAAGCACACTAGCTCTGAAATATTAATCTTAACACCAGACATAAATGGGGAGGTATGACTTGCACAGAATACTTTCAATTACTTTGGTTACACTCTTCATGATCTTGCATGTTTAGCTGCTTGCAGTGCACGCATGCATCCTCTTTGCTACGTCATAAACATAGGCGACGTCTGGTCGCTTCTCTGGATCTGGGTTGATGCACATATTAACTAACTGTCGGAGCTGTGAAGAAGGAAAAACAAAACCTGATTAAGACAACCATTTTTGGTTAGCTTACTGAAAGGAAGAAATTATGAATAGCTATAGACTTTACAAGGAAAGTACATTTTCTGACTAAACATTTACTGTACTAGAAATATATAAAAGACTGCTGCCAATGATTTTACAATAAGTAAAACGTTCTATGAAGTTCATTGAATGGACAGTATTAATGACAACCAAGAAGTATTTTCCACAATCAGAGGCTTTAAAATGGACTCTGTTTTTTTTTTTTTTTCAGAGTTTAATCAGAAGATAGCAGTCACTGAGGACACTAGGTTTGTAATTGTAAGTCTCCAAGTTAACTGTAAATACACACATACATATTTAGTATGTATGTGCTACATACATGTAGTAGATTTGATCAAGAATCTACTACAACAGACTTAATTCTAAGTTTAAATAGAAGGCAATTAGAGTAGACATACATTTATAATGAACCATTTTGTACAAATATAGACGAAAAGTTTTATGTTAAATTTTGTATTAGAGAAAAAAACACTCCTTTAAACTAATTATAATAAATTATAAGGGAAGTTATAAGTATTATCCCAATCTTCAATTGTGTATAGAGTATTTAAATGTTGTCACTTTATAGATGAGAGTTGATGTTTACTATTTTATACTATTTATATCATAGAATAAAAGCAGATTTCAATAAATTAAGAAAGTACCCTCCTATATGGTCCTGAATCCATCAGGTAGAAGAATACAGGATTTTATTCTCAATTCTAATTTCCATCAGTTTACGAAACTATGTGTTATAACATTGTATATGATCTTCCATAGACAATAAACTAAGAGGAAAAACTAGATTATTTTGCTTTGTAGGACTGTCTTTAGGAACGATTTAGACATTTTCAAAAATTTACATTAACTCTTTCTGGCCACGATATTAGCACTTAGTAAATTTTCAAATTAGCACAATTTCTTCATAGTTCTCCATTTCTATCATAAAACAACTCTCAACCAGAGGAAACACAAGTGGTGATTAAAAAGTGTGGGCTGAATATGTTGCTAGTGCTATGGAGAAGGCTAATGGCATTGAGAAATGTCATTCTGAAAGAGGAGGTGGATAAAAGAGTCTACCAGATGAAGGGTCAGGGTTTGGTAAAGAGTACAGTGAAATGGAAACCAGTCTTGTTGAAGGCACTTTGTAACCCTGTGCCCTTGGGTAAGTCACTGTCTCTGGAGGTTCATTTCTTCATCTATTAAATAGCGAGGTTGCAGTGTATGACCTATAAGGGCTGTTCTAGTCCTAATCTCTTACATTTTATGATTCTAGCAGAATGAAATTTAATGAATCAATTTTAGCTACACTTGGAAATTCAACAATGTTTCATAGTAATGTTATACCCACTGGGAGAGCCTGAAGATTTTAATTTATATTTCTTGCAAAAGAGCAGAGAACAGCATTAAAAACCCTTAAGGGGTACAGCTATACACAAGGCATTTTATTATGGTGATCTAAGAGAAATTTACATCAGAAAGCGAATGGCATTTTACCAGGTTACAAAAAAACAAACAAAAATAAATATATCCAGTCATACACAATGCAGAAGAAAGTGGAAAAAGCACTTATATAATGACACATATTTTAAAAGATAATGTGTTCTAATGGGTCATCTAGCTGTCAGATATTTTCTTCAGAGATAAAAACAAGAAAGAAAACAGTAAAGAATGGCAGGAAAAGAAAACCGTGGTACAAAAAAATTCATTATATTTAGCTAAAATACAAGTAGATGCAAGCAGTAACAATTTTCTGACTTCCTAACACTGCCACATCCTTCAAGCTGGTTCAGAAACCTTACTTTTCCTGTGTAATAATTCAGAACAGGGTAGAACATCCACTGAGAATGAATGACTGGCCCTTAAGTTCTCCTGGCACAAGGAAAAACCAAGATTAGAGATATAATGATGCAACTTTAGTTGAAGAAGACAGTGATTCTCTAGTTCACCAAAGTAAAAAGACAAGAATTGGGAATAACAAAAAGGGAGAAAGACAAAGAATAAGGTAAATAGGTAGTGGGAGTGCCAGTGAGCAGCTGCTTCTTAACTGCTCCTTTAAGGATGGCCTTTCAAAGGGATGACAGGTCAATTGAAGACCTAGGGGTAGGCAGAGCGAAAGCACCGTGGAGTCTGTTTTTCCCTCCCCCACTTATTGATTCAATCTCCACCAAATACGAAGTGTATTTTGTCATGAAGAGTTTCCTTTTCCAGAAGAATCAACAGAGATATCACCATATAAAATCAGATATGTGAAATATAGAACATGCATAATTTATGAATCAAATAATCTGTTGATAACTTTTCAATTATTTGCTACTTTTAAAAATTATTAAAATATAAAAAGAAAGAAAATCTATGAAATTAAAATATGCTTTGGGAATGCTCCCACTTACCCACTCCAGTCACATTTCTAGATGATCTACTCTGCAAGAGACACTATGCTGGTGGCACCAGATAAGACAAAGGACCTGTCCACAATGGAAGGCTTGCGGTCCAGGATGAGAAGTGAGAGAATGAATCATTTTCCTTTCCAACCACCTGACTGTTTCGTTCTTTCTTTTTGCCCCTCTCTTCCATTTTCATCCTTTCATTCAATTGTTCATTCAATAGTTTCCCCTAATGGAGTATTTATTATGTACCAGACACTTTGTTAGGTGGTAAAGATAAAGCAATAATGAAAAATATACAGCACAGGGCCTTAAACAGCTTACAATCTAGCAGAAGATAGAAGGAACAAAGAAACAAATGTGACTGTAGGAAATCATAGAAATAATTCTATTATAAACTACAAATTGATAGGTATCTCATGAGATATCTGTGAGATAAAGGTAAAAGATTACGTGTAGCTGCCCAGAGGAGGAAAATAATTACCTTTCTTTTTCTAAAATCTGTTTAACTATGAGTTGTTGTACCTCGTTCACGAAGGTATTGATACCCACACAGCTGACAGTATCTTTCTCCATTCCAAGTAATGCAACCCTCATCTTGGGTCACTTTCACGTTTATTTGATGTGAATCAATACAAATCTCTTTGATTATCTGGTTGTAATCTTCACTTTCATACCAATTTAGTCTCTGTCTTCCAAGGACACAGCCTGTTTCTTAAAATGCTGTGTCACATCAGAAATGTAAGCACACGCTCCTGTCCTTATGGGTCTCTCCCTCCCTTCCTCCCATGGTTGTGTTTGATTTGACTAGGACCATTTCCAATCCCCTTCATCCTGGTCAGTCCTATCCTTTTGGATTTACATCATTCAGTTCCGGCCTAGACCTTAACTTCTGTGACGTTTTCTTCCTAGTTTCTTTTGTAGGTTTATCTTCCTTTGAAAAATCTACCAAATGTTGATATGCCCTGAATATTTTCCTTTTCTTAACTCTTTTCCCGTTTCACTCTTCCTTCTTATCTTCAACAACTGCACTTACTCCCACACCTTCAATAACCACCAACATGCTGAGGAACACAGATATCTGTCTCCAGCCTAGACCTCTTTGCAGGCTCTGTTCCCATACCTCCAACTGCCTTCTGAGTACAGCTGCACGTAAATATTCACATTAAACATGTTGAAAACTGAAATCTTAGTTTTTTTTTTCTCCCCTAACCAGCTCTTCCTAACAGCACCTCCAACTTCTTAAGTCAAAAATTTGGAATTCATACCAAACATCTCATCATATTTCCTTCCTACCTGCCTAACCGTCAGCAACCAGTCCTATTGGTCCCAGGCTCCTTAAATCTTGTGTTTGTTTTTGCCACACCACCTTCACTGCCACACTCTTGGAACGTCTTCCAACTGACCGCGTTGCTTTTGGTTGTCTTCCAATTTCCCTAGCACTGCCTAACTAGCCAGGTGATGCTTCAACTTTAAGCATTTCAGTGGCTCCCCATACCGCTTAGAAAAGCTAAGGCCCTTAGCATGGCATAATATGAGCCACTAAAATCAGTCTCCTGCTTCCCTTTCCAGGCTCCTATTTAGCCCCAAATTCCTCCTCCCTTCCCCCACCCCACTTTATTTTCTAACCATAATAAAGCACTTGTAGTTCTGTGCTTGCCAAACTGCTTCGTGCCCCTACATCTTTGTGTACGCTGCTCCTCTGCTTATAACACCTCCCTCAAATCCCCTAACTCTCTCACCTGTCTGCCTGACCCATGCATCTCCTCGCTGAGTATCTCTTCTCTAAAGTCCTTCCTCATTACTGTATTTGCTACGTGGAACTTACTCTATTCTACTTGGCCCCCAGTGTACCCTTTACATACTCGTATTAAAGTCCTTATAACACTATATTGTACTTCATTAAATGTCTGTTTTCTTCTATTAAACTGTAAGATCTAGAGGATGGATACTGGATGAACAGTAAGTACTCACTGGCTTGCCGAATGAATGAAAGAATGAATAGGTAACTTCTGGCTGAGGAAAAAAGAAAAGGTTTTGTGGAGGTGGCATCTGAGCTGAGGTTTGAAGCAAGACCATAATCTTAATATATAAAAGGGGTGGAGAGAATTCTAAGCAGAGGTAACAGAATGAACCTTGATTCTTGGCCAAAGAAAGTATGATGTGTGTGAAAGCATGGCAAGTACTTCTGCATGACTGCGGAGCAACAGAGATGAAATGATAAGCTGAGGTCAAAGAAAAGACCTAAGGGATTTCAAATCTATTCACATAGACAATGGGAAATCAGTATTTAAGGCAAGAGGGAGAGATCATTAGAGTTGTGCTTCAGCACATATTTTCTTGGTATAAATACAGGCAAAAAGAGAACAATGCCAGCAGAATGCTCAATTAAGTTCCTCTAAGATTTCAGGCAAGAAACAGCATTCATCAGAAGTATTCACCAGGGTATCTGAAATGGGATAGCAGAAGTGGTAATGCTAAAAGAGGTGTGGCCTGGAGAGGGCAAGAAGGACACTTTGAGTTTTTGAAGTCATCACATTTGAGATACTGACACACTGGGATTTGGGCAGAAATATGAATTCCTGAATTTTGGGTTTAATTCTGCATTCATATCGAGATAACTGAATTGTATACATTAAATAGCTTTTGTGACTCTACCAGATCTAGATTATGAAGATAAAGGAGACAGCTCAAGTAAAAAGTTGTTAACCTACATTAAACAATCATTTTTAATTGTATGGTTCTCTTAATACTCATGTGTTGATTTAGTCTTGCCTAATGGCAGGTATCATTCTGTATTATACCATATTTATATAGAACTTATCATTTTACAAAATCTTCCATATAATTTTAACAGCTATTTTTAAAGCACTGTAATCTCCCACAACAGTCTCATTTTATAGATGAAAAATCCAAGAATGAATTAAAAAATTAATGGTGGAACTTGAGTTGGAACCCAAGGTATTTGATTTTTTTCATGCAGGTCTTTTGCCACTTGCCTTGTTGATAGCTTGTTTATTTTTACTTTTACCTACTTGGTCTTTTGGTTTGAATTTCTCATGATGCTTAATACAGCTATATATACATGATGATTATTAGTAACACTAATTTCAAATCATTTCCATTATAAAAGGATGCCACTTGATTTAAGGTATCATCTGAGTTCCAGTCAGGAGACATGAGTGACTAGATATCAACAGGTCATCACAGAATGGAGAAAGTAACATAGTTAGTTTATTCCACTGAGAGATTGGTCTGACTTTTATTCAGTGAACACAGAGGTAAGATGGCTCAAATTTCACTAAGGGTGTCCACCTGACATGTTGTTTGTTTTCCCTTAAGCAAATCAGCAGAGTAGAACCCAGGTTCTTGTCAAAGAGTATATAACCTTAAATAGTGTGCCATGTAGTGGGTCCTATCAAATTCTTCTTGAGAATTAACATTTAGGGAAGACTCTGTAATGAATAAAAGTCATCTTTACAACTTTGGATAATCTAAGTTCTATCCTTTAATTAAATTAGACCACCAGAAAGCTGCATCCTGGGAGCACATTTGTTTATCCTGCTGACAAAGTGCCTTTCCAAAACTGTGCTTTGATACTTACTTTTGGATTTTATCAACTATCACTTAGGTATTTGCGGCAATGTACTAAGCAGTGTCTTCAACATTACTCACAGATCTTCATACGAGATATTTATACCATAACTTAGTAGGAGAAAACTTGTCTTCTGTGAGGTACTATTAATAGTATATTTCCCCCTTATAAGCAGAAACTAATTTGCTTACTATGTTTCCCTTTGTGCCATGAGATAAAGGAAGCAATAACTAAATGAGAACCTCAATCACAGCAAGTCTGTTGGTCATAACAGGTACACATTTACATTCCCTTCTATCCCTGGTTCTGAATTTTACTTAAATATCCTTTTAAACAACAGGTAAGTCAAGTCCATTGCAATAAATTATCTCAAATATTTTTAAAGAAAAGTGGATTGTAAATTACATAATAGGAGATTTATATAGGCTGAATTCTGAATCTGATGTAATTTTCCTCGGTATTTATGAGATAATGATTTATTGTTCTAAAGATACACTTAAATAGACCTGTTACTCTAGTGGGGGGGAAAATAAGTTGAAAAACTCTTTTGGTATCATAAGGGGAAAAATCACGAGTAACCTACTTTTATGTTATAAACAACCACAGACTAAGTTTCATGCCTTTAATGTTAATAATTTGGTTTAAAAATGTGAATTCATATGGATCCATGAATAGTCTCCTGTAAGACTAAATAACAATTATAAACAAGGTCACATCTCACCCCTTCCTCTTTCAATGAATACAAAATTATAATACCACTTGAAGATGGTAGAGTTATTTGTGCCCCTGCCATCATGAATAGGAGGATAAAATAGTCACCTGTGTATTATAAACCAGGAATTGTATTAAGAGCTAGGGTTTAAAATTTATTAATTGGAAGAAGAGAAAAACCCATTTTTACGATGTTAAATACACGTAATAGGTTGACTCGTGGTTACTAAGGGGTCACTTTTTGCAGCTAGTGAACATATCTGGGGTTATAGTACTTAGATATTCCACGGAATTATTAGTTTTTCTAAGACTCCAGTGGAAAACTGAAAATACAGTCCCCTGAACATTTTCAGATCAAAAGATATCTCCTTATGCTCTCTGAGATAACTCTAGGGTTTCAACTAAATGCTAGTTCCAGTGCTCGAGTAAAGAAAAACTATTTCCTAAAAGCTAATATTTAATATTTATGAACCATTCTATGCATTTTACATGATTTAATTTACTCAACCTTCATAAAAACTCTATGGGGTGGACACTACTGGTATGTACAATTTTAGAGAGTAGTAACATTCCTAAGGCCACAAAGGCATAAGAGGCAAAGCCTAGATTTGAACCAAAGCAGTCTAGCTCCAGCGCCCAAGCTTTTATATACAGTACTATATTATACTGCTGGGGAAAATTCTAACTTGATCTGCAGGGCCCCTCACGGCCACCTCTGCACAAAGGTGGGGTGACCTTCCACACAGTCAAAGATAGATTGTTGGGCTATTAGATTTTCAAAAGAATGTTAGCTCTAACACCAGAGTTCCTCGGGTTTCTAAAATTAATGGATATGCCTTCACATTTCATAGGCCAATTCTGATCAAAAAACAAACCAAAAAATTTTCTCTACAGTTCTGCAAAACTCCCAATAAGATACCGGCCCACTTTATCTGTGAGAGATACATTTAAATGATGACACCAAAATATTCAGATATTATGACTAGAGGGATAATTTTAATGTTATTTCTAATCTGACTCATGAAAATGCCAGTAAACTCTCTCCAAATGAAATATACTTGATTTTTGTCCCAGAACAATTTCTTTACTCTGGATTTTAAACTTACATAGTGACCTGATGAACATAAGAAATGCCTCTAAGTTTTTTTTTTTTTTCCCAGATGTCAAATAATCAAAATGAGACAAAGATCTTAGACATCTCCCTCAGTGTTTATTTTACATTTTTAAAAAGTTTCTGTTAACCTCTGGAAGGAATAAAGTTATTTTAAAAACTTTTAACATTTATCCAATACTGTGCAATGATTCTAAGTACTACATTATTAACCATGTTCAAGGAAAATGTGATCAGATAATAACATTAAGAATTTCCTATCTATTTCTTCACGTCAGGTTTCAATTTCTAATAATATTAGTCAATCACTTGTTCAAAACATTTCTTGTCCTTAAATCGAGGGAGTTAGTTTTCCATTTATTGCTTTAAATTTTAGAAATAATTCCAATATCAGTAGATATTACAACATTAATAAGAATAAATACAACTAAGTAAGCATTTCATGGTTTATGTTATCTCAGAAAATTTAGTTTGCATCACTTTCTACTTGTTTGTAAAAAATGTCCACTTTGTTGCTTTTATAAAAATTGTTTTATATAATATGTTAAAAATAAGGCAAAAGTAAAGGTCTGAACATACAAAAGCCTTTGCAAAATCAGAGAAAACTGTTTAATTCAGATGCTTCACAAAAATTTAAAAAGCAACACAGAAACGTTTAAATGAAACAAAGTATATAAAGTTAAAAAAAAATGGATTTTCTATAACATTCCTAAGGGATTATAGGTCATTAACCATAAGGAAATTAATGAATGTTCTCAATAAAGCAGAGAAAATACTAATATATTTTGATCTATATATTTCTAAAGAGATATCAAAGCAAATAGGTTGATACCAGAAATATTAAAAAGACGACAGTGTTAACAGTCATTGTTGTCAGGGTGATAACCCAATTACAGATCAAGTTCAGGCACGTACAGGTAATAACAATAGGGCTCTTTGTGCATTATAGCTTTAGGTCACTAACACAATTCTCAACAGAATAATAAAGACTAGTGCTATTGGTACTGTTTCTTTTTCACCCCCATCTTAATCCCTCTGAGACCAATTATGTTATGTCAGCCTCCCGGATATACCCAATTTCCATCTACCCAAGGACACATTTTAGCACCCCAAAGTGGGTCTAATACATTAAAGTACACTATATTTTGGAGCTTTAGATATTTATACAAAATGATTAGGCGTATCCAACTTGTACACCAAAGTGTCACTAGTGATTGACTTGGGGGTAAAGGGAAAGGGAAAAGAAAGTAATCTTACGCAGATATAAGGTAATGTAATGTCTACATTTCACAGCTGAAGATCATTCAGTGTCTTCTGAAAACCGTGAAAGTCTTATAGAAGTTACATGATTTTGTAGGATCCCACAGGACATGTGAAATATAGGACACCGTTTTGGATTCATGTCTTCAAGGAGCAAGTCCCCAGTGTCACTTCAGAAGCATAGGTGAACAAAGGGACTGCTTAACTATATTTTTTAAACAAAAATAGAACATTCAAAGCTTAAAGATCTAATCTTACATGGCAACTTTCAGCAAGGTGGCCAACTGATATTGTAAGTGATGAGAATATTAAATTTACTGAAACAATTTATAGGAAAGAAAATCGAACATTATTAATAGTGTTTGAGATAACACTGTTAATTTTAATAAATAATGGCTCAATTATATATTATTGATTTTATTATATATCTCTCTCTGCATTTTAAAGTAAAATATTCTTACCTTAGAATTTGATTACACGGTTGCAGAGGCTGCAGAAATATTTGTACAGAATTACCTTCAGACATTATTTGTGCCATATAAAACAATGTCCTTCTTTTAAATAATCTTGGGAAAATGTATTAGAAAAAATCCTCTAACACCAACTTAAACAACTTTGATTAATTTCCAGTAACAACTCCAGAAAATTTGCATAGATCTATTAACATTTGTAAATCTAGCAATCAAAACTAAAAATATCTGGACTGCTCAAATGAATAAAAAAGTTTTATAAACTTAATTTAACTTCAAAAATGCAAAAATAATCTACCTGACACTTTCATCTTGTTTTTTTTCTTATTTACATAAAGCAGTTCTTTTCATGAACCAAAACAAAGGTCATTTTTGTTACTGACTTAACTCCCTTAAAAATCTTCTTTAAATATATTCTAAATTTAAAAATAAAAATTATTTATAAATATTGAGTTTGAAATCCAGTTATATTTTTAAAGCTTTCATTTAGTGATTTCCTTTCCTTAACAGTAGACATTTGAAAACAAAGTATTAGTAAAATTATGACAAACTGTAACGTTTTTTGTTCAATATATTATGGATCAACATATTTGCTATCTTGAGATACATGCTTGGTTTTTCATAGTCAAATATATAGAAATAATTCCTACCCTTCTGCCATTTCCTCATTCTTTCCTTTCAATGACACATTGCCCCTGAGTTACCATGAGCCAGAAGAGTGTTCTAAGCAAATGCCTCATCGTGCCTCTGCCCTCTAACCTGCTATGCCTCTAGGGAAGGAGATCCCAGATAAATATGGTGAGTGAAAGGATTAAGAACAGAGAGGAGAAAAATAAAGAATTAGTAAGTCTAAGAGTAAAACTCATGAAATGCTCATTCATAAAACATCTGAGTTTACTTTGGGCTCTGTGTTCCTGTAACACAAACGGGGGGATGCCATGCCGCATGGGCACCATTGTGACGTCCAATGTTTGCTCTAAACATTGTCTAGGTCTCTACTTACTAATATGTAAAATGGGAATGATACCATTGCCCTTCTTTAACAGGAAAATTCATAATTGCGTTAAAGAAAACATGATTTCAAAAGTTAAAAAAAAATTCGGTATTATAATTTTATTCAAAGTCACATAAATACGTTATATTCTCCAATAACCTATAAATATTTGAAATCAGTTTAGTTCAATTAAAAATTTACTATTTTTGCTGTTCATACATAATCAACCATAGGAAAAAAACCCTGTACTTTTTAATCCCTGTGTTCATTTTAAATACTCCAGAAAATCAACACTTTTCTGGTTTCAACAATATAGGAAATGATGCCAGAAATTCTTAAACATTTGAATGAAGCAGCAGGAAAGATATCAGGCTGCACTGCTAACCTATTCCAGGAGAAGCCAGAAAGAACCCTCCCCTCCTGCCTTCCATTTCTCTATCTTTTTTAAAAAAAAAGAGGAGAGGGACACCGTCCACCTAAGAAGGAAAGTCAAAAATAATAGGAGATAAAACCAAAATATATTTATTAGCATTTACGAGGTAAAAGTTTGTGATTCATTCATTCTCTGTTAGTTATTTGATTGAATATGACCTTTCAGGCTGATATTTTATGGGATAATTTTTTTGAGTAGGCTCATTACCTGATTTAAAAAAAAATAGTTTTCTATCTGTGGGCTGGAGGTATAAAGTCATAAAATGAACAGAAATTTAGTGTAAAACAAAAGAGACACTAAGTAATGTGCAAACTGATCACTGGGTTAATAATTCCAATTCCAAAATCATGTTTTGTTGGTTTCTTCACCTACAAAAAGCATTAATGAGACTTACTAAACTATCAAGTTTTTGAAAATATAATCAGAATATAATCACAGTAACCACAAATATTGTATCCTTCAACAGTCTTTTCTTATTTATAATACATTTAAAATTACTACTAAATAAACATCTGCCATAACCACTAGTTCAGATCAGCAAGCATTGTTGTACTAATAGTCTAATTATTAAAAACATTTTAACTATCTTTCCAATGTTTGACAGGTGCTTAAATTTCCTTTTCACTCAAAGCATTATTTTTAGTATTCAATTTATCTCTATTCAATTTTCTTCAATGAAGGGCACCCTTTATCCTTCCTTCTCATTTCCATTTCTTAAACTTTCATCTGTAAACCCCCTACTCAACTTACAGAACTTTCTTCCAAATCTATCTCCTCAAACCTAACATGAAAAGAAATGTTACACCTTTTTTTTTTTTGAGATGGAGTCTCACTCTGCTGCCCAGGCTGGAGTGCAGTGGCTCGGTCTTGGCTCACTGCAAGCTCCACCTCCCAGGTTCATGCCATTCTCCTGCCTCAGTCTCCCGTGTAGCTGGGACTACAGGTGACTGCCACCACATCCGGCTAATTTTTTGCATTTTTAGTGGAGATGGGGTTTCACCGTGTTAGCCAGGATGGTCTCAATCTCCTGACCTCCTGATCCGCCCGCCTCGGCCTCCCAAAGTGCTGGGATTACAGACGCGAGCCACTGCACCCAGTCCAGAAATGTTATGCTAAAGCAACCACTGAGATACCACTGTGTCAACCTTTCTTATGACTTCTCTATTTAAGCTAGGAATTTTTAATAACAAATAAAAAGTATTGAAAGAAACGAAGTATATATTTTGTTTGATATTAATGCCGACATTTTAACAGTATCAGTCAAATTTCTAAATAATTAACAATATAGCTATTTATCATTGTTTTTCAGAGTTTCATGAGACAAGTTCGTGAACAAATAGATAATTTTGATAACTATTCCAATATCTCTCAAAGAAATTAAATACTGAAATTGAAGGAAAACAGCATATTTATCTTATTTTCCAGTAAATGGACACCCAGCATTATAGAGAAAATGGTGCTTATGTAAAATAGGAAGTAATATCAATAAAAGAAAACTATCCACGTCCTCTGGCCTATCTTGTGAGTAATTTTCTGCCTTACTCTACAGAGAGTTCTTTGGAGAAGTTTCTCTCACTCATTCAATTGTCATTTATTAGTTCATCCTTTAATCTAACTCTGAGATTTCCACGCTCATTCCCTCAATCAATCAATCAATCAATTACTAAGGCTTTAAAAATGTGTCAGGCCCCAGGCCCTAGAGATACACAGATAAGCAGCAGAGTGACTGATCCTCAAGGGCAGGAGCTTGACAGTCTGCAGGGGGAGGCATCCATGCAAGGAAGCTACTACAACATGGCATAACTGCCAAGGGAGGAGGCGTTGGGGAGAGAAGAAAGGAGGTCAGGGAAAACTATGCAGGAAAACTTTATGTCCAAACTATGTTTGAAAGGGAAAGAATGAGTTTCTTTGGTAAAGAACAGGAAAAGAGGTATTTCAGAAAGAGGAAACATCATCTATAAAAGCATGAAAATTCATGGAACTTCTAGTAGAACTTGCATTGATAAGAGTTAGAGAAAGAAGAAAAGAATATCCAATGATCAATAATTCTTGAGAGATGAGCCCAGGTCAGTTTACGACAGGCCTTTTGAGCCACAATTCCTTATACATAAGTAAATGTTTGCTTCACTGTCACCAACAATACCAAGTTTCATTTAAACTAAGAGACATCTAAGGAAAGATATCTATCTTTTTAACCCAGGACTCGTGTTAAATATAGTAACTGCCCATTGATACATGGATGAGATCACTACTAGAAAAGGAAAAAACAAAAAATACCAAAAGAAATCAGAAATTAAAATATTTCAGCCATAAAATATAGATTTCCTAGTATCATTCATGTGTAGCTGAAATAAATCAATCTAGAACCCTAATTATTTGTATAGACTAAGACTAGCATAATTCAAAAGAAAAGATTTGACATACAGGCTTATTTTTCTAAAACTTCTCATTTTTTGTTTTAATGCTTAACTGTTATATATGTTTTAGAATATAAGATAGGAAATTAAAAGAAAAATTCCAAGCTTTTAAACTCTGGGTTCTTAAATAGAATGACTATATCTAGAAATAAATTGTGTAGGGTTCCTTAGGACTCCTATCAACTGAGGCTGATTGGCAGGTATAGCTAGTATTCTCATGAAATCTTCCCTTAAAATCTTGTTTGGGCAGTAACCTTAAAAATTTGGCAGTAGTTACATAAATTTGGTAAGCTCTCAAATACATATTTGATAAGTTGATTTGCTTATTTTTCAAATAGTTACACAGTCTGTTATCATTTAGCTATAAAATTAACAAAATAAACTGTCTTTTAATTAAAAGTTCACTGTTGAAAAACTCTGTACTTCACTTTTTATTGGCTCCTGTATTTTGCCATACTAACAAATTAAATGGTATTTTGGATTTTTTAAAAGATCTAAAAAGTCTACTTTATAAAAAAAAATTTAAGACATTATAGCACTACCAAACGTGGGATTTTTGGCTACCATGAATTCTGAATAACGAGTTCCTACTTAAGGACAGAAAATATTTATTAGTGCATCTGCATTTCAAAGCTCTTGTTTTGAGAACTCTTCTACATAACTAAATAAAGTAACATTGTTATACAGTCTGCATATTTTTATATTCAATTCTTTACTAAGAATTATTTTCCACATTTACCTAGAAACTACAGCTTTCTATTTCATCAGGGAATGACAACAGATTTTACCAATACGAGGAATCACACTTTTTTGGAAAGTACACCATATAATAATGTGTTTTGCTTTATAGCTCTTTTCGAAACTGGTAACTATATAGAGTGAAGTAAAAAGTGGAATCTATTTTCCTTTCCCAACTCTAAGACCTTCTATCTGGGCCAGACTTTGATATTTGCCCCTTGGCTGAGAATCCGCATATCCAACTTCACACTTAGCTGCAGTGAAGTAGCCCTGCAGGCAGGCCGACTTCAACGAACCACTAGTGGTATCATCATTAAAATCCTGCTGAAGGTCACCATGGTAACCGCCTGCTGAGGCTTCACTGCTGCACTCGGCATCTCCTAATCAGCTACCATGTGAAATGCAAATTCAGACAGTCTGAAAATTAGTCAAGAAGAATAGGGGATGAGGATGCAGATATGTGAAATATTCATGTGCTTCATGGAAAAAAGAAGACAGCATGAATGACACAACAAAGAAAGGCCCCTGACATTCTTGCTATCATTTTGCATTATTGTTCACACCCTACTGTATTTCCAGGCCTATAGTTCTGAAGTTGGTTTTGTGAAATGCCATATTTATAGTCTATACCCAAAATAGTAATTAAAAATGGCTAACATAATAGTACTAACATCAAATAAAGATAATACTTTTAAATCATCATCACTGCTGTGTAACAGTTTATTCTAATTACCTGAATACGAATGTTATGCAGAAAAAAACAGGCATCACCGATTATCAGTATCAAAACTACCAGAAGAAAAAGTGCCTATTATATTATAGGAACACAAATGCTTTACATGTGGTGAAAATTCTTTAGAGATATTTATTATTCAAGTTACACAAACTCAAATTTCCTTACATAATACTAAGACCCAATGCTATTCGTTTCACAATAGGAAGACTGACATGATTACCTAATAAGTGAACATTATAATTGTTTTATATTTATTCTTTCTCCTTTCCATTTTCCTGAGGCAAAAAATCTGTTGCTCATGAGAAGGTGCAATGTCCTAACTCAAGACACTATTTTCTCTGGGTAGGTCCCTGATGAGTATTCCATAAAGTGCTAATATGAAACATTTTAGTTGACCTGAGATACTGCTATTCTGCATATATCCTCCTTAAATATTGGTAAAATCATGATACGTTAGGCTAAAATGGGAGATGTTTTGTTCAATGAAAGACTGGACACTGGGTAGAGCCAAAACAACTCACTTCAATGGGTTACCAAAGCAAGCAAGTATTCAGACTCAGATCTTAATAAGGTAGCCTTCTAAGATTTTCAGCCACAGCTAACACACTTTTTAAACATGTCTACAATGATAACCTCAAAACATTTCCCCAGTAGAATCTGGGTATAGCAGTGAGATGATAATAGGACAGGTATTGTCAAAGGAGGGAAGATAAAGCTTAAAGAATAAGGGTCAGAGATACGTAGTTAAGAGATGCATGTTTCGAGCTTTGGAAAACATGGATGAAAGGGGAGTCTGCCAAAATAGAAAATTACAACTGTGTGCCGGTCTAGGACTGTGAGAATAAGGAGTTAGCCCTGTTACAAAGGGCCATCAGACATGATGATTAACTAGAGCCTAGGTATGAGCATTAATTCTGCCCTTTGCACCATTCAGTACACTGTAGAGTCAGCTACTATTCTTATCACACCTAGAAAGTGGCCAATTTTACACTACATTCTGGGTTGTGGTCTACTACACATCATGAATTGCAGAGTCAACTCTTTAGACAGCAAGTCTCCAAGAGAATGAAAACAGAATAAAATGTGCTAGTTCTGCTACGTATACCATTCATTTTCATTTCTGGATAAAGTAAAATTTCTTAATAAAATAAAAATGTTAGCAAAATGGACAACAGACGAACACGTGGACTGAAAATGACTTACTTCTTCTGAATAGTGATCTGAAGGAAGAGGTGGGTAGTCACACTGTTCTATCTTCTTACACAGTGAGTATAAATTCATTTTGTCACCATAGAAAGGACTCTGTAATGCAGCCATCTGTAAAATGCTCCCAATGAAACTGATATAGTTACATGGTAACTTAAAAGGTGATTTCATCAAGTATATTATACAGGGGTAGAAAATAATTACAAATATTTTAAATAAAGTTATCTGGGCATTTTGATTTTTATGAATATCCCCGTCTGAGAAAATTTATTAAGAGTTAAAAATCTTTCTGCAACTTTTGTTTTTTTTCCGACATTTAAAATGCCCTAAAATAGAGAATTAGTTAACATATTTCTTTATATACAAATGCAACATAAAACAATATTAAGAAAAATAACACAATTTAAAAACTCTTTGTACCTATAATGAAATAAAAACAACTACTGTATCTTACAACAAAACAGTCATCACAAGGTATAGCTCAACCATATAGAACAAACATGAAACTGAAGTTAAAACTGAATTATAATCTAGCATAGGGAAGAGAATGCAGAGCATTTTGTCTTGCATAATAGTTTCTGAAGATAAAGGTTATTCTGAGAAAAAACAGTCTTCTCAATTTAAATGCAATAACAGATCCCCAAATAGTTTACAATGAATTAGAACTATTTTCTTTTGATAATGTCTCAAAAACATTAAATATGCTCAAAAGCTCTACGAGTCATAGCTGTAATTCAAGGCTTCCAAATGAGATTTTCATGCAGAAAAACGTGACCCAAAGGATGAACAACTTTAAAAAAGACATTATTGAATTTAAATTTATTTTAAGACAAGGTTCTAACTTGACATTTAAAGTGCAAGCAAGTACTGTGGTAAGCAGGGTTACAAACTAGAAATTCAATTTAAAATGTTCGCATCCTGTTCAAAACCTTCTAAATCTTTGAACCGCAGCAGCAAGAATACAACACGGAGTGCCAGGCTGCCCCAAAGTCAGTCACCCTTTTCTACATGTGCTAATAAGTTTGATTTTGGAAGGACAATGTGTACATTCCCCAGACAGGCAGAGTGTGTGTGAAACACGCTAGTCCATGCTGTGCTACTCAGTGAGCGTCAGTGGGGACAGGACAAGCTGAAAATGGCTCTCATCTGTCTTCTGTGCTCCAGACAGAGGTTTAACTCCTTCAGAGCCTTGATGAGAAGGGGATGGGATTGGAAATCAAAACTGGCAAGTAGCTCAACACATTTTTATCTTGCCTATGTTTTACATAAAACGTGCACACAAGTATATAGAAGTACCTTAGGAAGAGTTGTTTCACATGACGAGAAAGAAGTTAAAAACAATCTGAATGCCCCTAATCATATAAAACACTTTGAGAGGAAATTTCTAGAAGAACTACAATAATAATAATAATAATAATAATGGTTTTTGTTTTAAATGCAAGGACACTTTAAGATAAATGTTACCTTAAAAATACACTGTATACATAAACTATAGTCTCTCTGTGTTTGCAAAACCTTAAGTAAATGTACATAATTCATTATCATATTCTAGGCGTTCATTATAGTCCTTTTCCTCAGTACTGCAGAGTGTTAAAAAAAAAATCTGAATGTCCCCTAAGGAGTTAAACAGGAATAGTATATTTTCATGCATCTCCTGCTTTGACAGATGAAAAATGTCAACTGTCCTGTTTTTATTTTCAAGCTTTTGCACTATTCATCTGGTTCATTAGTGCATCTCGATGCTGCCCCTGACAGCTGCTCGCCCTCTCCTCCCAGCAGCTGAATTTTTCAGGCTAATTTGATCCTCCACACTGAGACGATCGCTAGAATGATTGACTTACTCCCTGACCTCCAGGGTCTGACTTTCCTGATTAGTATTCTGGGGGTGTCGGAGGGACGAAAGCCCACTGTCTGTCTTCGGGGCTGGTGGCAGCTCTCTTTTTTTTTGAACTGTAAGCCACCAACCTACAACCCTGTAAGGATGCAATTGCTGCGCTGAACAATAAAGGAAATGTGTAAAACCTACTTTTCCATGTAAAGGTCCGTGTAGCAAAAGCACAGCATCTTGATTTTAATTAGTAAAGTCTACTTTGTTGCATATCAATTAAAACTGTACTGCTTTTTTTTTTTTTTTTTTTTTTTGAGGTTTCAGGAATATTTGAAAGTCTAATTTTCTGAGTTTAAAATACATTTTCAAAAAAGGCTTCCTATGTCTTCATTGTTAATAGTAATTTTTTAGTGCGTACAATACAAAATATGTGCTGTTATGACCAATTTTTAAAAGCCAAACTGTTAGGTATTTCTATTAACAATACACTGAAACATAAGTGAAAGGAGATAGAACATAAAGTTAAATTAAAGCTTTAGAAAAATTCTACTTCTTCTAAAAGATTTGCATGGAGAAATCAAGAAAATGCATTGAGATGAAAACTAACGTTAGCATGATAGATACTTTAACTCAAAATCATCCACAATACATATAACTCATGGATGTAGGAATGTCCAAAGATGTTATTTTTATTTTTGTGGCATTTTAAGTCCGCCTAAAAATGGGACACCATCTCTCAAAGGCAAATTCAAAATGTGATAAATTATTTCAGTTTTGACATGAGTCTGCTAGACCTAAAATAATTATGCAAACTTCCTCTCAAAATTCAACAGAATTTTTTTTTTATTGCTAAATTTAATCTAGTTATTGGAAACCAATTTGCTGTTTACTTTTAGGGATTTGAAGAGAAAATGTTGCTTTGATAATATTAGACTATGGACTAAAGGAATCTAAAGGTTAACTAAACAGATAATATTTTAAATGTACAGAGTGACTAACTTTTAAACATTATAGTAACAATATAATCAATCTTGTTCTTGTTAGCATTGTACTAAATTATTAACAAAATATAAAACAGTGAGCATAATTTCTTGTAATCCCATGGGTACATATAAAAACATGTTTTGTTACATTACTGACTCATAATGTTTCATAACAAAAATTATCCAAAGTATGCGTTTATTTAAGAATATTTAAAAATCCTTTCATTTTTAAGTAGTTGTTAGTCACTTCAGTAGGAAGAACAAAACAAATAATTTCAGGTTCCTTAAATTAAGGGAATTTGAATCTGCAATGAATAAAATAATAAAAGATCATGACACACATTTTTGAAAAGTCCAACAACACCTCCTAAAGCTGCTTTACTTCCAAGTAACGGTGGCACAATTAAAATAGATGACTTCATCATATATTTCATTTAAGTCAGGAGGACAAGAGACACGAAATATATAGTAGGAAATGCATTGGTTTCTATTTATCCTCTTTAGACTTCTCTTATATACACAGAGATATGAAAATGATTCCTACACAGGGATATGAAAATGCTTCCATGTATTACATTTCCTCACTTTATTAAAACCTACTTAGACACAGACTAATTTTTAATTAACAGCTTTGACTGGAAGCCTGTATTCCTAAGAAACTTATCATTCAATTAAAAAAACAAAATTACAGAAGTCACTAGCTTGAGATACTTTTATATCAACACAGACGTAAAATGTGTTACTAACATGCTTTATTTTATCCATCCAAATTATTACAGTGCACCATTTCTAGAGGACCTACCTACATGATTCCATCTTCCTTTGATAAATGATCACCAGTAGAACAAAAGAGAGAGCATTTCACTGAGCTTTACCACTACAAATTGTTACTCATGGAAACTAAATTGATAACCTAGAAGAACTATCTGTTTGCATACTATACTTAATGCTAAATAACACCTGTGTAAAAGTGAAATAAAATATTGATAAAGATATTTACTATGCTTTCATATATTAAATCCAATCCATTATACCTCTCTTGTAATGCATGGATCAAGATTTACAGATGTTCAAATGTATATTTTTATAAATGCAAGATATACAGAAAGGTATTATATTAACATAAAAGTTAATGCTTTAAACTTGTCATCAAAGGAACACAAAAAATATATTAGATGTATAGGAATGTATAGTTATTAAATTCCATTACACAAAGTTATTAACCCAATGAAAATTCTTCATAATTAAAAAGGTGATTCTTAAACATCCAGAAAAAAATAAGTATATACTATAAGGATAGAGGAAATATACTAAGTAAAACTGTATCAATATTTGGAATTTATCAACATTACCTACCTCATATAGTAGACAGCCAAGAGACCAGATGTCAGATTTGAAGTTGTATCCATTTTCATGTATTCTCTCTGGAGACATGTAATAAGGCGTACCAACTGCAAAAAAACAAACCAAATAAAATAAGAGGTATATAAAAATACAGATGCAGCTGTGGTAAGAAATTACATACAAAATTTTGAATTTAAAAACATCACCAAAATAATTCATTAGGATCAGAAAGCTGTTCTTAAGAATACTAAAAACTTTTAAATTTCTTCTTTACTCCTTGACCCTTAAATAGTACATTAAAAACTGTACAAAACAATGTGCTAGGTTAAACTTTATTTCCTTCTGATCAATCCAAGAAGAATCTAGGGAGCATAACTAAGGGAAAAAAAGTAATTCTGACAAGAATACCTACTTAAATGATTCACACTGGCATTATTTTTTTAATTTTTTAAAAAAAAATATGGTTTGCATATCCCAAATAATTAAGCATGATAATTTTAAAATAAATAGTATTATATAACAATTTAGTAGAGTACACACAAATAAATCATATTTGTTAACTTTTACAGAAACATCCTTTAGAACACAGTGTGGCTGTTAACAAATGATATAGCACTTGGTGCCTTACTTCCACTTTAGAAAGAATACCACAGACTTTTGTACATCAAAGGATTATATAATAACAAATGTGAAAGGGTACTGGCATCTCTGGAAAAATGTCTTCAGTTACTGTAACTACTGAGACCTTTTAAAAGACAAGACACTCAAGATAATTTTTGTTTTTGTTTGTTGGCTTTGACGTGCTAATATTTTTTCTTTTTTTAATGACTGTTTTAGAAAATGCTATTAAACACTTGAAAATAAAAAGAAGCATATATGTTAGACTTTGAAATGTAAAAATATTTAAGTGACTTTCAAAGTGAGTATCTTTAATTTCAAACTCAGATGGTTATTTCACCATCATTAGTCTAAGGCTTTTTGCCAAATAGAAAATTAAAGTTTAAGAACATTTAGAATCTTATTTACCTGAGGGAAGGGCCACCAAAAATATGTTGCTACTCAAAGAGAAAAGGGCAGTCCCCTTTTTCTATTAATTTTCAAGATCTCCCCAGGTGTTTACTATAAATCTTAATAAGACTAACAATACTGAACAGGGGTCTTTAGTTAGAAGCAACAAAAAGATTCACACCAATAATCAAAGCACTATACTCAACGGCAGCAGTCAGTTTGCCAAAAGAACAAATTTATAACCTAATAGTTATGTGTGGAAACTATACTAGGCTAAAGGTGGAAACATCATGTACCATGACCCAGGATATCCTACCTGTATCGGAATCCATTTTTACTAATCATGGATAGCCCTAGTCAGACTGGATGAAAGAAAAGTATTTATGAAAGTGATGAAGAAAAGTTAAGAAAAAAAGTATGCAAACAGAAGGATAAGAAATTTAAATAAAATACGAACCATTAATATATGAAAATTAATGAGACGAACTTTAAGATATAGATTATTTAATTGTAGCATTTACTTTGAAGACAAACAGGTAAATATGCCAATTTCTGTGTCAGAAAAGCAAAGAACTTTGGAAAACAGCTAGGTTTAAAGAATCTGTGTTATTACTGTGTAAAATAAACACAAGCTATCTAGCTTTGGGAGTTCTAACCACTTTCACCTGTAGTTTGCATAAGTGACACCAATTATTGGAAATATTTACACATTCTCTCCATTTAAGGAAGGATGGTAGGTACAGTTAGAATAATAAACGGGCTTTGCTCCTGGTTTCAGGACATAAAGCAAGTGACTGGCAGTGAGGAATGTGCAGAGAGAGGCTTCACGGAATCCACAGGGGGGCAACTGAAAACACTGAGGCTTGAAGGTTCAGAGTTTACCAAAAGCAAAGGTAATTTTAACCGGTAGCTCTGGGAAACCTGCTGATACATTAGGGGTTTGATATGAGTGTGAAAGATTGATGATAAGGAAAAAGAAGAACAAATGCTAGCATTTTACAGAGATTAGCCCCAGCATAACACCTTAACTGCAACACAAACTGAACTCAAAGACGACCCAAGTGAAGGGAGCAAAGGAAAAGAATGATTAGGAATTCTACTAAGCTAAATTTGAAATGCAAAAAATCTTAATGTACAAAAATCCTTTTTCAGTGAGCTGCTGGAGGTCATTGCAAAAAGTTACACACTCAGTTAAGACTGATACTTTAGATACTGATGCTTAATATTATAAATAACAAGCCTCTTTATATTAAATAAGCATGTTTTATTTCAATATTTAAACTACATATATTCATTAGTATATATTAAAATGTAAAGCTAAGGATGCTACTCACCTCTTTGATCAACATATTTCCAAAAGTCATATAAGATGAGTAAGTTTGTATTCTGCACTATAATTATTAATTGGATAAATTCATAATTAACTGGGGAACACAGGCCTAAGAGGGAGGTTCTACTGTCCCCTGACATGCTTCCTCATATGCCCCTCCATTCTGGACAACGACTCTTACGCTGACTGACACTGAGCAAAGAGGTACAGCCCCATCACGTAAACTGATTCGTCCTTACCTCTCTCTATCTAGCAGAGAGGCCTAAAAGTTTAAGTGCTCAGGAAAATTTGCAGTACATTTAAATGCAGTGATATGTTTTCAACATTTCAAAATTAATGAAGATATAATTATTTCCAAAAAACTTTTTCAGAGATTCATGACAGCTGTGTCTATGATTTCTGTTGCCTCAAGAATGTTGTGACTTCTTTTAACAGTTGTACAAGAAAAGAGAGTTATGGAGTGACATGATTAGACATTAAAATGATCATGTGAATTACTGTCCTATGTATTCAGAAGCTTGAAGACTACAGCACATGTAATTCCACTTATCTTTCAAGAATTTATGATTGTAGGTAAAATGAGAGTACATTTTGCAATAGCAGACATTATGCCACTTTAACCTTCGGACATGAATAAAAGTAGGAAATGGATGATAACATTATAAAAAACAGAGGCTGACAGAGGAAAACTAGTAACAACTAAAAATCTTACCTGACCTTTCTTTATTCTATATTAATATCACATTAAAATATACTAAGGCAGTCATCCACATGTAAGAATCCCTTTCATTACATTGACTTATTCTAGCTATATAAGAAAAGTTTTATATGGTATATACTCCATAAATATATATATACTAATCTTTATCCTGAATAAAATGAGGACTGGTATCTAGAAGTTCTGCAATATGTTTAAGAGAATCAACAAGTTCTGCTAACATGTTGTTATTATAGAAGATATAACTAAATTAATAATTTTCATCAGAGCAGGTTATATACAGAATAGTTTAGCTAACATTTTAGCATTGTAATCTCTGCAAAGATTTGAATGAAAAAAGAAAACAGAATGACTGAAGCATTCTCATATGTGGTTAGCTTTGGATTGTTTTTTTTTGTGTGCTTTTTAAACAAGGGAGGCAGCACAAAACCAGTGAAAGATAAATCTCTTTCACATCTTACATTTGCCACTAACTAGTTAGGACCATTTAACTTCTCTTTTCATTTCCTTCCCTCACCTGTAAGATAAAGTCATGAGAAAGATGAGCTGATCTCTGAGGTCCCTTTTGCTTTAAAATTCTGTAGCACTTAAATAAACTCTACAAAAATCCATCTGGAAAATAAAATGGAAAAAAAATAGTCCTTTTTAAACTATTACTTAGGAAAGCTGAGTGAGAGTGTTAAGTCAGAGAGTACACACAAATGAACTAAGTTTAGAAATATAGTTTATTTCTCTTAGAATCAGAGCAAACTACAGACAAGAAAGCTTTAAATATTCCTTCTTGGGAAAATTAAAAGGAGACAAGTCATCTTTCACCTCAGTTTGATATAAACACACACACACACACACACACACACACACACACACACACACCTTCAGGGAATAGGACTTAATTTCCATTCTTTCCTTCATACTCATGAGTCAGCCCAGAAATTATGTTGGCAGACAGAATGGAGAGAGGGCACATTTATTTCATTGTAAGGAGTACTAACTGAGGTCAATATAGAATGGCTGAGTAGGAGATCAATATTTCTTCTGCAAAAGACATATATAAAATAAAATTTGTCATCTTTGAAGTACAACTGATAACATTTAAGAGCTTTAATAATGCTGAAGTAAAACACCTAAGCATATTTTATTGTTATTGTTGCTATGCTCCAGGCCCTGTGTTAAATGCATTCTATGTATTATCTTGCTGAATTTTAACAAAAGTTTACCATGCCCTGCTGCATGGCACACACAATTCTAGGTCCTGTGCTGACAGAAGTAAACAGGACAAATCCTTGATCTTGTGGGGCTCATAGTCCAATGAAACGGGAACTATTATAAGGTAGTTTTATGAGATGTTTCAACTATTATACTGCTTTTGAGAGAAGGCATAGGAAGTCGGTCGGGTAACTTGCCAAAGATCATAAAACTGGTAAGCTGTAGACTTGGAATTCAAACCCAGGTAGTTCTTGTCTCTTGCATTTAAGCAGATGGTTATTTCAGTATAACTGACCACTGTGAAATACAACTGAAAAAAATATCTGTATCTTTCCAAATTAAGAAGCAGAGAAATCTAAAAGTCACAGCATGTACATATGAAAAACCAGGAATAAGGGTCCAAGTTCAATGGGCCACATGTGAAAATTATGCTACTCTGCAGCTACGCTGATTTAAATAAATACTTGTTATGGCGGCTGGGAGGTTAAACGTGCAGTTTAAAATTAGATAATAGCTTCTTACCAGAGCAATTACTTAAGTCAATAAGGGACTGAAAGTTAAAAATAAATCAGTGAAAGCAGCCTATAGTACTGACTGAACATATGCTGCCTTTACAGCTCTAAACCACCCTGAACAACGAAGGGGTATAAGCCGAAGATCTATCGAGAGGTGCTAGGAAAGGTGTGGGAAAAACAAGTATGTGACCACAGGTGGCACCTGGCACCAAAAATGAAACTGTTTTAATGCCTGGTTCAAGAACACTAATTTTCTAAGTTGAAATCAGAGCATATATCACACTTGGAAATAGTGTGGGGAACACGAATTGTACACTCAAGAGACTCCAGTGTGAAAATTCTGATATCTAGCTTGAATGATGGCCATGCATTTAATCTGCTGGCAATTTTACAAAATCAAAGAATCATTTGTCTCACTGCAAAAGGTAAACAGCAGTTCAAGAAATCCTATAACAAAAACAAAAACAAGAACATAATTTCCTCCCAAGGGGTTTCAAATATTTGTTTAGCACAAGGATCAATATCAGAGAGTTTTAGTTAGCTTTGTTTTTTTAAGCAAAAATCTATCTCATTTTTAGGATGTACAACAAGCACATACAAGTAAATTCACACAAACATGCAAAGAGAAAACTTTCTTTTTCTGGGAGACAATGTAAAAGCAATTAAAATGTCATATCAATAGGTTATTAATTTAAGTGTTTTTATTTGTTTTTCTCCTTTCACTAGAACAGGCAGTCAGAGGTGAAACCCTTCACTGTATGTATTAATAAATACAATTTTGGTGTAAATAGATTTTCCTGAATAGCAGATAACTATCACCAATTACTTATATACATTGGAGTATATAACGTGTTTAGATTTTTTAACAGATTAATTATCCTAATTAAGTTTTGTTAAAATTACTTTTTATCCCCGTCTATATTCAGAAGTCCATGGTAGAGTAAGCCCCTGAGAAGCATGATTGTTAGTAGTGTGAGAGGCTCCTTGAGGAATACAAAAAATTTGCAAATAATTTTTTAAACAATTGCCAGTAAGCTAACAATGAAAGAAAATGATTTGTTTATAAATTTATATTAAGCCAAGTATGGCATTTTCTCCCTTGAAAAGTAAATGTAAATTACAATGCAATAAAGTACCTATAAAGTCCTATAATAAAAATGAGAAAATTTAAAGTCAAAGTATCTCTTCAAAAAACAAAATATTTATTTTCAGTAAATGTAAACTTCCTCTAATTTTGGAACCTCTTCCGCAGAACCTCTCTAGCTTTTTGTTTGTTTGTTTGTTTTTGTTTTGATACAGAGTCTTGCTCTGTCTGGACTGAAGGCTGGACTGCAGTGGTGCGATCCACGCCAGGCTAATTTTTTGTATTTTTAGTAGAGATGGGTTTTCACCGTGTTAGCCAGGATGGTCTCGATCTCCTGATCTCATGATCTGCCTGCCTTGGCCTCCCAAAGTGCTGGGATTACAGGTGTGAGCCACTGCGCCTAGCCTAGAACCTCTCTAGCTTTTAAACAATTTCACCTAATTAGGCTTTTAGAGGAGGATATGAATGTCTCCCCAGCTGTCGCGTCTATTAAAATGTCTATTAGTCTATTAAAATTGCGTTACAGGCAGAAATTCTGTCTCCATGATCTTTGCCTCTTGGTGCTATACCCGTTTATGTTATGGTAGTGACAAGAGACTTTGCCACCATAAAGGTTGAGGACTTTATAATAGGAAGATTACGCTAGATTATCAGTAAGAGATGCAACAGAAGGGGCAGGGGACATTCAAAGTGTGACAGGAACTCTCCACCACTAACTTTTAAAAGGGAGGAAGGAAGCCAGGAGCCAAGGAATGAGGGCAGCCTCTAGAAGCTGGGAATGGCCCTCAGCTCCCAGCCAGTGAGGAAACAAGAACTTCAGTTCTACAACACCAAAAAACTAAACTCTGCCATAATCTGAATAGACAAGAAATGGACTGAGCCTCCAGAAGTCCTGCAATCCTACAGATACCTTGATGTTAGCCTGGTCAGAGTCATATTGGACTTCTGAGCTATGGAATTGAAAAATAATACATTTCTGTTGTTTTAAGCCCCTAAGTTTTTGGTAATATGTTAGGGCAGCAATTGAAAATAAATACAAATGTGTTAATGATTCATGCATTGCATGGGAGAGTGAAACACTCAGTTCTATGTGGTATGGACCTACCTCACACCAAGGATTACATAAGGACCAAGGGTGTTAAGAGAAAAATGTATATGGTTCAAAAAAATGTTTGACTTCTAAAAGCTCACTGGATCATTTTGGGATGGTGTTTTTTTTGTTTTGTTTTGTTTTGTTTTGTTTTTTGGTTCTCTTTTTTTGTCAGGGGCGGCAGGGCAGGAGAAGCCAATACATTCGCCAAAAGAATAATAATATGGTTAATAACGCAATGTATAAAGGTTAAAATTATGGTCCTTTGTAATTTAAATGAACTCTGGCTTGGTCACTAACTGATAGAAATCTAAACTTGATAATCATACCTATCTCAAAGAAATGCAGAATAGAAATCAGTGAATGTGCTACACGGCACTTAGTCCATATGAGTATTTGAAGCCTGATAAGTAACTATTTTTTATTATAAATGTTTCACATTGACCAAAATAAGCTGTTATCAAAAGCAAGTCCAGCAGGGATAACTGCAGATTTATTGATCCAGAGAAAAGTCACCAGGGATCAATATTCCAGTGAACCTCATGAATCATTCTGGATTTAAAGATAATCTCTCTGCTCAGAATTTTCCAATTTAGAAAGATGTAAATTTCCTAATGGCTTACTCTTCATTCACCACTACCACCCATTCCCATTAAGAGAGTTAATTACCCTTTCGTTGCAATAGCTACAAATATGCCACAAAAACAAACAAGTAGAAAAAGGATACAAGCAGTATCTTAAAAAAAAAAATCTAAATTAGGTATTTTTTCTCTATCTTAAAGCCATGGTCTATACTCACATTTCTGATTCTCCTCTTTCTGGACATTTTAGGAGAATTACATTTCCCTGTCCCTTTGAGATAGTCATTGCCATGAGATCTGTTTTGGCCAACGAAATGTGAATGGAAGTAATCTGTGTTACATTCAAGCAGAAGGGCTTAATTAAGAGCCAGTAAGTGATTCTCCATGCTGTCTTCCCCTCATGGGATCACAAAAACGTATGCTGATATGAAGATAACACAAGACTGAAGCTGCCTGGAATGCCAAGTCACCACATGAAGGGATGGCAGCTACCTTAAAGATCAACATAGGTCTACAACTCACTGTGGTTGACAAAAGATTAGAACATTCTTCAGTGCTAAGCAATTGAGGAATTTTTGTGTTGTTTCTTCTGGCAGCATAATCTAACCTATACTTACTGATATACTTAGTCAAATTCACCCTTTATGTGTGTAGTCTGTCTCTAAGCTTCATTCATTCAATCAGTATTTATTGAATATCTATTATGAGCAATCCCCTCTTCTAGGTATCTAGGGTACATAAGGGAACTAAATACACAAAGATCTCTGTCCTCATAAAGCTTGCATTTTAGCTGGGAGAGACAATACATACAAGGCATAGTAAGAATATTACATAGCATGTCAGAAGATACTAAGTCCTAAGGAAAAAAGAAAAATTAAAACAGGGTAAGGTTTAGGAGTTCTAGGGATGAAGTGGGGGCAGTCAGGTTCAGTATTAAATAGAGTGATCTCAGTTTTCTAATCTGTAACACTTACTGTACCCACAACACAGAGGAACAGAGGAGAAAACATGATTTAAAATGCTCACCAATTTTTAAATGTTATACAGTACTCGTATTCATTGCCACTGTTATTGTTACTATTTAGTAGCAATAGAGGATTCTCCTGGGTCACTATTATAGGAAATAAGGGAAGTTTGATATGATTTGACTAGAAATAGTATACATTGGGAATATATAAAAATTGTTCTGGTATTCTGTTTATATGTTTAAATATTCAACGATTAAGATACTCAATCTCTTAGTAAGCTGCCTCTGGGTCAGAATGTTTATATTTGCTGAAAGGACACCTCAGAGTAAGTTAAGAAATAGAAATATACCAAAAGTATATGCTGCCTCTTGTGATATGAGAAAATATACTACTTGATTGCCATATTCCAATTTCACAAGTTTTGGTGAAATTTTAGCTTTCAGTCTAAAACAGCCATTCTTTAGAAATATCAGCTAAAGTTATGGAAGGACAGATGGCCATGAAGACAGATTTTGATATCCTAGAGACCTACTTCTTGTTTACTTCTGAATCTTGAAGCAGTAATTGTAGTCAATTGTAGGAGAGACAGCAAACTATGTCTTCATATGTAGGGTCCTAAGCAATGTAACAAAGCTGAACATAGTACTTCTAGATCTAATAAAACAAATCAGAAAACAGTATAAAGTAAGAAAAAATGCCACAAGGAACTGACATAATGAAAAAACAGACTGCATGCAAGAGTAAACCCAGACTAGGAAGCCACAGACCTACCCACTATCTTCTAGCTGTTTACCTTTCCCTGCTTCGTTTTCTCAACTTTAGAATACAAACAGCTCATGTGCATAGTTCACATGTATGTGTAAGGATTTTAGAGAGTTGAATGATTTGCAAACTGTAAAGAACTGTGATAAATGTTATCATACCCCTCCGGAAGCACAAGGAGCAGTATAAATGAGTAATTTATGATTGACCAATTCAACTGGCCAGATAACAAGTCTGGAGAATGTCCAAAAGTAGGGAGAAAATGGGAATTAGCCTTTAAGTAAATGAAACAGCATGAAGGTGCTGCAGACTTAGATCAATGTTTTCCAAACTGTGGGTCATACAACCCATTAATGAGTTGTGAAATCAATTTAGTGGGCTGAAACCAGTGGGATTTCTAGCGAAATAAAATAGAACAGAAAATATCAGAATGTAATACAGTTGCATCATTGTCAAGAAATTTGAAAGTCACTGACATACACTATTAGAAAGCTTAAGAAAGCTGTGCCCTCATTATAAATTTTAAAGATGCAGATACAGATAATAAGTTTCTTAACATATATTTTTATAAGGTTGACAAATAAAACCAAGGCAAAATTCATAAGTGTGTGTGTGTGTGTGTATGTGTATATAATATATCCTACAGTTAGTCTCCCTAGTCACACCTCCAACCAAATTAATACAAAAACAACAAATGAAAATCTTCCTTAACATAATTTCGTGTAAAAAAAAAAGTGAAGATGGGAGGAGGATAAGGAGACCAAAAAAACCAAACAACTGTTTAGATCACAGATCACAGGCAGTGTAAACATTCTGTTTTATGGGCTAATGAGTTCCAATGTGGTGTACTCTGCTCAGTTCTGGGTAGCACATACTAAGGGGTACTCTGAGAGGAAAAGATGCAGACTCGCAGGACACAGAAGACCCTGAAAATAGAACACTATCCTGGGAATGCTCAGCCCAAACAAGAACGAAGAGGTTTGTGGCTGCTGCCTTCAACCCAGATCACATCGCTCTCCTCATTACATTTAACCTTGTGAAAGCTTGCCACTGCACTTAGAATAAAATGTGAATTGCTCCTACATCCAGCCCTGTCTTTTCTTCACTCAGTTCCAGCAGACAGAGCTTATCCTGTATCCACCCTTTATATGAAATGCTCTTCAGTCTACCTGGGACATTATTTCATAGCTGCCCCTTTTACATCCTTTGCATCTCACTTTAAATATCACCTTCTCAGAGGGGACTTGCTCCATCTCACCCTCTACAAATTAGTTCCCCAACTGGCCATTTTCTGTCATATCACTAATAGTTCATCTTAGTTTTTTGTTTGCTTTATTATCTATTTCCTCCCACCATAAGGTAAGCTCCCTGAGGACAAGGACTTGTCTTGCTCAGGCTACATTCCTTGTCTCTAGAATAGCACCCGCATATAATAGGTTTTTAAATCAATCAGTTCAGGCAGAATAAATAAATTGTACATGGAGAACTCCTCCACTTCCCCCTTTCTTTTTCTGCACCTTCATCACTTCACCACCACCATAAGCAAGTGAACATTTATACGGCTTATTACAGTGTTAAGAAAACACTTGCATTCATTATATTATTTGGTCAGGAATTGTTTAGGAGTTAAGGGACAACATAGGATGGTTATTACCTGCATTTCCAGTTTTATAAATCCAGACACTGAGTTTTAGAAAAGTTAATAAATGGCTTGATAAAGGTCCCACAGAGCATGCAAATCCCAGTGTTCATTCTTTCAGAAGAAAGTAAGAGGAAAAACATGGCTGGCACATCATGAGCTGGGGAGATACAGTCAGTCAATAATCAGAGTGGAAAGTTAGAGGACACCAAACTGTAAAGGGCGCTGAATGCCAGGTCAAGGACCTTGCATGACATTCTTCAGGCAACAGGGAACCAAGGAGGATTTTGAGGAAAGTAACACAATCAGATAGTGTCTCTGAGGAAGATAACTCTAGTGGAAACATACAGAATGGATTATGAAGAAAAATATCAGAAACAAAAGAGGGTAATCTCCTAGTCCAAATGTGAAATAATTATCGAGTAAGGAGGAGGGAATGAGGGAACGGAAAGTAGAGATATTTTGAGACAATGTATGTGGTGGTAGCAGGGAGGAAGAAGAAAAACAGGTAAAGACCTGCTAGGATATTTTTCAGTTTTGAAGATCTGAACATAGTTTGAACATGCAACAATATCAGATTTAGTATTTGTAATTCTCAATCCTTATATTAAAGGAATTACTACTATGCTGTCATACTTTTAAGAATTGGTTCTGAAAACTAATTGGAAACGTGGCCACCTACACAATTTTATTTGCTACAGAAGACAGAACTACAGGTTTTATTGTATGTTGATTTATCATGGAATCAAAAGATAAAAATAAGAGACACGAAATGAACAGACAATTGAAAATGCAAAGACTTGCCAATCTCTTAAGGATTGTTAAATACAAACAGGGAAGTGCACAATCCTATTAATGAATTAAAATAAGTTAAAACCGTATCTTGATTTTTCAACAAAAATGTATTTTGAAAATATAAATGCGTAAGACGTTTTTAAAATCCTATATATCTTTGCATTTTAAAATTAAATTCCTGAAAATACCTCCTTCCCAAAGTTAAAAGAAATTTGGCTCCAGTACAAACTTTGTTTAAAGTAAACTTATGTAGATTTTTCCTTATGAACTACATAGAGATCTCATTTATCTATAGTTTCACTGAAATGTATACCTGCTCTATGGATGAATCATGCCCTATAGATTGTATCCTCAGTAAAATTAAAAAATGAATCAACATACAATAAAATCTATAGTTCTTTTGTGTTTTCTATAAGCAAAATAAATTTGCATAGGTCACCACTTTTTCAATTACTTTGCAGTGCCAATTCTGAGAAGAAAACTTAAATTTGCTCTTAAAAATATATGACAACATAGCAGAGTAATACAATTAAAAATTAGGGTCAATTTGTCATCAAGAATGTCTGTCAGGATTTCTATCCTTGCTATTTTATATATATTATGTTAGCAGAGAATTTTCTTGATTCTTCTAAATAGGATTTTTATGGGGTCCAAAGAGCCTTAGTAGACTAGAGTCCAAATTTTAATTATTTGTATATAATGCACTGTGCTTAATGAACTTTCGTTTTAAACAATCAAAATCTTCAGTTCACAGAGAAGACAAGAAGGGATAAAAGAAATTTTCTTATTTTAAGGATATATTTTTTTCTCAAAATAATATGTAAAACAAAAAATACTTGTGAAAAAAATTAATATTCTATGATTCATCCATTAAGAAAACAGTCTTATTTCTATTTTTTCACTGCTGTATTTCAGGTATGTCTTAGAATGCTTAGTAATTATGGGCATAAGCATATATTTTATTTATTTATAATGTGTATATATACACACATTTATGTATATAACAATATATTATATATTATATAAATATATATAATGTTTATATATTACATATATACAATTACATGACCCTAGGTGAGTTGGTTTTGATAAAACTTGGTATTAGAAACTCATAATGAATTATTAAATCTATTAAAATTAATTTTACTCCATAATTTCTACTAGCATATCACCTCAATTTGGAGATGCATATATGTTCTTAAATTCTGTTTAGAACTTTTACAAGAGGCAGTATCAGGCAAATCAAACAAAACGAAACTGAGTTTCATATAACACTGGATCCTTCGGGCTGGATGACTACAGCAGGCTCAGAGACAGTCTGCAAAGCAGTATGTAAACAACACACGTGTGTGCATGAGCAGGGGAATGTGCAGGTGTGTGTATGTAATTGTAGCCTGGCATTTCTATCTAAACTAGTGACAGAATGCTTTTATGACATTCTTCTATTCAGATGAGTAACATAAAGTGAAAACGTTGTCTACTACTGACAAATGGCACTGGCTTGAAACAGTCTAAGGTTTGTTTTCTCTATAGAAATCCTCCACTCTCAACTTTCCCAATAAAACTTTATTAAAGTGCTGGACAAATTATATGCATTTCTTATGGAATTTCATGTCAAATTTCTTTATTCAGGAAAAATTACAATGCTCTATAAAAATAAATGTGAAGTGAAAGGAGAAAAAACTGTTATTCAGCATCAGTGCGAAATTTCATTTTCTCAAAATACTTGACAAAATTGAAATCCCGTTAAAAATGCAAAGCATTATCTTTCCAACACTCTTGAAATTAGGATACAATATTTTGTAATTCAGCGAATACTGAGTACTTATTTACGTTTCAGGTACTGTTTTAGAAATATAGAAACATTCGATGACAGGTTCAAGGCCACACAGAACCTTAGGTAACAAAGCCGGGAAAACTTAAAAACTCTAGTCAAGTAATTCAGATGTTCATTTCACTACTTTGTTATTTAGTATAACTCATTTATTCCTCATCAGGACATTTAAAAGGTTTTTATTTCATATCTCAAAACAATTTTATAAAAAAAAAATAGCTTTCAATGAAATTATGACACCAAAGACGAGCATCATTAAATCAAAGCCAACTTATTTTTAACATAGCTTTTACTTAATTCTGATTGTCACCATTTGATCTAAGTCCTGTATTTACAAGAAGAATATATGATTTGAGGAGTTTTAAGATAAGCCCTATCACTCCTTTTAAGTTACCCAATTTAAAAATTATCTCTTTTAGTAATTTCTATTATTTCTAAACAATAACACTCAAAACTATATATGTTATTTTAATAAATAAAAATTTACAAACTACTATTGTATTTTTAAATGGTCCGGTGAAGTCTTCCAAGAGACAGCTTAATCACCATATTATCTATTATTAAATGTAGAATAAAAGGACTTTTCTATGGCAATAGTTACACCAGATTTATCAGTTTTTTTTACTCAATGTCTGCCTGAGGTCAAGTTAACAGAAGTATCCAACTGTCATATTAGAGGAAACCTTATACCTAATAGAGAGTTGCAGGCATCTGTTCAGGACCTGGTGATTTTCAAAATAGTTTTATTAAGAATGTAAGAGCTGGCATGTAATTGGTACACCTCTTATCTTCTAATGACACATATGCAAAGTAACTGAATGAAATTATATTGTGTCTCTTACCTAAAGAATGTGCAGCTGTGGTTTTTGAGCTGAAAAACCGGCCAAGCCCAAGATCTCCAAGTTTTACCACCCCAGTGGCTGTAATGAACACATTAGCTGGTTTTATATCTGTGAATAAAAGAAGGGATCAGGTAAAAGATGATAGACATTTTAGAAATTTTAAAGGAATTAAGAACTACTTTTCATGATAGAATTTAAAATTTATTTTAATCATGAAAGTTTGAATTATGGACCAATTAGTTTATTTTGAATAATTCTGATATATCCTAATACCTAGAAGTTCTCGATTCTCTGACAGACAGCTAATCATCAATGTACTATGATGAATGTGATTATTAATTTCTATTTCAAATGCATTTTGTTTTCCATTCTCAAAAAACCTGTGAAATTCAAAGTACAAAATATACGTGTCCTTTTGATATCAATTTTAAATAAAATATCTTACTAAAGATTAACGTACTGGTAGATTTGCATAAAATATAAAACCACAACACTATTAGGCATATAATTATTTACTTAGATGGCTTTAAAAATCTTAATTGCATAAATGAATTGTATTAAAATTTTTCACACTTCAGTATCAGTGGATCAATTTACTCATTGATGTAATCTTCACATACTCTGCTCAACCACTTGACTGATAAGAATGCTGAGCTAATACTGAATATTAAAAATCTAAGTGGTTATGATATACATTGTTTAACTGAAGAAACAAAAAACTCTTCCTTAAATATATTTGATTGCTGTCTTCTCTTTACCAACAGCATCTTACTGGTTTGTAAGATGCTCGTAAGAGTCAAGCAGAAGATTAATTTACATTCTTATTTAAAATCAAGTAGTGCTTTATTTAAAGGTTTAACATTCTAGCACAATTACAATTTGAAAATAATTACCTGAAAAAGTATGGTATTACGTAATGACTGGAAGACATTTACTTTAAAGAACTTATATCATTTAAAACAAGATTAAAAGTTCTTAATGATTTTATCTTACCTCTATGCATGACTCTTCGAGAATGCATGTGTTCCAATGCACTGCAAAGCTGAACAAAGTACTTCCAAACAGTTCTTTCAGGAATTAGCCTCTTTTGCTTCTTAAAATGCTTTTTGAAAATTAAAAATAAGAATTATAAAATCTAAAATTTCTCAAGACTGGATTCTGATAGGAAAAAAATCTGTAAGTCAGAAAAACACCTAATTTTATCTACCATTATCAGCTGAAAAGCATATGATCTTTATACTGAAATGACTCCAAGAATTTTATCTGACATAATGGCTTAAGTTTTTTCCTATTATAACTAAGGTTGGCGGAAACTGTGTAACGGTACATTTTTGTGACGTCCCACTATTTCAAAAAATTAACATCTAAAACAATTTCTTGTCTTAAAAGGAAGATGTCAAATTTGATTTTAAGAAGAGCCAGAATAAAAGAGTCTAGATACCTGTAGGTAATTACATTCATTAAAAGACAATTCTTCTCCTGGCAGAAGGTTTCACTACAGAATTCCTTTTAAATACTGAACCACCCTGGTGATTTGAAATATAACAATTTATTAAAAGTTAAATAAATAAAAGGAATTTATGTAGAAAGTTTTCATGAATATTTCTACTGTACAATGCAAGTCAAACTTGTACTCTGCTTTGAATGAATGAAACTAAACTCCACGGAAGAAAAACCTTACAGGAATGCCCAGGCAAAAAGCTGACAGCACCAACAGGCTACTTAGGAGAGGGGTCCTTGCACATAAGAGGGCAAATACTACAATAATTGTAAAACCAGAGGTACTTATTTATGCTCATTTTTTCTACAATAAATCTCCTAGAAGACTACACTAATAATATACTACTTCAAGGACAAAGTTCTTAGCTTTGTAAGACTTACAAAGATTCAATACATAAAAATTATTTTTCAAAAACAAAATGCAAGTGGTTTCCCATTTAACAATACTTATAAATAACCAACATGAATACTGCATTTTAATTGGTTTTCATAAAATTTTCTAATAATTTTAACTGTTTTAAAATATATATATTAAAATTTAAATATGTACTTTAATGCAATTTATCCAAAGATATCCAAAGATATTTTGAGAAGTCCAACTAAATTGATTTTTTGTTATTGAATATGGAGGAACTATACTTCAGAAAATTCTAAAACAGCTACCTTTCAGTTTTTACACCAGTGACCAGCTGAGGGCAGGCTGAAGGGAAAAACAGTACAGGAAATCCGCTGATATCCCTACTTCATACTGAGCAAAAAATTATATCTACTGTCTCATATGTACTCAACGTATGAACCAAAGGATAAATCTTTAAGGAAAAGCTAATAATCTTAGGTTAATCTTTCTTATAACACATACTACAGAAATAAATTTATTAGCAATTTCAATAGCTATTATATCAGTAACATTATATCCCAAAGAATAAAAAACAATTAGATGACCAGGTAATTAAAAAGCAAATCAGGGTCTTACTAAAATGTTAGAAACCTCCCATATCATGTTTCAAGACTATGTCTTTTTAATTGCAGACTGTGTCAACATCAGTTTTCATTCAAAGGGGGTAATGTTGCAAAATCAGTTCTTTACACATAATTTTCTTTCAGACTTGGAATGAGTCCAAATAAACCCTGTATATGTGTGCTCTCCCTGATGCTGGATTAGCATATCAGAGGACTGTTTGATGTCAACAGGAAGATGGGGACCAGGTTTCTTTTCATTCAAAAATAAATATACCATATCATGTACATATCAGACCATGAAAACAAATTTTTATGCTTTAATACAGATTTTGAAATCATCATAATTATAATGTAGTTGGAAGTTTACTTTTTAAATACCATTATAAAAAAGAAATCAAGTCTAAAAGAAAAGGCATAATTTAAAAATTGCCCCCAAATTGCACAATAGGGAAGACATTACCGGACCAAGATGATCTGATTCTTTTCATGTTTTTGTATTCTTTGAGACTGTAGCTTACAAGTTAAAACTGATGACAATAAGCTGAATTCAATATAATACTACTCAGAATGACCTGGTAAGGGTTAAGTATCCAAATTAGTTACAGGCCTTTGAAGAATAACATGAATTTGATTTTTTCATAAAATAAAGGCAGTTTCATTATGCCATTAGTATCTCTCATTATTTTTAATAAATGTCTGCTTAAACATATGTGGTTTTTAAACCATTCTTTAAGTATAGGGTTTTTTGGGTTTTGTTTTTTTGTTGTTTTTCGAGAAAACCAACACCTAAAATGAGAAGAGCCTGTCTGTTCTGATGGTGGCACTGTTGGCTATCTCTTAAAAGAGGATGAACGGCAAAAAGGCAATGAAAATTTGAATTCTTTTTACTATGGGTAAAATGTATATTAGCACTACAAAATAGGAACTTCTATAAAGCCAAAGAAATAAAAAGAAAGAAAGAACAACCTTCTCTTAAAATTTATTCTAATAAACACATATCTTCTTAAAAGTTAATCATCTAGCCAATGAGCATTATTGTTTGAAAATCCTGTTTTCCCTTGAAAAAAGGCAGCTCTATATAAATGGTTAGCTCTGATTAAAAAAAAAAAAATCTAATGCCAACATGTAAAAAGTAAAAATGTACATATATTTGTTATATAGCAAGTTTTTAATATAGCAATAAATAATGTAACCAATACATCTAAAAGTTGGAACTAATATAAATATTTATAAGAAAATGAAAGAATATGTGACAGGGTGCCTTTACCATATTTATGCTATGAAATAGAATTGCAACTTTTTCTGTAGTTGAAAATAAAGTATCCAAAAATTTATGGGCAGGCAAAAATCAACACCCATATACACCTGATAATTTGGACATAATTTTGTTTAGTCTTTTTTTTTTTAAGTAGGCTAGTCTTTTCTCTATGCAAATCTTCAAATACTAGTTACTTTAAAAGCACCTTTTCTACTGTTATCAAAATTATTCAAATAAATACTGGATATTATTCAAATAGAAAAATCAGATGTGACAAAAAGTTAATCACTTTACATACAAAATGTATGTATATACAAACATCAGATTATATTATTTCTGACTTATGTGTAAGATTACCAACATTTCACTTAGGTGAAATTCAGCATTATCTGGTAAAACCCACCTGCATCACCATCTAAGTGATTTATATTAATATAAAAAGAGCTACAGCTGATCCAAGCTGTTTCCTTTCAAAGATTTTGGGAAAATAGTCACATCTTAATAGATACACTCTTTTTAAAATTATTAATCTCCAAACACCCTACTACAAATTAAACAACCAAGATCAAATCCAATTACATAGTGGACACTGAATATCTAAGTACCATTTTTGAACTCCATTGAGTAACTTGGTTCCTGCATTCTAGACATTACAACTCCAAGTAGAATATACACTGTTTATTTCTGAGTTATAGAATTATAATATTCTTCCTCAAGAAATCTCAGGAAAAGCTTCAATGATATTACCCAGCATAACCTCATCAACAGAGAAAGAATAGAAAATGATCTTATTTTACAAAAAAATTATTATTCTCTGTGGCATATCAAAACATTTAAGCATATAGTTTGACATGTTAATCTTTAAAAAAGAAAATTTCAGGCAAAATATCTGGAACTATTAGGGTCAGCTTCATGGGCAGGAAACCTGTATTATGCAGGTCTGGCACTTGGTTTAAAGCCCTGTTACTGCCGTTTAAAAAATTTTTAATATTTAACAAAGGGACTTGTAATTGTGTAGCCAATCCAGAGAATCATACACTAAGCATCCTTTAGAAATGTACTGCTGTGTTTAAAAAACATAAAAAACAAAACAAAACAAAATGCAATCCTGGTGTGCAAGGTGTGTTTGAAGAGGATTAGGAAAAATGTTAATTAAATGATGAGAAATAATGAAGTTATAAGAGAACTGGAATTACAGGCACCAGCTGCTCTCCATTTCTTTCAAGTATCTAGTAAGAGGAAGTAAGTGATTTATGTTAAATATAAGGAAGCATTTCCTGCTTGGAGTGTTGTCAAATGTTTAAATGTGCCACTAACACAATCCATATCCATCTTATAATAATAGACTTGATTATAAGGTTTGACAGTAACTGGTTGTGTGACCTTGAACAAACCATTTAACCTTGATGGGTCTCAGCTTCCTAGTTTGGAGATGATCTATGAAGTCTCCACCACTTCTGAAATATAATCTGTGGGTCTACAGTCTTAGTTTCAAATGAAACAGAAATAATAAATGTCTGTTTGGCACATTTCATACTTAAAAATAATAGTTTCCTGGTATGCCTTATCCTTCATATATCCAATTAGTAACAACAAAAAAACTCAGAGATTCCTACTGGTCCATTTAATACTATAAAAGGTCTTAACATGAGATGACAAGGAGTTCTTTGCTATAAGCTTGTAATTAGGTCAAACATTTACCATCAGAGGGGATGTTCCCAAACACAGCATTGCAATTATAATGCAATTTTATAAGACTATATTTTGTCGTGGTTATTTCAAAGAATCAAATGCACAGATAATGGGTGATGAAAAAGGATGCTTCTGGAAGTATAATGGGCAGTTCTAAGTGTGATTTTTTAATTAAGCTTTCTATGGAAACATTTTTCTTTGGAAGGTACAATGAGTTATCAACAAACTAAACTTTACAAATATTTGCTATATACAATTGTGGGAAATTATATAAAATTAAAATTTTGGCATGTAATACTAATTTACAGTGCATAAGTATTTTCTCTCTTGGCACACTGAATAAAATTCAGATACCTTAAGTTGCATTAGAAGGTGTAAAGTAGAATGGGCCTTACAGTCATGAGATCACTGAGAATACTTATCACTAGCATCTTTTTATCTTCTTATCCAAGGTCTACCAGTCTTTGTCTTTTCTTGTAATGTTTGAAAATCTACTAAGAGTGCTAAGCTGTTTTTAGATTATAATAGAATATAAATATAATCAATTGATTCCCAAAAGTTAAAATTATGCAGGTTATTAATGCAAGCCAAAAATATATTTCATCTTAGGGTAGAAAATGTGAAACAGAAAATATTTTTCGGGAGCAATTACACCTTGAGGGGAAAAAAACCTCTTAAATTATTTAGCAAACAAGAAAAATAAGTACTCATAAAGTCACAAAACTTCCCCAAAACAGTTGCCTCCTGAAAACTGGTACATCAATATCAAGGAACTTATTTAGAATATTAAAAAACTAAAAGATCAACAATAAAAACACACAAATGCAATAGAATTACTACAAAGAATGGTCCCTGCATTGCTGCCATGTGAATAATTCTTAAGAGAAGTTTCCACATTACTAAAACTGATAAGAAAATACTTGGAAATACTTAAAATGTTTTCTCTATTGCATCAGAGTACTAGTGATAAAGTGAGATTAAAAAGAATAGTCGGTCAGTCTTAGAGGAGACAAAGAAGGTCACAAAGAGAAACAGAAATATTTCCCTCTTTAATAAATTCTTTCTTGCTATGTTATACTAGACAACAGTAAGAGTTGAAGAGATATTTTAATTTTCATAATGAACAAAGAAAACACAGCAGAACAGTAAAAGTATCTCAATTGAAATCTAAAGGAGAGAAATTAAGATGCTTAACATAATGGTGTCTGAATCCTTATCTTTACTTCAGTGTCTACAGTTACCAAAATTACTGCTCGCGATGCTATTACATGGTTTACAAAAGGGAGTTTTATATCACTATCATCTTCAAATGTAAGGAGCAATAAGCTCCTTCAAAATTATCTTCAATTTTTTCCAAGCAAACAAAGATCAAAGTTCATACACCACCTTTTATTTATGCTCACAGAATTAAATAATGGTCATTTCATGGTATAAAGTGTTCAATTTCCTAAAATCTCTAAGTTCTATACTGCTTCAATTTCAAACTACTTAAGTATCAAGGAAAACACAAGTGATATTTTATCAGTAACACTGCTCTTTAAAAAAATTCTATATAACACACCTACATATACATACCATATGTAGACAAAAATTTATACAGATATAGACACATAGATGTACATATATTATATAGGTACCTAAGTAAATGTATCTATGTGTGTGTATATATATAAAATGTATATTTTTAATTTATATATATAAAAGAATATTCAATCCTGTGTAGCTTTTTTTCAGATAGCGCTACTAACTTGTAGGACTTCAGAATAATTCTAAAATGAAATGTAAGACAGATGACGATCTTATACAAAAGTCTTAGTGAGAAACTGCATTTGGAATCACTGGCAGTTCTCATAATTGTCTGACATGGGCTATATACTTTGTCCAGATGCTGAAATGGAAAGTGTAGGTATCCTGGTAAACAATAAATCAGAGTTATCAAAGAGAGATGGGACTGCTGGGAAACCTTTATTGCTTTAAGGATCCAAAGGCCAAGAGTGTAAAAGACATTTCAAAGTGATTTTATTTCCAATACAACCTCTACATTTGGATAAGTACAAATAAAAATGTGTCTGCAAATGTAAAAACAGCCAAACCAAGTAGGTGAACAAGATTTTTGAGTTACAATATTTGAAAATAACAGTTATCTCCAAAACATGGTTGACATTTAGCTAATATATTAATGTCTGCCATAAGCAGAATTCTAAGATGTACATCACTCCCCTAAATTCTCAAGTCCTGTTATATAATCCCATTCTCTTGAATGTGAGTAGGACATGTGAATATTATGAATTACTCTTCCCATTTTATATGATGTTATATAGAAGGGATTTTGCAGATGTAATTAAGGTCCCTAATCAGCTGACTTTGAGTTAATCAAGAAAGACATTAGCCTGAGTAGTCGTGACCTAATTGGGTGAGCCATTCAAAAACGTCAAGAGAGATCTGAACCCAGAGAAATTCTCCTGCTGATTTTAAGGGAACACAATGGCAGGCTGTGGAGACAAATGGGGCAGAAAACGGCTAGCAGCCTCAAGAACCTAAGGATACCCCCAGCTGACAACCAGGAGGGAAACAGGAACTTTAGCCATACAGCTTCAAGGAACTGAATTCCCCCAAAAACCAGTGAACATGGAGTAAGACCCTGAACCTCAGTGAGCTCACAGCCCCAGATGGCACCTTGATTTCAATTTTCTAAGACCTTCAGCAGAGAACCCACTAATCCTGATCCACAGAAATCTAGAGTTAATAAATTTGTGTTGCTTAAAGCTGCTAAATTTGTGGTAATTTGCTATGAAGCAATAAAAAATTAATACAAAATACAACTGTAAACACATGAAAAATCAATATGTAAAATTAATTTTATGTATATATAAACAAAAGGAGTTTTAAGGCTCCTAGCAAATTTAGAAGGAAAGACCTACAGGTGGTAACAAGGTAGAAAACACAAAGTCAGCAATCTAAGAAGGTAGCCTATACCTAAATATCCTAGAAATAAGAAACGATGGTCTTATTTATTTATTTTGCGCAGTGCCAAACTCCTGGTAGAAAACAGACATCCATTTAAATTATTCGTATTGCATATTTAACTAAAAAATATTTATAAGAATAATACTCATTTCCTCCTTAGCCACTGTGATATGGTATGACATTCTCTTGGCAGATAACAAACCTCTGAGTTTCTTCTCAAAATATTTATTAGGTTACATTTTATTTCATTGATATTCTGGCGAAACAATTTTTAAAAATATATAATATTAAATACACACATTTATAGTTTCTTCTATTTGTCTCAAATTGACTTACCAATAGGTAGTTATAAATACATGTACTTACAAATAGTTCAATGAATGAAGTATATATTGTGAAATGAACCATGAAAATTTAAAATATGTTTCAGTAACATTTCTATTGACAAGTTGAAATTTTAAAATCTTATTTATATATTTTTGAGATTAATTTCCTCTACACTGGGTCTTCATCACCAAATATGTTTCTTGACATTAGAATAGCGAAATAAACAGTATAATAAGACATACTACAAAATGGAGCATGTATGTGTCCAATTTAACTACAATAAAGAAAATATATGGCATATACAGCACAATTTAACTGAAATCTGTTTTGTAAGGTCGATTTTCCTTTAAAATTCTGATTGCTGATAATGAAGAAATTATGATGAAAAATTCTAGATTTCCTTTTATCCTAAAACTCATCTGGGAAGTATTTCATCTGACCACAGCCTCAGGTATTCCTTTGTCACTAATTAGAGAAATACTGAATATTTCAACTATAAATTGCTTAATTATATTTGTCAGTCTGCTCTGAACCAATTAATTATTTACTTGTAAAAATCTTTGATGCAATGCTATCCAGAGGTTCATTTCTGGAATACAGACCAGAAGCTATATTTCCTCTTCTACCCCAATTAAGCTGAAGACTTGAGAGAATGAAATACATTGCTATGATGCACAATGATTTACAATATTACTCACTAAAAAGAAATGAATCATGTTCATTACAATTCAAGCATTCACTGCTGTCCTTTACAAAGCTTTAAGCCACTGTTCTATTCCTTCACAAAAGAAGTTCCTATGACTTTTTTCCTGATATAATCTATCTTATAAAGAACTGCTGACAGAACTAATAAGCATGTTCAGAAAACAATTTTAGAATTTCTTAACTACCCAACCCCACTCCCGTAAAAAAATACACTGAATATCACAGCAACTCTCTATGAGACCAGAGCATAAAGCAGCAGGAAATTGTTGTGACAATTATACAACCACCCATGTTATCTACTGAGCCCTGGAACAGAGAAGTGTAATAGAAGTAAAACAACCAACTTCTATACATCTATTCACTACATATTTATCGAAGTTGGTACTATGAGCTAGGAACTGAAGACAGCCAGGCAAGAAAAGCCAGCATGGTCTCTGTGCTCAAAATAAATTTAAGTCTAATGGGAAATACAAACACCAATAAAATAATTACACACATAAATACATGATTATATTACTAAGTCTTATGTAGGAAGGGCACTCTGGGAGCACTTACACCATAAAGTACTCTATGAGTGAAAGGAAAATGCTTGAGGAAGTGATACCTAAGAACTGAAGTACAAGCAGAAATAAAGTCAGCCAAGAATGGAGAAGAGCATCCCAGGTAAAATAAAATCACATTCAAGGAAATGAAAGGCCAATATGCCACAGCAAGAGCAGGAGTCAGATTCTATAGCAAATATATGCTGAGCACAAGCTCTGTGCCAGGCACTGCTCTAGGCACTTGGGATATGTGAATACACAAAACGGACTCTGATCCTCTCTGAGGGAGCGTATCTTCTATAGAACACCAGGCTTGCTGAATCTTGCCAAACATTTTAGTCTTTACCCTTAAAGTGAAAACCTAGAAAGATTTGATTGAAAGGAGGTTTTCCTTTTGCTTTGTTTCTCTCCCCTCTAATGTCTTAAAGACTGATGGAGAAACGGATTTAAGGAATGGGTGCTGGATACTGGGAGACAGTTAAAAAGCTCTCTCTCTCTCCACATGAGAGATGATAGGGAGAGAAATGGAAAGGGAGCCAGGTGAAGAAATTTGAATGGATTTAGAAGGAAAAATAAACAGAATCTGGTAAGATTGAAAAGAAGAGGTAAGGGAGAGTGAAATGTCAAAAAAGAGTCCTGGTTTCCAGAGTGCACAACTAGATAAATTGGTGCCAGGCCTCGAGTTAGGGAATATGGGAGGATGGGTAGTCTGTAAGGAATTTGTTTACAGGCATATTGAGCCAATATAGAGTCAGAATTTAGAGAGTGCTCCATGCTAAAGATAAAAAATTGGAAGTCAACAAGAGTATAGACAGTAACTGAATACACAGGTATGAATGAGATCAGCTATAATGTGAGTCAGAACTAAAAAAAAAAAAAAGTCAAGGACTGAAACTTAAAATTCCATCATTAAAGGCCAGGAAGAAGAGAATGACTCAGTTAAGAAAAATGATAGTCTCCAGAGAGGTAGGAAGAAAATCAAGACACTGTGGGACTCAATAAGCCGGTGGAGAAGTGTTTTAGGAAGAAGGGTATGAAAAGCAGGGCCAAATGCTGCTGAGAGATCAAGCAGAATGAAGACTGGACAAAGTCCTTTGGCTTTCATGATAGAGGTCATTGAAGAGCTATTATGTGTGGTAGGTTGGAAAGAGAGTCAGGAGTAAGTGTCTGACTGTGAAGGAAAAAAAAGAACTAGGGTAGTAATTGAAGGAAAAAGCAGGCAGAGGTGAGGGTGGTAGGACTTAAGAGCGTCTTCTGAGATTATCTTACTTAACATAACAACACAGGCTGGGTACAGTGGCTCACACCTGTAATCCCAGCACTTTGGGAGGCTGAGGAAGTGGATCACCTGAGGTCAAAGTTCGAGATCACCTTGACCAATATGGTGAAACCCCGTCTCTACTAAAAATACAAAAATTAGCCGGGTGTGGTGGTGCACGCCTGTAGTCCTAGCTACTAGGAAGGCAGAGACAGGAGAATTGCTTGAACCTGGGAGGCAGAGGTTGCAGTGAGCCGAGATCGCACCACTGCATTCCCGCCTGGGCGACAGAGTGAGATTCCATCTCAAAAAAATTAATTAAATAAATAAAATAAAATAGCAACACACCTCCCCTAAAATCCTTATTGCTTTTCTTTCTTTAATTTTTCTTAATTGATTTATCAACATCTGGCATATCATGTATTCTACTTGCTTTTAGCATTTGACTTCTCCACTGGAAAATAAGTTTCTTGAATGAATGAATGAATGGGGAACAGGTGTGTGTGCATGTATATACATGTAAATATGTTTAAAATAACAGTGACCTGAGCATATTTAAATGATGAGAGAAGGAACTCAGAAGTGCACAATGGTTATGAATCTAGGACTGGGAACAGATAATGATAGGAATTAAGATTTCTGAGAATACAGGCAGAGAAAGGGTAGAGAACCCAGGTGGAGGGAAACATACCAATACCTCCTATCTAACAAGAATATGGTAACAGGAGAGAAGGAGGAGAGAACAGTAACAGACACAAGTAGGTCTAGCAGGTTCAGTCATGGGAAGGTGAGGGTGCTCCTGTCTAGTGACTTTTAAATACTCTGTAAAACTGGAGGAATAAAGACAACTTTGAAGAGTAGAAAAGAGTAGATTTGTATGATGCAAGGAGGCTAGAAGCATAGTGATCAGAGGTTTAAATGGAATAAAGAAAATGTGAATACCTATGAGATATCATACATGCATAAAGACACAGATAGATGGATGGGTATGTGTACATACATTTGTACATATGTCTTCAAAATATATATATAAACATACTACATATTATATTATTTAACCATCATAATAACACTGTAAGACAGGTATTACTGACCCAATTTTATTGATGTAGAAACTGGCTCAATCATTAAGATTAAATAACTAGGACAACTGATTAAAATCCTTTAATTGCCATCTGAATTCACCAGTGTAGTTTCAGAGGTCCTGTTATAATCATCCCTTATAACCCGCACTTTTCCTTTATATAACTTATTACAACTGCAGGTATACAGTTTTACATTAGTATTAGTCAAATGCCTGATTATCCCACTAGATGACGAGTTCCAAAAAGCCATAAACCATGTACCTGGCACACAGTAAATGTCTAATAAATAAAAAAATAAAATATAGAGATATTTTTTAAAAGCTACAAATTGGTATTAACTATTTAAGGGACTAATTTGGCAATAGCTATTATTTAAAATGTGTATACTCTTACTCGGCAATATTTATACGAATCTATGTAATAGAAATAGACAATGGAGTATGTATAGATATAGTTGTATTGATGTAGATAAGGCTTTGTACTTGAGATTTCTCTGTAAGAATAAAAATGAAAACAATCCAACTATCTATTAACAAAGTAATAAAATAAATCGTGATGTGTCTGAGAAAGAATACGTGTATCAGTATATATTTTTATATTTAAATGGGTATAAAGATAGTAAGTAAAGTTGGGAAGGTTTTATGCACGTAACGGTTAGAGGTTATTTCTGGGACATGGGAATGAGGGAGAAAAAGGAAGGACCATATAAATACAATTGGGTCAGTAATACCTGTCACATAGTTTTATTATGATGGTTAAGTAATATATAGTATGTTTATATGTATACTTTTTAAAGACATATGTACTAATGCATGTACACATATCCATCCATCTACTTAAAGACATATGTACTAGTGTATGTACATATATCCAACCACATATCAATCTTTCCTACCTGCCCAGGAAATCAACTCTTTATCTACACTAAACAACACAGGAAGTCAGCGTGCTATAAGTTAGACTTGCAGGAAGCCAGACTGCTCTCTCTAGTGACAATCTAGGAAGCCAAACAGTAACTTCTATAACAATTGAATAACAACTGACAGCTTCCCTAATTTTGTCCCTGCTTCTAACTAGGACCAACCAGAGAAAGCCAAATATGTACTCCTAACCAATCACAAGGATACCCTGTTTCTAGTCAGCTGGTCTATAGCTTCTCTCTGTCAGCAGTCTCCCATCAGGGCATACCCAAAGGCTTCCCTTTTCTTCCCACTATAAATCTTTCATTCCTTTGTCTGCTTTCAATTCTCTGCCAAGATGCAAGTGATGATTGGCTGACTCCCTTGCTACAGCAAGCTCGAATAAATAGCTTTTGTTTTTCTCATTCAGTTATTCTTGTTTGTTTCTAGATGGTTCAAGTTGTGTTCCATAGTAACAGAAGTTTAGCTGGGCACACGGCCAGCTGAATGAAGACTTTCTTTTCCAGCCTTCCTTGCAGCTAGATAGGTTCATGAGACTACATTCTGGCCAAGGGAATGAAGCTGAAAATGTTGTGTGACAGGCAGCACTCAGGAATGTGCTTTAAGATAAAGCCAGCATGTACTCTTTGTCCCTTCAAGCCTAGTGTGACTTGATAAGCTAGAAATAGGCTAGGTCTCTAAAATACTCTTGATAGAACAGAGCTACCATACTAGCCCCAGACTTTTACGTGACAGAGAAGTAATAAAAATAACAATAATAATAATAGCAGCAGCAGATACATTTACATAGCCTTACAATGTGTGAGGCATTCTTCTAAGCTCTTAATAAATGTTAATTAATTCAATAATTACAACAATCCTATAAAGTAGGTCATATTATTACTTTGTTTTTTAGAAAATGTGACGCAGAGGAGTAACTGGCCCAAGGACAAACAGTTTTTAAGCTACTATTATTTAAGGGTTTCTATTAATTGCAGCTGAACTTAAACCCAATTAATATGTCCTTAGAAAAGAAGGTAAAACAATTTTTATGTGGGGTTGATATCCAAGGTCTGACTGCAAATCCCACTTTCTTTGATGGATCCCCCCCAGAAATAGGTCAGGCTGCTCTAGAGTCTCTTTCTACCTCCTTTTACTCATGTCCAGAGACACAGGAGCAAGCATGGTCTGCTCAGAGAATCAAACAGCAAAACTTGACTTACAGAAGACAAGTATCTTGGTCCCTTTCCAAGTTGGTTTTGGTTTTAGATATTTAAGCTGACCAGTGGAAACATCACCAAGTAAACCAGTTTCAGAATTATGATCACTAATCATCTACTATTTATTACATATCTACCAGATAAGTCTTGCATTGAGGTCTTTAGTTTAAAATATCTTATATCCCTCCCTATATGTTTAACAGACAATTCTATTAGAAAAAACAAAACAAAATATTAAGACGATTTTTTAAAAACTTACCTTGATCATTCTGGATAGGTCACCAGCATCTGCTAGTTCCAAAACTATGTTTAGTTCATTATCTTCAATGAATGATGCATAATATTTTATTACATTTGGATGGTTGAGTTGCTGAGAAAATAAAACAGGCATCAGAAAGTTTTCTTACTGTAAATTTCTAAGAGTCACTTACAGTTTTGTAACTTAAGAACAAACTTAACTGTATTTTTTAAATTATAGAAATCTTAACATGACAGTATATTTTTCTTTAATGAATTTTGAAACAAATACTACAATTATTAAAAGTAAAAGGTATAATTTCACCTTAATATTATTAGAAATAATATATTTTACATTTAAATCTTAATTTAAAAGTACTGCTAAGCCCAATAAGTATATCAACAGATGCAAGAAGTAAATGACAGAATTAGGTCACCAACTGCTAAAAATTACATCCTCAAAATGAGAACTTTCATTTAGGAACACTCAATGATAAAGTAGCCCTTTTTACTCCTATTTAGAAGTTATGGCTGGTCCTAGAATAACTCCAGCTAGCAGACAAAACACAGCTGGTATCTACTATACTATATCTAACTATTGCTTTTATATCAAATAATATACAGGACTTATTTATATGAGCCAATTCATAAAATCATCCCTAAGAAAAATTTTACCTTGTAGAAATACATGTATCAGTCCCTACTCATTTACAGTCCTTTTGTTCAATCTTTAAACACATTAATATGAGATGCATTGTTTCTCTGAGAAATTACGCAGAAAGTATGGGTGACTTTCTTCTTTCTACTTAAAGTTTTCTCCGCAAATTTTCTATGATGACGTGCTATTTCTACAGTAAAAGTTCACATATATTTAAGCCAGCTACTTCATGTGCCAAGAAATAACTACAACTAACAAAATAGTCAGAAAACATTGCTTTGACCTTACTTTTTTCCTTTTTGCATAAATCTGGTTCATTTTAGGCACTAACACAAATGGATGGCATAAAAAAACAGCCAAATCTTAACTAAAAGTTAAAAATACAACATAAGCCACAGCATTTCTCAAAAGAAACTTCACTATAAACGAATCAGTGCAGAAATAATTGAGGTCTCAGTCATATTTTTAGTAGATGAGAAACTAAAAAGCTAATTCCTGGCATACTCTTTAGATGCACTCTGTCTAAGTCTGGAAAAAGGTTTTGAAACATTAGAAAATGCATGTGAACCATTTCAATATAATACATGTTGAGATAATACTAATTTGCATTTATATTACTTAACCTTTAGAATATATCTTGTTGGGGTGGTCAAGAAAAAAAATTTTTCAATGTTTTATGCCTGTTTTATCTATTTCCTAGTTTGAAATGAGAAAAAAAAAGCTGGTCCTACCAAATGTTCTGATTATATTATTTAACAATAAATCCAAAAAATAACTATATTCTTCAATATACTGAAATTCAACCTTACATAATATTACTTGAAAATCAGTGTAGTGTAAGTCTTAAAAACCTTTTTGTGTTTAAGTGTGATATTTTAGTAAATCACTTTTATCACAATGTTATGTTCAAAAGAGTCAATAGTTCATTAATTACCTTAAGAAGATCTATTTCTTTGATGCAATCAGCACGTGCTTTGGCATCCATTAAATCAAATATCTAAAAATAGAACCCATAATTATTTAATAAAATAATAACCTATGGTTCAAGCTATCATGTAAATTCATTTTAATACTCTACATGTAATTATATGTACACTAAGGAATTTTCTTTCCGATTAGCTTTTATTTATTATGGAGGTCTGCAGGTATCTTACGTTACCAACAACACTTACATTTTCAGCAGTCAGTATTTAAAAAATGGATAAAGAGAACAGTTAGATATCCTTTGACACTAAGGTCTTAAGTTCCAAAGAACAAAATTAAAGTTGTGATTATTAAGATGATAAAGTAATAGCTAATACATGTTGAGCAATTAATATATGCTAAATGTACTGCACAACCTTATGAGGATGATAATAGTAGTATTCCCATTTTACAGATGAAGAAGAGAAGCTTTAGAAAGCTAAGGAGACTGACAAAAGGTCACACAGCTAATCAACAGAGCAAGCAGAATTCATTCTTAGAATTATCCGTCTAGAACCCAAGCAGTGAACTATTAATCTGTTCCATCAAATCATGTCTAAAAGGTCTGATGTATGCATTTTTGACAAGGGTGCTATCATTTCAAGGGGGTGAAATTTGGTTCTTTGAGGAGAAGGGTAACAAAATTTTACTCTATTAAGTATAAAGTATAGATACACATACAGTATTGCACATAAACAGATGTATTTGTGGAATTAAAATTTCATGGGTAGAGGTAATTGGGAAGAAATGCCTAAAAAGGCAGTTTGGAGGGAAGATAATGAAGTAAAGGTTGAAAAATATTAACCTACTATTAAAAACATAAAAATAAAAAATACAATCAAAAAGGTATTTCATGTGTCTCTGAAAACACAAATCTCTCAAGGTTCTAAGTGTGTGGAAAATAACATTTAAAAAAGCAATATCTTAGAGACTGAAAAAAAAAATCTAAGTCAGTACTGCAAGGTGATTAAAACTCTAGTGACATAACAAATTTTAAAAAATGACATTTTTAGTAATCAGCTTGATCAAGTCTTCCTGATTCAGCCAGCTAACATTCCAAGAAAAGGTACGATGTCAAAGGAGTGGCAGAATCCAAGTCTTTTTAATTAGAGAAGTAGTTATTAGACACCAGCAGAGAGGGCTGGCCTCTTTACACATGATGCTTTGAAATTCACTGCAATCTTATAAGATAGGTAGTACTGGCCACAATAACAAAATGAGGATTGAGGCTCAAAAATATTAAATAATATGCTTATGATCATAAAACTAGTAAATGACAGAATCTTGAAGCCAGGTTGTTCTAGCTCCACAGTCAGTGTTTTCTCAATGAGCCAGGCTGTCATGAAGTCTAATGCACACACAACTAGCTAAGAAGTATTAAAATACATGTGTGTACAAAATGTAGCATTAGAGACCTAAGGAAGAAATTCCTCCCATGTAGGGAGGGGGCAGCATTAGAGGTGAAGCTTGAAAGAATTACAAGGTTCTACCAGACAGAAACAAAAGATATCTAATGCATAAAGGTAAATATGGAATAAGGGTATATAATTACAGCTTATGAGAGGCAACTTTTTCTAGATATCATTCTTACTATCCAAAGATACACAAAGTTCTAATTTTTCTTAATTAAAAAAAAACCATGAAGATATTAGATAAGATTATAAAGCAAAAATAAAACCCATAAACTCACTGCCTTAAAGAATTTTAGCTTTGGCTCAGTCCCTTCTATTTCTTGTACAAATGCATGTGCTTTTACATAGTGAAAATAGCAGTATATAAAATGATACACAGGCTGCGCACAGTGGCTCACACCTGTAATCCCAGCACTTAGGGAGGCCAAGGCTGGCGGATCACGAGGTCAGCAGATCGAGACCATCCTGGCTAATATGGTGAAAATCCATCTTTACTAAAAATACAAAAAAAAAAAAATTAGCTGGGCGGGGTGGCTGGCGCCTATGGTCCCAGCTACTCTGGAGGCTGAGGCAGGAGAATGACGTGAACCCGGGAGGTAGAGCTTGCAGTGAGCCCAGATTGCACCACTGCACTCCAGCCTGGGTGACAGAGTGAGTCTGCGTCTCAAAAAAAATTAAAAATAAAAATAAAATAAAATAAAAAATAAAACTATATATATGCTTTTTCACCAACATTATTTTGGTTCTACTACTTCTAATGAAAACTTCAAGTATCAAATTTACGTTCTGCAACTTTTAATGTAAAATAGTTGAGCACTGCATACTGTTTAAGATTTGAAAAAATATAAAGCCTTAACTTAGTTAATGGTTTACAAAGAGAGACAGACTAGATTACATCAAGGTTTCTCCCACTTAATCAAATAACAGAAGAAGAAATATGTATGCCAGTACATACATTGAAGAGAACTTGTTTCTCCATTAGCAGTAATTCTAACCATGTCAGCCACAGTGAACTCATGTTAACTACCATGATTTCAGAATGGAACAGAATGCAACACAATGAAACAACAGCAAGGAAAGGAAAAGGGGCTGGGGTTGGTGGGGGAAGGAAAGGACTATGAGTGGCAAATCACTATCATGAAGTTCACATAAACTATCTAGTGAGACATGTTTTGGCAAACATTAAGCTGTTGTATACATCAAGTTTTGACAAAATGAGCAAGATATAAATGGACACCAATAGCAGGGGTTAAAAAAATACCAGCATTAAAGAACATACCATATGACACCATTTATGGAGGAAGGAAAAATCTTGTGGAAATTTTCTCCAAGAGCATCATAGTTTTAACTCTACACACAAATGATTAATATGAATAACCTGATCCTGAGTACAGACAAGCTTAAACTGTTAATGTCCACCCTTTCTACATATAAAAATCCATGCTGAATGCCACCTTACTATCAGATTTTATTACAGGTACAAATAAGAAAACCATCTTGCAGTCCTTCAAGATGCACAGTGTCAGATGCAGAATGCAGACAGCAACACAGAAAATTAACACGCAAATTGTAAGTGCTACTTGTTCAAAGTGATGTAAGAACCTTAATGGGGGTGAGTATGGCTGGCTGGAAGGGCTCTCAATAACTGATTTATATAAGCAGGAATGCGTAATGCCATTCAGAAAATATATATATATACACACACACACATATATACACACACACATATATATACACATATATATGTAAAATCAAAAGTTCTTGAATTGAAGGAATAAGCTTTACATTTAGCAATTTCACATAGAAATGCCATTCATTCCCCCAAAGGGATTACTATATTAACATGTTAAACAATAAAACAAACACTAATGGAAATAGAAAACTTTGAACTTGGTATTAGTTATAGGTATGAAACACACACTCACAGACTACTTGCACTTTAAATCAAAATGGCATGAGAAATAACTGATTCTTGACACATCATGAATGCTGATGCCCTTCTCAGGAAATGCTATTTACAAGGAATTTGAGATAACTCAAAGATATACTGGAAAGCACAAAACTATATTAGATCTTGATGGAATTCCTGGTATTTTTGTTTGTTTGTTTTAGGAGACAGAGAAAGAATAATGCCCATACAGTACCAGTAATTAAAATGAAGAAAATCACAAACTTGGAGACATATATGTATCTAATCTCTCAGTAATCAATGTCTCTATGATGTGGAACATTTTTAAAAAACAAAAGAGGGTGAGTGAGATGAGAATGAATAATTTATGTATGAGTTTTAGGAAACCATAATGAGATACAACATATCAAGATAGAAACATGCTACATAGAAAATCTTTAATTCAAGCTACAAAAATTAATTTAGAATTACAATTGACTTTTATTTTTAACTGAATTTTCAATAATATCAAAAGTCACTCCTCAAACGCAGGGAGAAATAAGCATTGTTGGCACATCTAAAGCAAAACTAAATTCTGAGTCAAATACACTTAACTGGAAATACAGAAGTATCTTTCTTTTTCTCTTAGCCAACAAGTCAAGACGAAAATAAATAATGAATATTTAGATTACGTCATTCCCAAACAAAGATTCAAAGCTGTCTGATGATTTTATGAGCAAGAAAAAGCAGTATGTCTTGGGTGAAAATATGGACTTTGTAAGAATATTTTGCATATAATATGTACAAACAAGTCTTCAGGAGGCAGCATTTTCACTCAGCTCTACCAAAGCTTCTTCAGGTTTTTAAACTCATTTTATACTTGGTAAGAGCAAGGGATGAGCTGTGGTTAGGCAAGTAATGACTGATAAATTCTTGGTATTCTCTGAATCATTTTAAAGGTTTTCTTTTGTCATCTTAAAATTTTGCCAAAATTACTCATAGCTAATGAAACTGAAAAGGTTAACACTAGATTTCTTTAAAAGGAAACAAAATCCTTCAAGTAACTTAACAGAAATATCCCCTTAAAAGGGCATATGTCAAATTGTTAGAAGAAAGACCATTTAAAATGCAGAAAACAAAGTACTCAAAAATATATACTAAGCAAATTTTTTGGTGTTGTTTTTGTTGTTGTCATTTTTGTTTTTTGAGACAGAGTCTTGCTCTGTCTCCAGGCTGGAGTGCGGTGGTGTGATCTCGGCTCACTGTAAACTCCGCCTCCCAGGTTCAAGCGATTCTCCTGCCTCAGCCTCCAAGTAGCTGGGACTACAGGCGTGTGCCACCACACCTAGCTAATTTTTGTATTTTTAGTAGAGATAGGGTTTCACCATGTTGGCCAGGATGGTCTTGATCTCTTGACTTCGTCATCCGCCCGCCTCGGCCCCCCAGAATACTGGGATTACAGGCATGAGTCACCGCGCCCGGCTCTACAGCTGGAACCTTCCTATCACTACTCTTCAGATGACCGACTCCTTATCCTCCACCTCAGCTTAAATTTCACATTGTCAGAGAGGCCTTTGCTGCACACTCCATCTAAAATGCTCTCCTCCATCTAGTTTGTCTCTAATAACACAGTATGGTCATTTCCTTTTTGGCTATAATTATTTGATTTATTTTTGCTATAATTATTTGATTTATTGTCTATTTCCCACACAAAAATGTCGGATTTAATTATTGTGTCCCACTATTGCGTCCCTAGTGTCGAGTACTGTGTCTGCCATATAGCAGTTTAATCCCAAAATGTTAAACATTCCACAAAACTGGAAATCTTCTGTTTCTTATCCGCTTAGAAATGCTTAAGATTGCAAGTACAAGTAATTAAAATTAAAAAGCTTTAATTTTTAAGATAAAAGCCTATTCCACCTTGACAAGTAAAAACTAACATTATTTTACTAAATTGTTCTGTATTTTTTAATGTCATTTATGAATTATTCTTACAAATGCTTAGTTTTCATTTATTCAAATAACAATTGGAAATTTGAAAGGAAGTCTATAGAGTAAATGATGAAGTTCATAAAAGCTACAAGATAAATTTGTTAATCACAATGAACACTGAAAAAGAGACTGAATACAGAGCCACAGAGGTTATGAATATATTAAAATCAGTCTATATATTATGGAAGTGCTATCATTGTCCACAAATTTCTGATCATATATAATCCTAATTTCTAATTATATGCAAACATGTAGAATCTAAAATTAACATGGGTAAAAAAGTAACTTATTAAAAGAAATTAAAAAGTTATTTGCTTGAAAAATACTTGAAAGCAACTAGCAAACGTAAGTAAATAAAAGGTAAGCATTCAATATCAAAGAATACTTTGGGGAAGACTTTTTGAGATCACCTGAATCAAAATGTGAATCTGAACAATATTATCACTTTATGTTTATTTGTATAAATACATAAAGTTTCTTTTTAGCTTTTCTTCCTAAAAGAATTCTCACTGACAATGGCTGCCACACAGTAAAATAGTGTTATCTAGAAATATAGTTAAGAGCAAGCACAGAGAAATTAAGCATTAATGAACAAAGGATCAAAATACCTCACGTATTATTTAAAAATGAGAGTAACTATGGTCAAAGAACTAAGAAACAGAGAGACCCAAAATTCACCCTACTGTAACACTATGTCAGACTGATAAAATAAAAACCAACTTCAATCCTATAGCTCTAATCAATGAGCAAAATATAAGAGATTGTATATACCAGATCAAAAAAAGTTTTTGATAATCTTCCAACATAAAGAACGTAAGTTTTGAGAGCCAGCTCACAAACTCTGTGAAGCCCCTTTCCTAAGCTCCTCCTCACACCTGTTCTCTTCAAGGCTGCTCCTATCACAGTGCCTATCTCATTATGTTAGTGGTGTCTTTGTTGTAACCCCACTAGAATCCCATGAGTCTCATTATGTTTATCTTAATTTTCCTAAAGCCTTATCCACTGACCAATAAACACTAGGTGGTCAATAAATACTGGAGGAATGGATTCAATGATCAGCAGGAAGGGAAGCATTAAAGAAGGAGGCAAGAGAGAAAAAGTTGGTACAGAGAATTTCACAGTTGTTCTATTAGTTAAGGCACCATCTTATTTTTTTGCAAATGAACCATGACGGGATACAGGTACATTTTCAAAAAGATTGGTTAATGTTGCCATATACTGTAGGCTCTCAGATCCCTTTATGATTTCCAAGAAGTAACATGCATTTAGCACACACATTCTTCTTTCCCATACAGGTAACAGGTAAACTTGCAGTAAAATGGCCAGAGCTGAGCACATCCTTTGTTAACGGCCCTGAATAAGTGAACTAAATGGAGTGGCACAAAGTAGGGAAGGGTCTTAAAAACTAAGCTGAGGATTCTGGATGTTATCTCATTAAAACTTTGTAAGCAGATAAATGAATGATAAAACCAATAATTTAGCTTATGAACTCAACCGAAGTATTCAAGGAGTCTAGTGGACCTGGGAACGGTAATACAGTTCTTGAGACAAGTAATATAGCCTTAAAATAAAAAGTGGCATGAAAAAATTCAATATGTAATTCTTTAAGGCTTTTTGTAAAGAGTTAGGTTAGCATTCTTCAAAAGGAAAAGCATTGGTCAGCAATATTTTAAATTTTTTTTAATTTTAAGCTGCAGAAATGATTTTTTAAAAAGAAAGAACCATAGGTTTTCCTGATCAGCACAAGTGTAATGCATCACAAGTATCAATAATATGTTTAAAATGCAAATATATTTCTCCTTACAAAGATTTAAGGCACTGCTCCCTCATAAATAAGCAAAGAATATCTTCACAATATCATTTCTCTCTTCTATGAAGCAGTTAGGTTTAAACTAGAAGATGTCACAATATCAACACTAAAGCAGAAAGGAATGGGATAATCCAAAAGAATAAACTTTAACTTCCTGCAGTAATTTGAGGTTTATCACAGCGTAAACAGAGGCAGCTAGAGGGTAATATCCAATTAATACTGAAGGGAAATACAATTGTGCAAATTAACTCACACTTATCCAAATTTCCAATCAATAGAAAAATGCAGCAAGAGCTTTTTTTCTGCCTCCTTCCACCCCCTCCTCCATTCTTTCTTTCTATTTCTAATAAGAAGGTTCTGTAATGTAAGAATAATCACTAGAGACAGAACTGAGCCCTCCTTTCCACACTCAGATTCAGAGAAGGGATCCAAGAGTCCCCAGAGACCTCCAAATGTATCTCAATCCATCCATCCTCCCATCTTGACAACCTGTGGCAGATTGGCAGCTATGTTCTCTCCAGTCTATTCTGTATGTTGAGCTTGAAATGTTATTTTGAAAATAATGTATTTTGAAGATTGTTACCCTACTTGAGAGTCCACAGTGCATCCTCAATTACCTACAGTTCAAATTCCTCTGCCTGGTTCCAATGCTCACCACAATCTGGGCTCACATTTATAGCCTGGCTTAAGTTCCAATTCCACCAATTCCAACAGCTCAAATTGACATCTCCATTCTGTGAACTCTTATTTAAATCAGGAACCCATGCCACAGGGTTTAACATTAAATTGTTCTAGATAGACTCTTTTTCCCCTGGAGGGCAGGAATAATACCACTAGTTTCTTTTTTATTTCCCTGGGTGCTCAGAAATCATAGTACAAATTTAATACATTTTAAAAATGAATCGAAGAGTTCTTTTGTAAGGGAATAATTGTTCCAAAAGTAATCTCTTTCATAAACACTAATAACTACATTCCATATTGTGTTTTCTTAAGCTCTGAGTGGCATATGAAAACAGAGAAGACTGCAATTCTTATATGCTGCTGGTGAAAACTAACACCAGTGCAACTCTGGAAAACAATTTGGCATTAACTTGCAGTACACATGCATCCCCTGTGGCTCAATCATTTTCATTCTTAAGCACAAACAAGAGAGAAATTCTTGTATGTGTATACTAGGAAAGACATGAGAATATCAGAGAAGCATTGTTTGTAATAGCAAATAACTGTAAACAACTTAAACAGCAATCAACAAGAACAGGGGAATATTATACAGTAGCAAAAAGGATAAACTACGGCACACGCACCAACACAGACTAATTCCTCAAACATGATGCTATCTGAAAAAAAGCAGGCTCTGTGAGTGTGTGTGTGTGTGTGTGTGTGAGATACATATATAAAACGTGCTTCATTTATGTAAAGTTCAAAAAAAATACAAAAGTAAACAATTTTATTTTAGAAGTTCATACTAGTGTAGGAAAAACTATAAAGAAAAACAAAGGAATGATAAACATTACATTCAGGATATGGTTATCTCTGAGGGAAGGGAGTGGCACACACATGTCGAAAATATTTTTAATATTTATTTCTTAAGCTGGTTTGTGGACACGGGGATATCTCTATTATTATTTACATTTAACACATACACCATATAAAACCTTTTATAAATCATTACTGTTTCATTTTTAAATGTAAATTAAAACTGTTCATCTCTATATTGGCTGTCACAAGTATACTAATCACCTTAAGAAGTTTAAAGAAAAAAAAAAGGACATTTAGATTTCACAGGTCTCTGCAGAAAAAAGATAACAGACTTGAAAAGCAAAATAGGCTGTAGCACGTGTGAAGAATAACTATTACCATAATTGAAAAAGGGAAGTAAAAGTGTATGAGTCACTGTGTGATTTATTGTTTGATGTCATGCACACTGGAAGGCAGAAAGACAAGTACTTTCTAGGCCAGAGGATCTCATTAGGGCAAGTGAAACTTACAGGGCTCTGGCAAGTGAGCATTCCAGGGTAGCTCAGTGGGACTGCAACTCCAGGGTTAGGGCAGGACTTGGAAAGAGGAGCTGGAGCAAGATAAATGAATTCAAGAAGACAGAAAAGGGTCTGGATTACAGAGCAAATCTGATTCCAGAATGACAAATACAATAAGGGATTTTAAAGTTAGGTATCCATGTTCTAATTTTATCTGCCTCGTTTTTATTTCCAAGTAAATAAAGTTCACTTCATTTTCCTTTCATTTTTTTTTGCTGGTATAGTTTAACTTCCATTTACTAACTTTGGGCAGTACATTTTGTGACTCTAGTTTCTGACTACAGTGCCTACAGCTGTAGAACTTCAGTGAGTATTCCACAGCTAGTTAAATGTCCAGGTAGAAGTAATGGTGATAACTCAAATCTGTCTCTTAAAATCTAGAGTTGTGAAAGCTTTTTGAGGTTCAATACCAGCTAAATTTTTAAAGCCTAGAAATAGTGTTAAAACTAATATTTCCATTCTATACTACACTTGATTCTGGCTTTTAAAATACAGCGTTCATTCTTTCCCAGCATTCTCAACTTAAGGCTATCAGTACCCAATCATTCAGGATATACTTTTATCATCTATAATTCACATAGTATAATTTTACATTGATTTACATAATTAAAATCATCTTACCTGCACTTTTTTTAAAGCTACTGGTACTCCATCCAAGAGACAGGCTGCTCTATAAACTTCACTAAATTGTCCGCGACCAATTTTCTTTTCTATTCGAAAGTTGGCTAATGTATTATAGCCCATATCCGGTCGTAAGGCCTTCTGTAATTAAAAATGTCAGAAAAATTTTCAATCACACAATATACACACAATACACACAATCACTGATCATTTTCATATATGTAGGTGACACCTAGGGTAAGTTTGCAGACATCCATTCACTCAACAACAAATATTTATTGAACTTATGCCAGGCACTGTCCTACACACTGATGATACAGTAGCAGACTAGAGAGACAATAATTCCTGCACCTGAGGAACTTACATTCTAGTGAGGGGAATAAACAAGGAATACATTAGAACATATATAAAATATATATTTTTATATATATTATGTGAGATAGGAAAGCCTAAAAAGAAAAAGTTAATTAAAGAAGAAGGATACAACATGAACTTTTAGATAGGAACTCCTTAGAACTTGTCTTTAGTTCACAGACTATAAACTTGTCCCACCCAACCTAGTATTTCTCTGATATTTCTTTTCTTTTGCAAAGATCTTTGAGTTGAAATGGACCTTACAATAATATATAATCATTTAGTCCAAACTGTCAACTAATGCATGAAATACTTAACTTCCTGACAGTTATTTAACTTCTGCAAAGAATATGTCCAGTGGCAAGAAGTTTACTACCGCACTATGCTGGCTGCTAGGGAAATAGAGATGAATGAGATATGATTTCTGTCTCAAATGGCTTAAGTAAATACATAGAAGAGGCTCTTCACTATGCTATGAGAGAAATAAATTATAAGATATTGGGGGCAGGGGCACAGTGGCCATCCCCATTTTGAGACAAAACTCAGGTTATAAATTTTACCGATTGTCTTAGTTCTTTTGTTCACTTTTTTGTTCATGGGCTCATTCATTCAATATTAAGTTATGGGGTAAACACTAACTGAACATCTACTACAGTCAGACACTGTCTATTGCTAAAGTTGGAATATTACCTTTTACATTCCTGATGGCAATCATTTTAGCATCTCTAGCTATTTAAAATACAAAAAAAAAGCCTATTTTAACTATCACTTGCCCTTATATCTTCTCTTTTTTGGCTAGACATGCCTGAGCCTTTTCAAGATTCCTGGAGTACTGATGAGCACACTCTTCCATGCCTTTTACCATTCCCCTCACACCCACAGTCCCCTCTGTACTCTCCAAGCCAAACATGACATTCTTGTGGGGCCAGGCTAGTGCACCCTCTAATGAGACTGAATATTTAAGACCTATTAATGCAAAGATGGCACTGGTTCGTGAGCACATTACATTCAGCTTAAACTCTTAGGCCTTCAAAGAAACCTTTGATAATTATGGCTGATGGCCCCATAACCCGGACTTACGCAGAAGGCTATATTGATGTATGGGCCAAACTTTGCATTAACCCCTAGTACATTTTATCTTTTAATTTCACTATATATATCATGCTAACAAAAACTGTAAAATTCTGCCAAAGTCACTATAATTCAAATCCAATGTTTTCTCTTTAAAAAAAGAAGCAATAATTTGTTTTTGTACATTGTTTTCTTCTTCTAGAAGCCCAAAATACCGTCAAGAAAAAGATCATGCTTCCTTTAAAATATGCAAAACAACGAGAGTACAAGAAACGTTTCAAATTTCAAATTCATTTCATAAATATAGAACCATAAGATAATTGTTATAATTACTACAACAATGATAGAAAGTCCCATTTTCGTCCCCACAACTTAGCAGGCACTGTATATCAGGACTTTAAATGCCATCAAATTCAATTCTCTCACCAATCCCATAATGCAGATGTCATCAAACCAAGTGAATGTCTAGTTGATTTCCAAGTATAGCCTATGCCACACTGCCATGTTATTAAGCAAAGTCACCTTTAATATGACCCAATATTACGGGAACCTACATGATGATCCACAGATATTTTCAGTGTTAAGTCTTTTGACTAAAAAAAATAAAAAATAAAGACAAAAATGGAATAGAAATGTGTTTAAAATGAAGATGAAAAAGCATATCACACTAAGAAACATAGAACAAAAATAAAATTATCATATAAAGGGAGATAACTTGCCATGATGTTCATTTGCAAATGGATTTCTTTTCATAGCCATTGAATTTACAATTAAGTGTCAATGTGACAAAATGATATATATGTAACAAAGAAACTCACAAAGTACCACTTCTCAAATATATCCAATGGATATTTGGCTTTTTTTTTTTTACGTTTTTAACTTTAAATAAAGGTTTTTGTTTTTTTTTAAAGGAAACATGTTTTAAATTGTCTATGATTGCCTAATAATTGTTTATACTGACGCACTAGAATAGTCTGTGTCATCTAATAAGTATAAATCCTTCTCTTATACACAGAGATCATTCTTTCACTTAATGAAGATTTGTCAATCTCAACAGCAAAATACAGCTTCATCGTTAGAAGGAACACTATCAAACGATTCAGATACTTTAAATTTGACTGGGAATTCCATCTTCTGTCTGCACAATAACTTGACAAATATTAGCGTGAACTGCTAAGGCAGTGTGACAACCGCATGCTGAGAGCAAAGTCTCACTAATGTGTTTTGGCATGCAGGTTTGTAATCACACATTTACATATGCAATGACCTACATTTGCATGTCAGATCACACACTGTCTTGGTTTATTAAGACTGGGCACCTCCCTGTGCTTGGCCGCCAGAGTGGCGAAAGAGGGCCAGAGGGCGGTGTTTTTTGGCAGTTGAGGGATGAACTGCCACCAAGGATTAGGTTGATATGGCCTGAGCATTAGACACTTCATTAGACGTAATCTGTTTAACAGTGGGCAGTGTATGTAAACTTCACAGCCCATTTGCGGCACCTTTTTCCCCCTATGGCCTTTCTTCAAAGGGCAATGTGGGTGAGTGACAGCTTGTCTCATCTGCTCCCATGTCCTGTCACCCAGTGTAGATGTGGAAAGCTGACATGAGAAGGAGCATAGCTGCACATCTCCAACTACCCTTGGGTCTCTCTGCCACACTGCAATTTGTATAAAAATAAGCTTGTATAAGAGGAGGTCTCCTTTAGCAGATCATCAGGCAGGTAATATATACATACATATATACTTCGGTAGCGATTATAGTATATTGTTGTCAATGCCACACTTCATTTTGCTGAGTTACATTCCACTGTAGGTAGCATTAAATTAGGGGCTTTAAATAAAAAATGGTATCATCAAATGGGTTCCCACTCAAGTAAAGAACTATTTTTAGGAAATAGCTATATTCTCTTTATTGAATGATGTTCTATGTCCCATATGTTTTAAGTTACTGGGAATAAAATAACTCAGCAAAATACTGAGATTCAAATCAGCATGAAATATAAACCAAATAAAATCACTTAAATTGACGTTTTGCTGTTCTCAGTTTGGAGTGTAAACTGAGTCTCAGTTCCTTGAAGTTCCTTAATGACCCAGGTTTTTTTTTTCCTAAGTGGCACAAAATGGCTTTTAGATTTGAGATGAGTCACTTAGACGACCTTCAACTTTTATGGAAGTAAAACCCCACTTTGTTTCTTCCACTATCAAATGAGGATAATGATGCCTTATCTACGACAGAAGGCTTTTCAAGTCACTTTTGCACCTCGCTATGGCCCCCTCCACCAGCTGCACCATGTATTTCCCAAGTGCACTGTGAACTCTGGCCTCATGCCCATGGCATTGCACTTGCTTATTCTCATGCTTTCTGAATAACTTCCTTTTTCACACCCAGCAAACCACAGCTCATCTTTGGGATTCAGTTCCATGTCAGCTCTTCTAAGGAATCATCTTCAACTTGCTCAGGCAGCTTTATTGGCTTCTACCTCTGTTTCTGTAGCAATTGACAGTAGTCATTCAACTCTATCAAGACACATACAAACTCAGGCACCATGTTGGGTCCTGGATCACACACACTTTTAATTATTTGTTTATACAGCTGACTCTTGAACAACACAAGTTTGAACTGTGCAGATCCACTTATATGTAGATTTTCTTCTACTTCTCCCCTCCCTGAGACAGCAAGAAACCCCTTCTCTTTCTCCTTCTCCTTCTCCTCTGCCTACCCAATGCAAAGACAATGAGGATAAAGATGAAAATCTACTTTCCACTTAATGAATATTAACTATCATTTCTCTTCTTTATGATTTCCTTATTAACATTTCCTTTTCTGTAGTTTATTGTAAGAATACATTATATAATAGACAAAACACACAAAGCATGTGTTAATTGACTGTTTCTGTTATCAATAAGGCTTCTAGTCAACAGTAGGCTATTTATACTTAAGTTTTTAGGGAGTCAAAAGTTTTATATGGGTTTTTAGCTGCACAAACTACCCTCTTGTTGTTCCAGGGTCAACTATGTATATACATTTCTCCTTCCAGACACTGAGTTTCTCAAAGGTAGAGTCCAAAGGGGTTTTTTTTTTTTCTTAGCTTTTTATAGAAACGCCATGAAGTAAAGAATAAATACTAACTCCGTTAATGTATTTAAAAGAACTAAATGAATGTAAAAGGCCCAAAATACATAGGGCATGACTATTATTATCTACAAGCTCTAAGTAGAATCTAGTAGAGAATCAGTATACTGTTCTGGGTTCTTATTAACAAACTTTTTTTAATGTGAATACACTCTAATCACATTAACAAGAGATCTTACTAACTAATTGGGATTAACTTCTACATATTGGTCTGTGTTTACTGAGTTTCCTTCACACAGATACTTTTCGTTTGAAAACAAAATTCATTCCGTTTGCCACTGGTTCTTATTTTCACAGGTGCAGACTCCTTAAACAGTAACTTCCCAGGACTAAATTAATTTCTTAATTTGCTTTAAATTTGAAGGCAAGGACATTTACTGAGCAATAAGATAATTCAGGATAACATTATGATGATAATCCTCTCTGGGGAAATTAGAAGAGTCACAGCATGAACTCAATAGTCTCCCCAGAGAGAAAATTATGTCCTGATAATTCCTCGAGGTATTGTTATCAATGATTTAATATACAAGCCAGTATTAATTACAATAATTAACACCATTAATAAGGTTTTCATTGTTACTGCAAATTCATCTCTTACTGGTGATTTTCCAGAGCCACTTAATTAAATAAACTACCTTATATTTTATATTGTTGCATTTCTCCAAAATTTAAAACTAACAAAACTTTAAAATAACTTTCAAATTTTATTTAGCAATAAAGCTCATGCTATTATCTTTTATCTTTAAAAAGGTGTTACCCACCTCCAAACTGCACAAACCAGAACATCCTTTCTATCATGTATTCTACAGACTTTCTGTCATATTATCTACAGACTTCACTGGAAACCAAAAAAGGCAAATAAACAAAAAAACACCATATGTGCCACCAAGACCTAATTATTAGTGCTTCTTCCTATTTGAAAATTATCTCCCTAAAATTTTTTAACTATGTAAAATGTAATCTATTCCTAAAGTTTCCTAAGTGTCAGAGACTTACATCAGTTTAGACAACATGCCATTAATCATTAAAACTGGCCTTTTATCAAAGGAGGAAATTTTACTATTGTGTAAGAAAAATGAGTGACCAAATATAACCAGTTATCTAATTAAATTTATAAGACCCTGGTATTTGTAGCATTTAATTGTCATTAGTTATATTACCAGCATAATAATTATTACATCCAAATGATGTAACCAAAAATACTGATTATCTCTTCTATGTTATCATGAGCAAGATAATTAATTAATGTCAAAGATACTCCCATCTCCCCTACTTCCCTATGAGTACGACCAGCTATACCTGATAAAGTTAAATATGGAGAGAAAAAGCCTTTTACTGAAAGACAGAGACAGAGAGTAAAAGTGGTTGTTAACAATTTATTCATTTATTCCACAAATATTACTGGAGGGGGATATAGCACAAAGACACTAAAAAGGCAATAAACAAATATATAATAAAAAAAAGTGGTTACATGTATAATGAAAGACAAATTCTGAAGATATTTATATATTTTAATACTCATTTTAAAAACAGGGCTCATAAAGAAAGAGGACAGGTTGATTTGAAACCAAGTTGTTCACTCAACAAATATTTATTGAATGCGTACTGTGTGTACCATTCTGGGACTACTATGTGTACCACGCTGGGACTAGTGAGAAAGCTTATACCTAAGAGAAGAAAAATAATGAACAAAATAAGTGATAAGGTGATACATTCTATGGAGAAAAATATGGCAGGTTGGACATACTGCGTGAGTGGGAAGGTTCCATTTTCATTGAGTGATCAAGAAGGTGATATTAAAGTATATACTTGAAGAAGATGAATGAGCAAGCCAATGGGAAACTACTAAAAGGCTTTAAACAGATGTGACTGAAATATTGCTGTGTTGGGAATAGATTAAAGGGGAAAGGAGCAAGGATGAAAACAGATCAATTAGGAAGATACTGCAATAAGATAGGTGAAAGATTAAAGTAACTTCAGAGTAGCAGCAGTGGAGAAGAAAAGAAGTGCTTAAATTCTAAATGTATTTTAAAGCTTCGGCCTATGGTGAATGCTAACATTAAATATGAGATCAGAGAAACAGGAGGAAGGTAGTAATGGCTCTAAGAGTTTTAGCTTCAGCAACTGGAATGACAGACTTCCTACTGAGAAGGAGAAGATGGTGGGTTGTCAGTCTGGAAGGAAATATTTAGAGTTCAGTTTGGGCCACATTAGGGTTGAAACATGCAAATTTGATGCCAAGTAGGCAAATGGATATATGAGTTTGGAATTTGGGGCAAAGGTCCAGGTTGAAATACAAATTTAAGAGTCACCAGCATAGAATCATGAGACTGGAAGAGAACACAAAGTAAGGGATATAGAGAGAAAAGAGCTCTAAGGAACTGAGCCTTGGGGCACTCCACTGTTAAGTGTCACCTTCTCAGAAGGTGAGAAGAAATCAATAGAGGGACCATTAAGACAAGAAAACAACAAGATTCCTGGAAGCCAAGTGAAGAACAGGTTTCAAAGAAGAGAGCATAATCAAGTCTACCAAATGCAGCTGCTAAGTAAAATGAGGCCTGAAAACTGGCACTGGATGGAGCAGGAGAGGTAACTGACTTGACAGGAGCAGCTTAGGGGGCACAATGGGGTAGAGAGCTTAATTAGAGTAGATTTTAGAGAGAAAGGAGAAATGGGAGACTGAACTACAGAAAAACCTTTCTGGGAACTTTGCTATAAAAGGGAGTGGAGAAATAGGTCAACAACTGGAAGGAAGAGTAACTTAGACTGTTTAAGGGGTTTTCTTTTGTTTCATTTTGTTGTTTAGAGGGGAGAAATAATAGCATAGTAGCACAGACTCAGTAGAGGGGTGCACAAGGGAGGGTTGGCCCTTGAGAGCAGTGTGGATAGTTCATCTGGTAACAACAGAAAAGGCAGACGGTGTGAATACAGACTCTGGGAGGAGGATAACTATGGTAGGAGACTGTGGAGGTTCTCTTCTGACTGGCTGGTTCAGTTTCTTCAGTAAAATAGGAGCAAGGGCATCAGCTTAGAGCTAGGATGAGGAAAGGACATGTTATAGGTTTGAGGACAGAAAAGATATCAAGTGGGAGAGTTTGGTGCCAGGAAAGTAGGGAGTGGATGAGTTAAGGATGATTGCTGAGCAGCATTAGGCTTTACTTGAGTTTCATGGCCATAAATTTAACCTACAGCAAGAGTCCTCTTCCCTCAAAAAAGCTATTGTTCATTCTGTACCATCAATAAAGTTATTCAATGAAGGAAACTGTTACTAGGAGAATGTAACATCTAAATTTCTGAAAAGACTTCCAAAAATAGAAGCACTCTGCTCAATGCCTATGACAAACACGTTGGTAAAATCAGTTGACCAAAAGAAACAAGTTAAATGACACTTATTTCACAAAGAAAGTAACTCCAGAAGATAAGCTAGAGAAAAAAGAAGGTAATATAGTTATGGAGACTAAAATTCATACCCAATAGGGTGGGATACTTTCTTTCTGGCTGGCCTACAATGAACCCTGATTACTACCCTGAACATGCTACTCAAGGTAAACTTTATTTCATCCCTCCACATTCACTTCACAGAGATGCAAAATAGTAAATGGATTACAGTCTGAACTGCCATGAAGCTTAAAGGAATGGTCAGTCTACCTTACAGGTTAAGTTGCAAGACTCCAAGGTAAGATTTTCATACTTTCCACACTGTAAGAATAAGGAATATTTGTTTTTCTACCCACAGATCTGAGTGACATGTCTTTTCTCTATCGTAAGTAGCCAAAGTATTACACTATCTTCAAATTTAAAAAAAACATAACCTAGGCCTCTGATCACATCACAATGAAAATTAATCCTCCTTCTAATAACTCATAAAAATTCTTAAAATTGTACTCTGATTATAATTGGTTTATAATTAACATTTTGGAAAAAATGTGACTCTACCATAGCCATCTTCAGCCAATAACCATAAATCAAAATACTCACAAAATGTTAATTGTAAACTTCCATTGTTTAAAATTAGTCTTATAGTAAAGAGTAAAAATTTTACTATTTCCCAGTCACCACCTTTTATATAATTTGAATTTTTTTTTTTTTAAACCTAAATCCACTGTTCCACAAACAAGAGTCCAAAGGCAATGAAAATATACAGAACCAGAATCTAGTCAAAATATCCTTTCAATACCTTCTAGATGCTAGTGGAAAGAATCAAGAAAGGAAGAAAGGAGGAAAAAAAGGGAGGGTGGGAAAGAGTGGAGCCGATAGAAAAAATTTCAAAATACATTAATAAAGAAACATAAATCTCACATTCTAAAACAAAACAAAAGGAACTTATACTGTACTAAAAATGAGTCCACATATTATGCATTATGGAGTGACAGTATTCACTTTGAAACAAGAAAAAGAATGGATATGCCAAGATATCACTTATAATTATAACAGGGAATTGGTATTTGACACTCAGAAACCTGACTTCCTTAGTTTTCTGTTTATGCCCAGACTTCTACTACAAAAGTGAAAGAAGTCACTGGGCTAACCAGATGTTGCCATATCACCCCCATTACTCAGGTCAGTGGTGTGGAACAAAACAAAAAAAGGTTGTCAAAGCTGAGCAGAGGCTGTCCTTTCCCAGTCTTCTAAAATAATGCTACTGAGAGCAGTAACGTTTTTCAAAGACTTAATAAGCAATAATGCCTATAAGCTCTTGTCAGGTAATCTTTCTTTCACTGTCTCACACCATCAGTGTGAATGCAGAGAGGAGGAAAAAGAAATGTATCTCCCTTCCCCCACCTGCCACAAGGCAGCTAGAACCTTGGATGACACTTGCCTGTTTCCAACAGGGAAAGAGGTCCACCCACACAGGAGCAGCAGCAGGAGGCATAAACGAAAGGAACAGTGTGAAAAGCAATGCAGAACCGCTTCTATAATTCTGAAATTTATACTGTGGGGCAGCCCAGTGTCTCACAGGAAAACAATCACTTTTATTTTTCCCTCCTACTGCCACTCCGACCTTTCCTGGTTGGTGAGTCAGTAGGAGGCAAAAATGAAAGTGCTTATTTTTTTCCTCTTTGAAACAGAAGGTTGTTAAAAACTGTGAATCTCAAAATCTCAAAACATGAACTACCTAATTTTTAGAGGTGTTATTTTATTGTCTTTGCTGGAAATAATATAATATGAAACAATAATGTTTGCATATGTGTGTAAAATGAGTCCTAAGAGGTCTATATTTAATAGATATGTTTATTATAATCTTGATAATATAATTTATGACCATAACATAAATATATATGGGGACTTTAAAAAAAAAATCTTCTTGAAATTAAAATATCGGCCTTACTTTAAGCTAAGGGGTCTTTTTACTCAATATAGAAAATTCAGACAGGTATAACAAAGAAAAGCAATGTAATAGTGCAATTAAGTAAAGGACTCATTTCATTGAGTCCCTGGTTGGTTTCAATTACATATACATATTCTTATTGAGCCCTTGCTACATGTGAGAAACTAAAGTACCACAGGGCATCCAAGGTAAGTAAGACACAGTCCTTTCCCTCAAGGAGATTTTAATCTAGTAAGAGAGATAAGAAAAATGCCCATATAAAAATGACACCAAAGTATCAGAAATACCAGAAGAGAGATGCAAAGAAGATACCACCACATTTCCAAGGAAAGATACTGCTTTCAGAGGATCAGACAAAGTTTTATGGTAGAGACGGCTTTGTTGATGGTTCTTAAAGGACGGGCAGGTTTTAGAAAATTGGAGGGGAAGATGGAGGGTACAAAATGAACAAAGTCACAGAAGCAGAAAAGATCTTTTTTTATAGATGGTTATTCTCTAAACAGTGCTTCTGCGAGAAGTCAACAGATGCACTAAAAATAAAAAAAGGATTCCATAGACAAATTAAGTTTGGAAAACACTAAAGCCTATACCACTCTTCAAAATTCATTCACAATGCACACTAGTGTAGGAAAGGCTCTGAGGAACTACTGCCACAAAGTTGCTGTTTTCCCCAAGTCTCTTAAACCTATTTGACTACAGAACTCTTGTGAAAGAACACTTATCAATTGCCCAAATGTTTTCATAAATACTATCCAAACAAAACTGGGACAAGGCTAGCAGAGTATACGTGAGACATATTGTAGAATGCCTCAAACACCAAGCTGAGAAATATAGTCTTCAGGAACAACAGCAATAAAAATGAGGTATCGCCCTGACATGGGGTGGCGACTGTTATTTTAAACATGTCATTACACATTAGCTTTATGACAAGCATTCACACTGAATGCAGGATGCTAAATAATGAATATATGTACATTTTTTACTAAAAGATTTTTTCACCTCATTTTATGTTATTAAATACAAGAAACAAGCAAATATATCACAGGAGAAATACACTACAAGTGAGAGGGAGAGAAAAGTAACCATCGTGGAAGGCAGCTGTGGGCAAGGCAAGATCAGCCCACTAAAGCAGGGGCAGGCACAAAATGTACTGGCACTCCCAAACTTAGGCGCAGTCTCATCTTTTTTTTTTTTTTTTTTTTGTCTTCCTTCCCTAAACCTAATACTAATGTTCAGAGCTTACAGGTCATTCAAATAAAGTTAAAAGCTAAAGCCGCCTTTTTGTTTTCATGTTTGTCAACAGGAACTAAGCATTATCAAACAATATTTTAAAATAAATATTTCTATCGAAATGGCAAACTGCACCCCAAAAATATGTGCAATTGTACTGTATCAATTAAAAATAAATAATATATTACACCTAAATAATTATATCTAAAAAGTGTACTAATTACACCTAAAACAATTATACCTAAAAGCCATAAACAAAACTGAAAAACAAAGCAAAAAAAAAAATGCTGATTAAAACTTGGAAACTCAAAATTAGTACTTTTGTGCTACTTTATTTCCTAAAGCAACTGTAAATGTACTACTTGCTTACACATATTTAACATAGATTATATATACTTCTGCCCACCTTAATTAGGATAAATTACCTGTGGTTGGAACTGAGGAATGGGCGGCCCTTGCATTCCTTGAGATTGCTCATCCATTGTCTGAAGTAACAGGAACTTTAGAACTCTGCAAAAATGTAAAGTTGAAATTTAAATAATGTAATCATTACCAATTCACATCATTTATCATACGCCTGACGCATGCATTCAAATACTAAATTTACCTGATGCTTCAAAAATTCACTGAGATACACCACACTCTTCTGCCATTTGCTAAATCCAAGCAATGTTAGCTCCCACAAATATTCAGTCTCAACCATTTCCACTTCTTCAAAAGCATTATGTGCTTAGAAAATCCCCTTTCCTGAGATGAAATTCTTTCTTCTCCATTCCGCCTTTTAAATCAAAGATACTTTCCTCTATCCAGCCACTATTAGAAGTATCAGAGTACGCTCCCTATAAAGTTCAATGTTTTACATCCCTAAAATGCACCTTATCCTAAAAATGTTAGTACTTTTATTCTTTCATCCAACTGTTTACTGTGATTTTTTTAATTTAAACTTCAAAGGCCAGTCCTCATATGAGTGTCTCCTCTTTTATGCATACTTTGTAATTATAAAACATTCATCCATTAATTCAGTAAACTAGGCTGAAGGTAATTACGTGCCAGGTATTGCACAAGACTCAAAAATTGAAATATTAATCACGCACAGCCCTTACACTCCAGGAACTACATTTGCACCGATTCTACTCAGTACTACGTGTTTCTAGGTTCTTTATAAATGTTACTTTATGACTAAAATCTGAGACTCAAAAAACTACGGTCTCTTTTAAATGGGATTAACTGATGGAACAACTAAAACACATCTTCACTTCATCATACTCTTTAAAAACCAATACAAATATTCTGGGCATGGTTCATTTGTATTACAAATTTCTTCTTCTACCCTGTGACTTGTCTTTTTAAAACCTTTCCAATGGTGTCTTTCCATGAACTAATGAATAGAAATTCATGGCTGGGCGCAGTGGCTCACGCCTGTCATCCCAGCATTTTGTGGGGCTGAGGCGGGTGGATCAGGAGGTCAGGAGATCAAGATCATCCTGTCTAACACCGTGAAATCCCGTCTCTACTAAAAATACAAAAAACTTAGCCAGGCGTGGTGGTGGGCACCTGTAGTCCCAGCTACTTGGGAGGCTGAGGCAGGAGAATGGTGTGAATCTGGGAGGGGGAGCTTGCAGTGAGCCGAGATGGCACCACTGCACTCCAGCCTGGGCTACAGAGCTAGACTCCGTCTCAAAAAAAAAAAAAAAAAAAAAAGAAATTCATAATTTTAATGTGGTCTAAGTAATTAATCTTTTTCTTTATGATTAATGCTTTGTGTACTATTTATGAATTATTTTTCTACTCTAAGTTCTCACATTATTTTCTAATGTAAGGTTTATTTTTATAACCTTTAATATTTAGATCTACAAACCATCTGGAATTAAGTTTTTTTAATGATATAAGTCAAAGTCAATCTTTGTTTTTCTTTACGGATATCCAACTGACCTCAAATGATACATTGAAAAGATTATCCTTTACCACACTGCACTGCTGCTATGTCATCTTTGTCATATACCAAATGATCATGTGTTTATATATATACACACACGTATATACACACACATATATGTATTTGCACTTTCTTTGCTGTTCCACTGGTCTATCTGCACTAACACCAATACTACACTATACAGTGTAGTACTGCCCTATAGTGTACATACTACACGTACTATTACTACTCTATATAAAACTACAGTATTAATTACTATAGCTTATTATAAAGTCTTGATATCTACTTAATTACATGTCTGATTTTAATACGAATTGTAAAATCAATCTGCTTGTTTCAATTTTCTAAAAAACTGCTCAGATTTTGATTGGGATTACATCAACCTTAAAGATCAATTTGGGGAGAACTGACATGTTAATAATATGGGGTTTTCAAACTCATGAACAGAGAATATCTCATTTATTTTAAGTTTCTTTCAATATGGCTTCCAGTTTCATTATACTGGTCTTTCACATCTCTTTTCAGATTATTTACTGTTTTATATTTTTTGATGCTACTATAAATGGTAGAGTTTTTAAATTCAATTTTCTGATGGTTATTAATGTATAGGAATAAAACATTTTTGCATATTGCCCCTGTATCTTGCAAAATTCCTAAACTTGCATATTAGTCCAAGTAGCTTTTTCTGTAGTTTTTTGCCTTACTACAATAGATAGACCCTCCAGTACAATGAATAGAAGTAGAGAGCAGACATCCTTTCCTTGCTCTTAATCTTAGGAAAAAAGTATTAAATCTGTCACCAGTATTATGTTAGCTATACATTTTCTATAGATGCCCTGATTTATCAGGTTGATAATTCCCTTCTATTGTTTGCTGGAAGTTTTTACAAAGAATAGATGTTAGATTTTTATAAAAAATTTTGCGTCTATGGAAATTATTACATGTTTTTACTTTTTTAATCTGTTAAAATGTTGAATTATGTTGATTCAATTTTGAATATTAAACCAGTATTCATTTCTGGGATGAACCCCACTTGGTCATGATAAATAATCATGTTTATACAGTATGGGATTCAAGGAGGGGAGGAGGATGAAGGATAATTCTAAAAGTGAATCCAAATACCTTTTAGTATGAAATCCAATATTAAAATCAGCATTTCATACCTAGTGTCCCACAGACAGTTTCACAAGATATTCCATGAAAAAAAAGAAAAGAGTTTCTTGGTCAAAGACCCCTATGAAATACTATTTTTTATATGAATCTCTCTTGAAGAGTCATAGTGAATAACATAGCAAAGGATCCAAGCAGGCCTGCAATTAGTAAAAGTTTTTTAACTTTCTTCTTTGCTTTGTTTTCTTTGTGTAACATTTTAAAATATCCCTCAGTCTGACTGATCCAAAGAAGACATTCTGAGAAATTCTGTGCTAGGTTATAATAAAGTGGGTTTGCTAGAGCTACTGATAAGTGACAATATCTAAGTAAATAAAATCATGAAAAAAGAAATACAAAACTCAAGGAAACTTAAAGTGTTTTACTCTAGAAGTCTACATAAAGAACTCACTTCTACGGTATCCTCATAAAGAAGGTCAAGGAGCCTCTGCACAGAAATAAAAGTCTCAATAAATTTCTCATATTGAATTTAAACTTAAAAAGAGTGAAAAAAAACCACAAACTGTGTTTTTCCTCTGCTCTCACACCACAACAATCACAATAAGACTTCTGTGACCAAATGTGTAGAGGTTTCTCTCCACACATCAAGCAAATAATCAGTTCTGCAGTGGACATTAGCTGGGTTTCTTCCAATTCAATTCCAACACTATCTTCCTGGAGATAGCACCAGATCCCACAAGCTAAGGGCTCAGTCCCACAAGACCACCGCCCCCTTTCCATCAGTTCTGGAACTTCTGACCAACCCACTTCAAGCTGGGGTTCCCATGACCCCCTCTTTGGGTTTATTTGCCAGAGCGGCTCACAGACCTCCGGAAGGGAAATACGTTTACTGGTCTATTATAAAGAATATTACAAAGCATACGGATGGAGAGATGCATGGGCAAGTATGGGGGAAGGGGTGCAGAGCTTCCATGCCCTCTGCAGACACAACACACTCCAGGAACCTCCAATGTGTTCAGTTATCCGGAAGCGCCCTGAACCCGGCCGCTTGGGCCTTTTGTGGAGATTTCATTGGCTAGGCATGATTGACAAACATACAGAAATGTGACTGGACAAAAAAGCTATGATCAAATACTAACAGACTGAGTGGGGAAACCCAGCGAGGCCTGTCTGTTCAGCTTCTTCTTGGCCTCTTTGTGCAGCATTCCTCCTCCAGAGTATGGGACAGAACCCCTTCTGAAATGATCAGACAGAGCAGGTCAGAAAATTTCTTTATGGCTGTCTCCAAGACAGAAAGGTGGGGGAAGACCCCTTCCTTCGGGAGAGAAAGAAGCAGGTGAGAGGGCAGGAGAAGGTCACAGAGAGAGATTGTTTTCTGAGACCTGCTTCTGAGCCCTGAGGCACCCCAATATTAGAACAAAAGGCTGTAACAGCATTATGGGAGTTATATGCAGGAACTATGGATGAAAACATATACCTATTACAGTAAGTACAATGAATAAAAATTATTTGCATAATACATCTAACATAATTCCATGTGACGCAATCTTGCTCTGCCGCCCAGGCTGGAGTGCAGTGGCGTGATCGTGGCTCACTGAAACCTCTGCCTCCTGGGTTCAAGTGATTCTCCTGCCTCAACCTCTTAAGTAGCTAGGATTACAGGCATGTGCCACCACACCCAGCTAAATTTTGTATTTTTAGTAGAGATAGGGTTTTACCATGTTGGTCAGGCTGGTCTGGAGCTCCTGACCTCAGGTGATCCACCCGCCTTGGCCTCCCAAAGTGCGGGCATTACAGGGGTGAGCCCCCACACCCAGCCTTCAGTGGGTTCTTAATGTTATTATAGAATATGTCAATGTTTACATACTGATTTAACACCATTACTTATGTCCTCAGAAGACCAAATAGTTTATCTTGTACCACTAATCCTTTCATAAATGGAAAGAAAAATATACTTTAATATATAACATATTTTAATATGCATTCAATCTTCCAGATTGTAAGTTCTATGTTTCAGGGACACATTTGTGTCATCCACAGCTGTATCACCAGTGCTTACATCAATACCTGGTACAAAATAGGTGGCTGAAGGAATATTTATTTAATGAATGAATGAATACATGCATGTCAAGAAAAATCAAGTAATTATTGCTACAAATTAAGTATAAAATCAATGACCAAAAAACTATCATCACATTTAACAAATCTGGCAACCAATCTTCAAACAAACAAACAAAACACTCCCCAAAGAAGGTGCTGCCTGAATTGGGTTTTAAATAATTAATAGGAAAAGATGAGCTAGGGAAGAGAGGAATTCTGAGAAGAGGAAAGAACACATCAAAACAGTAAAAAGTATAGTACACACCAATTTAAAAGTAATTTCAAATTAAAGTTGGTGAGTTGTGGGAGACAGTGGGTGGGGAATTAGTAGCAAAAGATTAATCTAAAAATACACAAGTGTCAGTTTATGGAAAAAAAAATTATGATATCCATTTGAAATGAGAGAGATATTGTTAGGTTTTAAGCAGCTGAAAGAGAGGGAAGTTCACTATCTTTGAAAGACAATCTTTCTAGCAATAGGACAGATGGGCACAACCACAAGCAAGAAAGCCAGTTAACAGGCTACTGCACCAATACAGACAAGAGATGACAAGAGTTACCATGAGGTACCTCTTAATCATCCTCCACCAGCTGTCAACACAACTAACCCACTTTCCTGAATGTTCTGTTCTTCACATCCTCCTGGTTTCTCTCCTAGCTATTCTAAGTTCCCTTTTCTATTTAACTTATACATGCTGGAGTCCTCCAAAACTTGAATCTTTTTTTTTTTTTTTTTTTTTTTTAACCTACACACTTTTCAAGTCGTCCAGGATAATGTCATTTAAATTTTTTATTTTTTATTTTTTGTAGAGATGGGGTCACACTATGTGGCCCAGGCTAGTCTAGAACTCCTAGGCTCAAGTGATCCTCCCACCTCAGCCTCCCAAAGTGCTGGGATTTCAGGAGTGAGTCACCATGACTGGCCAGGATCATGGCCTTGGAATACTACTGTTATATGGTTACTCTGAAATTTGTATCTTCACTGCAGGTATCTATCCTGAGCTCTGAACTACAAATACCTATATCTAACTGTCCACTTGGTGTTTCCACCGGAATAAAGGATTCCACCTCTCATGCACTACAAAACTTGCTTTTCCTCCAATCTTTTTTTTATTTCTACATGCATCACCATCTACTCAATTGACCCAGCCTCACAATTCTCAAACTTTTAGGTCTCCACATTTCTTTACCTGAGGTCTCTAAAGACCTTTTGTTTATGTGGGTTAAATCCATCTATATTCTCCATATTGGGAATTAAAACTCAGAAATTTAAAAAATACATACTAATTTATTTACCAATAGCATAAGCCCATTTTATCTATCTATCTATCTATCTATTTTATAAATAGCTACATTTTCCAAAAGTTAGTTAGAAGGGAAGAAGTGTCTTACATTTTGCAAACTTAATGTCTATCCTCATAGAAAAAGTTTCTGCATTCAATCTGTTGAGACACATTGTTTTGGTTGAAGTACAGACACATGTTGCTCAATGAAGAGGACATGTGCTAAGAAATATCTTCTTAGTTGATTTTGTCACTGTATGAACATCATGGAGTGTACTTCCACAAACCTAGATGGTATAACCTACTACACAGCTAGACTATATGGTATAACCTATTGCTCTTAGGCTACAAACCTGTATAGCATGTTATTATACTGAATACCATAGACAACTGAAACACATTGGTATTTGTGTATCTAAACATGGAAAAGGTAATGCATTGCACTACAAACATTACAACACCTATGATATCACTAGGCAATAGGAATTTTTCATCTTCATTATAATCTTAAGAAACCGTAAGTTTTATATGCAGTCCATAAAGCATCATTATGTGGCGCATGGATATATATTAAAAAATCTGTCCTTCCACAAATGTACAGGTGAAAAAAACAGAAGTATTTTAATAACCATTTTATATCACTGTAGATATTCTTCTTTCATACTATACCAAATTTGTCAGGTGGTAGGTTCCCAAACTGCAGTGTGCACACTCAAATCATTTCTATGAACCTTCATACTCTTAAAATCCAATAGTCTATCTTGCCCTTTGCATAGATCTTTATTATACAAGATTTTTTACATTGGTCATCTGAAAATTTTTAGTCCACTGAGTTATTCAGATCTTCTAAATGTTGGCTATTTCATTATACCATTTAAAAACTCACATTAGTCAAGATCACCACTAATCTCATCCAAAAAATCTTTAAATACCAAGAAGATGTCAAGGTCATACTGATGAATACAGGTTTTCCATAACTCTAATTTTCACTTTAAAAGTTCAAATATCATTAACAACAAATAATGTCAGTCGTTTTCCTTTAAAGGACAGGCAGTTTGTTTTCCTAAAAATATCTATGAAATGTCTGTCTGAATATTGTCTTGCTTTCAAGTAAACATGGTGTTCCATGAAAACAGTAGCTACTCACCTTGCTCTTCAAACAACTGCACAAATGCTTTTCCTTGAGAACTTTGATTTGCTGCAGTAGAACTTTAAGCGCACTTCCAATTTCACATATCATATTAAAGACATATACTCAAAAGCTGACATTTGATAAGAATAATACTCTTTTACCACTTCATCAAGGACATTTTAAAATGAAACTTGCTCCCTACGTTCAACACATCAGTAAGCATCATTTGTTCTACTTCCAAAATATACCTGAAATTTGTTCATCTTCCTCCATTACCACTAATACTACCCTACAAGTTATCATCATGTCTCTACCTGGGACTACCATAATGGCCTACTAATTGATCTCTCCTTTTCTACCATTCTCTCCAAAGTGATATTTTGAAACATAAATGAAATTATAACACTCTCATTGTTCTTAGAATAAAATTCAAACTCCTTTCTGAAGAACAGTAGAATTCTGTAAGTAACCTCCTGCCTGCCTCTCCCACATTACCAGCCCAGTCTCTCTTAATGAATGCCTTCCATCAGCACTAAACTCCTTTCTGTTCTTGAAATCTGTGAAATCCTTTCTGGCATCAGACCTTTGTATTTACCATCCTCTAGGCCCAGAATCCCTGAATGGCTAGTTCAAAATCAGCTCTATCCGAACTGCCCTCGCCAAAGTAATGTCCTGCCCCCACCCTGACCCTTGCTTGATTCATATCTTCACGCTTTAGTTTCTGCACAGGAATTATAACAATTTGTAATTGTCTTACTATTTACTTTTTTATTGTGTATCTCCTCTGCTATGATATAAGTAGCAGAGGATGAGACTGTCATTTTGTTCCCTGCTGTACTCATCAGCAAGCAGCTGGCATATAATGGACACTCAATAAACATCGCTGAATGAATAAAACATGAAAGGAAATGGAGAATAAAGGATCGATGTTAGCATTGCTTGTTTTGACTTTTAGGACTTGTGACTGATTAGATATGGTGGGTGATGGAAAATGGAAGTTAAAAATGATTCCACGATTTTAGCTTGGGGGAAACAGCACGTGGTGGTACCACCATCGAAAGTAGGTAATAGAGGGGAAATAAACATAGGGCAGGTGTCAGGAAGGACAAAATACATAATGAGATTCACACAGAAAAACCTAAGTTATTAGGAGAAAAACCATACAGAACAGTTTTATAATACTCAAAATTTCTTTGGGGAAGGGGAGTTCAATATATTGTCTTGAAATTCTCAAACCAATTAGTTGTTTATCACCTAAAGCTTTTTAGTGTGATTGACAAAAGTTCTCTTAAGCATATTATGGTAACCCCAAATATTTTAAGTACTACAAATATTTTCACATATATCCAGAAACTCAATGCACATTAAAGTAAAACAATCTTCTTACCCTATTATTGCATATGGTCACATATTTTATGGAAAATAAAAGAACAAAATTAGGAATCTGAATATCAGATACAAACGCTAATTAAATGACAAAACCATTTAGTTTAAAGACATCAGATCTGTTTGCCAGTGGATTGAATTTTCATAATTCATATGACCCTGATAAGAAAACTATTAAACAAAGTATAATATTCTGTATATATTACAAATAATACAGTCCTCAATGACACTATACTAGATAACATTATACTAGATAACTATCTTCATGTAAAAACTGCAATAACATTGTAACAGTTCCCTAAATGAAAATAATGCCTTTTCTAGTTCCCATATTTAATAAGTTAATTTTTCTAAAGCTAAAATTTTAAGATAATTACCAGCAAATTAAATCATGCTAAGTATATACTTTTTCCTGAATATTACTTGAATTGAAAAACTACAGCTAACATATTTACCTTAGCTAAAATCTTAATCAAAACAAGAAGCTTTAATCTACATCTATAGACATCTTCAGTGAATTTCATCTTTGAAATTTATTTTGCAGAAATTGACCTAAAATAAACCAATATACATTTCAAAACATTAATTTGATTCTTGGCCAATTATATAGCATTAAAACATGCAATACAAAAGTTTTTTTAATGAGGCTTAAAAATATGTTTTTAAGAAAAATCATTGGTGCATTTTACCTGTGATCATAATTTTTGTCAAAAAAACTTTATAATTGGACTTTAGGCAGAAAACAAATAATCATATTAAAGAATGTTAAACCAAAGAAAAATTATTCATGCTATATATACTTAATGAAGAAAGATTTAAAGAGCGGTTAATCTCATAATCTTTCAAATTCAACTTTTAACTTAAAATGTAAAGTAAATCCAATTTAACCAAGAATATCCATAGATTCTATTTGTTTAAATGCACTTCCTCTTTATGTTTCCAAAGATTATTTAAACAGACTTCCTCTTTATGCTTCCAAGTAATAATTCCATGATGCTATTAAAGTTTCCCTAAAATGAATTATTGACATAGTATGAAATCTTAAATATCAAACTATGTGCTTACCAATTTGAAGAGATTTCAAATAGAGCTTCAGAAGTTTTTAGTTTTCTGATTTTTTTCAGAATTCTAAAAAGTTGACGCATATTAGTCCCAACTTATTTAATAGTTTCCTTTTCTTGAAATAAAGTGCCTTTTCAACCTTCAAGGTTATTAATAAACTCTTCAATATTCCTTCCAGTTATATGTACCATTTAAATATTCTGAGAATATTAATAAGACACTTCATTGATTACAACTACAGCTCATAAATAACAAAAAAATCAATCATATTTAAATAGCAACACTACTCCCATCCAAAGGAAAATTATTGATTGAGCTATATGTACATGTGATACCTAAAAAATGAAAGGGTATCATGGAAACTTTATGGTGACTGATACTTGGCAGAGTCTGAACACTCAAATCCAGAACTAATATTTTTCTTGGCCCCAAGTCACCATTCAGCAGGAATATTCCTGACCTCACTTTCCTGCCTCCATTTAACTGAGTCATCCAGTACTTCCCATAATCAAGCAAGTGACATGTCTATATCAGACAACACAAAAAAATAAGTGTTTAGAGTTGATAGCTCATTCTTACATTTCTGTGTTATGATGAATGAGTTTTTAAGAACTACTAGGATAACTATCAGATCTTTGAAAAGAACGATGAATGTTTCTAGTATCCCAGTCTCAACATTTATAGTTAAACACATTAAACTAACCTACTACCAACCTTGGTGTCTAAAGCCCTTCTCCACTTAAAGGAATTAGGGTTCTTTGGAGAAATAATTGGTTCCAGGACCCAGGGTGAGAAAGTACAAGCTGAGCCTGAAACGTTTTGTTGTGCCAAAGACAAGGTAGTATTCAAAGAACAATGTGGACATGTCAAAAAGACACAAAAGCCAGCTTGAATGGGTTCCCGTCAGCCACATTTGGCACAATTTGAGAGTAACAAATCCATTGAATAAAGTAAGAACCCATGAGCTGATAACAATATAAATTAATAAATAGTGAAAAGGGGGAACCTACTTCTTACAAAAGAATGCCACCTAATAAAGAAAGAACACTGGGATTTAAAATTCAGTATTTCCTGGTCATCACAGAAATAACTAATTCAGGCAAGAATCATCAATGGATGACTAGTGCAGCAAAGTTTTTACAGTGTCTCACAGTATTTCCCACCCTCCCCCCAAAAACAATTATTTTTATTACAACATTTTAATGCAATTATTATTATTAATTACAAAGGGAAAAAGAGTGATTTCATAGTAGAGAGCCTGGCAGACATCACATTAGCCAAATAATCAAAAGTTAACATCACCAGTAATGGGACATGCAGATATGTGCCTCCAAATACAATGCACTGAGCAGAAAACATCACCTCTGTGATATTACTGCCAAAAATGTAAACCATGAATTGTTTCAACTATTTAAATTGACAAATAAAAATTCTATATATTTTATACAATAATGTTTTAAAATGTGTATATAGTGGTGAAGTCTAGGATTTTAATGCACCTGCCACTGGAGTAGTGTATATTGTACCCAAAAAGTAGTTTTTCATCCCTCACATCCCTCCCACCCTTCCCCATTCTGAGTCTCCAATGTCCATTATCCCACACTGTATGCCTTTGTGTACCCATAACTAGGCTCCTACTTATAAGTAAGAACATGCAGTATTTGATTTTTGATTCCTCAGTTACTTCATCTAGAATAATGCCCTCCAGTTCCATCCAAGTTGCTGCAAAAGACATTATTTCATTGTTACAGCTGAGTAGTATTCTACACACACACACACACACACACACATATACACATATATATACACACATTTTAATATATTATTATATAAAATACACATAAACTTAATTATAAACATGTTTATGTAAATATATATAAATTTAATATATAGATATATATAAAACATATATACACACGCACACCACATTTCTTTATCCATTCATCAGCTGAGGGGTACTTGGGTTGATTCCATTTCTTTGCAATTATAAATTGTGCTGTAATAAACATATACATGCAAGTATCTTTTTGATACACTGACTTCTTTTCCTTTGGGTAGACATCCATCAGTGGAATTGCTAGATCAAATAGATTTACTTTGAGTTCTTTGAGATATTTCCATACTGCTTTCCATAGAGGTGGTACTGATTTACATTCCCACCAGCAGTGTGTAAGTGTTCCTTTTTTACCACATCCATGCTAGAATCTATGACTTTTAAAATAATGGCCATTCTGGCTGGGGTAAGGTGGCATCTCATTATGGTTTTAATTTGCATTTCCCTGATAATAAGTGATGTTGGGAATTTTTTCATATTTGTTGGCCACTTGTATATCTTCTTTTGAGAAATGTCTATTCATGTTTTTTTGTTTTGTTTTGTTAATCTTTTAATTACATTTTTTTTCTTGCTGATTTGAGTTCTTTGTATATTCTGCATATCGGTCCTTTTGGGTTCATAATTTGCAAATATTTTCTCCCATTCTACAGGATGTCTATTCTGATGATTATTTCTTTTGCTGTATAGAAGTTTTTAAATTTAATTTGGTACCATTTATTTATTTTGTTGCAGTTGAAGTTGTTTTTGGAGTCTTCATCATAAATTCGTTGCCTAGGTCAATGTCCAGAAGAGTTTTCCTTAGGTTTTCTTCTAGAATTTTTACAGTTTCAGGTCTCGGATTTAAATCTTTTTTTTTTTTTTTTTTTTTGAGGCGGAGTCTCGCTCTGTCGCCCAGGCTGGAGTGCAGTGGCCAGATCTCAGCTCACTGCAAGCTCCGCCTCCTGGGTTTACGCCATTCTCCTGCCTCAGCCTCCCGAGTAGCTGGGACTACAGGCGCCCGCCACCTCGCCCGGCTAGTTTTTTGTATTTTTAGTAGAGACGGGGTTTCACCGTGTTAGCCAGGATGGTCTTGATCTCCTGACCTCGTGATCCGCCCGTCTCGGCCTCCCAAAGTGCTGGGATTACAGGCTTGAGCCACCGTGCCCGGCCGGATTTAAATCTTTAATCCATTTTGAGTTAACTTTTGTAATATGGTGAGAGATAGGGATCCAGTTTCATTTTTCTACATGTGGCTATCCAGTTTTCCCAGCGCCATTAATCAAATAGGATGTCCATTTCTCAATTTATGTTTTTGTATTCTTTGTTGAAGATCAGTTCATTGTAAGTGTCTGTCTTTATTTCGGGGTTTGCTATTCTGTTCCATTAGTCTTTGCATCTACTTTTATACCAGTACCATGTAGCTTGGATTACTATAGCCTTGTAGTATGATTTGAAGTCAGGTAATGTAATGCTTCCAGACTTATGCTTTTGTCTTAGGACTGCTTTAGCTATTTGGGCTTTTTGGTTCCATATAAACTAGAGGATTGTTTTTCCTAATTCTGTGAAAATGATATTGGTATTTTCATAGGAATTTCATAGGACTGCTTTGGGCAGTATGGTCATTTTCACAATATTGATTCTTTCAATCCCTGAGCATGGGATGTATTTTCATTTGTTTTGTTTATTTCAGCAGTGTTTTGTAGTTCTCCTTGTAGAGATCTTTCACCTACTTGGTTAAGTATATTCCTAGGCTTGGAGCTTTTTTTTTTTTTTTTTTTTTGTAGGTAGGTATTGTAAAAGGGATTGACTCCTTCATTTAATTATTAGCCTGTTCATTGTTGGTGTATAGCAGTGTTACTGATTCCTATACAATGATTTTGTAACTTGATACTTAATTCATTTATCAGATCTAGGAGTGTTTTGGAGAAGTCTTTGGGGTTTTCCGGTATAAGATCATATAATCAGCACACAGAGACAGTTTGACTTCCTCTTTTCCAATCTGGATGTGCTTTATTTCCGTCTCTTGCCTGATAGCTCTGGCTAAGTCTTCAAGTACTATATTGAATAGAAGTGGTGAAAGTAGGCATTCTTATCTTGTTCCAGTTCTTAGGGGGAATGCTTTCAACTCTGTCCCATTCAGAATGATGTTGGCTGTGGGTTTATCATATATGGCTTTTATTATTTTGAGGTATGTTTCTTTATGCCTAGTTTGTTGAGGGTTTTTATCATAAGGAGATGCTGGCTTTTATCAAATGCTTTTTCTGCATCTACTGAGATGATTATATGGTTTTGTTTTCAATTCTGTTCATGTGATCAATCTTATTTATTGACTTACTGCGTTGAACCATCCCTGCAACCCACTTGATCATGGTGAATTTTTATTTATTTATTTATTTATTTATTTATTTATTTATATATTTACTTACTTATTTATTTTTGATGTGCTGTTGAGTTTGGTTTGCTAACACTTTGTTGAGGAGTTTTGCATCTGTGTTTTACAAATACTGGTCCATAGTTTACTTTTTCAGTTATGTCCTTTCCTGGCTTTGATATCAGGGTGACATTGGCTTCATAAAATGAGTTAAGAAGGATTCCCTCCTCAATCTTTAGAAAACAGTTTCAGTACACTGGGTACTAATTCTTCTTTGAATGTCTGGTAGAATTTGTCTGTGAATCTATGAGGCCCTGGGCTTATTTTTCTTGGCAGTTGTTTTTTGGTTATTTAATGACTGATTCAATCTCATTGCTTGAGATTGGTCTGTTCAGAATTTCTATTTCTTCCTGATTCAATCTAGGAGGGCTGTCTTTTTCTAGGAATTTAATCAATTTCCTCTAGGTTTTCTAGTTTGTGCACATAAGGTGTTCATAGTAATATCAAATGATCTTTTGTATTTCTGTGATATTGATTGTAATGTCTCCAGTTTCACTTTTAATTGAGCTTATTTGGATCTTCGCTCTTCTTTTCCTGGTCAATCTAGCTAGTGGCCTATCGATTTTATATTTTCAAGTAACCAGCTTTTTGTTTCATTATCTTTTGTACTTTTGTTTGTTTGTTTGTTCCAATTTCATTTAGTTCTGCCCTGATCTTTGTTACTTCTTTTCTTCTGCTAGCTTGGGTTTGGTTTGTTCCTGTTTCTCTAAGAAGGTGTGATATTGGGTTGTCAATTTGTGATCTTTCAGACTTTTTGATGTAGACATTTAGCACTATAAACTTTCCTCTTAACACTGTCTTTGCTGTATCCTGGAGATTTTGATAACTTGTGCCACTGTTATCATCCATTTTGAAGAGTATTTAAATTTCCATCTTGATCTCATGGTTAACCCAAAAATCATTCAGAAGCAGACTGTTTAATTTCCATGTATTTGTACAGATTTGACGGTTCCTTCTGGAATTGATTTCTAGTTTTATTTTGCTGTGGTCTGTGGTCTGAGAATATACTTGATGTGATTTCTACTTTTATAAATTTATTGAGACTCAAATTTTGTGGTCTATCATATGATCTATCTTGGAGAATGTGTTATACCTTGTGCTGATGAGAAAAATGTATATTCTGCAGTTCTTGGGTAGAATGTTCTGTGAATATCTATTAGGTTCACTCGTTTACAGTGCAGCTTCATTTTTTCTAGAGTGCTGTTTAAGTCCAGTGTTTCTTTGTTGAATTTCTGCTTCAATGATCTGTCTAGTACTGTCAGTGGAGTGTTAAAGTCCCCACTATTGTTGTGTTGCTACCTCTTTTCTTTAATCTAGTGGTATTGCTTTATGATCTGGGAACTCCAGAGTTGGGTACATATTTGTTTAGGATTGTTATATCTTCTTGTTGAATTGATCCCTTTCATCATCCTATAATGATGCTTTTCTTTTTTTACTGTTATTGCTTTAAATACTATTTTATCTGATATAAGAATAGCTATTCCTGCTTGCTTTTAGTTTCCATTTGCATGAAATATCTTTTTCCACTCCTTTACCTTAAGTCCACAAGAATCCTTATGTGTTAGGCGTGTCTCCTGAAAACAATACTTATTTGGCTTTTGATTTGTATCCATTCTGCCAGTCTGTATCTTTTAGGTAAGAGGTGTCCAAGATTGGCTAAGTAAGCCAATCTTTTGGCTTACTTAGGCCACAACGGAAGAAGAATTGTCTTGGGTCACCCATAAACTAACGATAGCTGATGAGCAAAATAAAAATAAATAAAATAAAAATGCAAAAATATTTATAATGTTTTAAGAAAGTTTAAGAATTTGTGTTGGGCTGCATTCAAAGCAATCCCAGACCACATGTAGCGCATGGGATGTGGATTGGACAAGCTTGTTTTATGTGGAGCATTTAAACCATTTACATTTAATATTAATATTGAGATGTGAGGTACTGTTCCAGTCATCATGTTGTTACCTAGTGACTTTGTTCTCTTCATTTTGTTATTGTTTTATAAGCCTTGTGAATTTTATGCTTTCAGGGGTTTCCATTCTCATGTATATCAACCTTTTGTTTCAAGATTTAGAATTCCGTTTAGAATTTCTTGCATGGCTGGTCTAGTATTGACAAATTCCTTCAGCATTTGTGTGTCTGAGAAAGACTGTTTGTCCTTCATTAATAAAAACTAGTTTTGCTCAATACAAAATTCTTGGTTGTCAATTATTCTTTTTATGGAGACTAAAGATAGGACCCCAATCCCTTCTGGCCTATAAGGTTTCTGCTGAGAACTCTGCTGTTCATCTTATATGGCTTCCATTGTAGGTTGCCTGATGTTTTTGTCTTACCATTGTTAGAATTCTATCTTTCAAATTGACTTTAGGTAGCCTAACGACTATATGCTTTGATGATATTCCTCTTGTAATAAGTCTACCAGGAGTTCTCTGCGTTTCTTGTATTTACATTTCTAAATCTCTAGTAAGGCCAGAGAAGTTTTCCTCAATTATTCCCTCAAATAGGTTTTCCAAACTTTGTTTTTTCTTCTCCTTCAGAAATACCTATAATTCTTAGGTTTGGCCATTTTATATAATCCCATATTTCTTGGAGACCTTTTGTTCATTTCTCTTAATTCTTTGTCCTTTATTTTTGTATGACTGCGTTAATTTGAAAGCCTTGACTTCAAGCTCTGAAATTCTTTCTTCTACTTGGTCTAGTCTATTGTTAAAACTTTCCATTGCATTTTGTAGTTCCCTAAATGTGTCTTTCTTTTCAAGAAGTTCTGATTGATTTTTCATTAAAATATCCATCTCTTCAGAAAATTTTCATCCATATCCAGAATAGTTTTAAAAACTTATGTTGGTTTGCATCTCTCTCTCATAGTTCCTTGAGTAACTTAATAATCAACCTTTTGAATTCTTTGCCTGGTATTTCGAAGATCTCATCTTGATTTGGATCCACTGCTGGAAAGTTACTGTGATCTTCTAGGGGTGTTATAGAATCCTATTTTTTCATATTCCCAGAATTATTTTTCAGATTCCTTCTCAACTGGGTAAACTATTTCTACTAATTATTTTTGTATTTTATTTTTTATTCATTGGGTTTTATTTCCCCCATGACGATGTGAATTCACTGTCATCTAGCTTCAGCTCTGGGGGCTTTCAGTAGCAAAGACTGTATGAATTCCTTGGTTACAGAGAACCTTTGTGCAAGATGCTGGCTTTCTCAGATGATGGTTATAGTAGCAATGTGCTGGGTGTATGAGCAGATTCACTGGCTCCTGTGGGGCCAGAATAGCGGAGGTCTCATGAAGCTTATTTCAGTCCCCAATGGTGTGCATTTTTAAAAAAAGTTTTCTCCAATATTTTATTCACTGGGTTGAACAGTTCAGGCTTCAGGCTAGTAGGACATGCCCATGGGTAAAACTGGCTGTAGCTAAAGCAGGTGATAAATGCAATATCCCAACAGTGGGCAATATCTCAATGGTAGGCAGAGGTCGCACTCTTGACAGAGGTGGCTGGGGAAGTGCTCAGTGAAATCCACTGATGTCTTTCGGGGGAAAGAAGGAAGGCACCACAGCACTCCTTCCAGGCCAGCAGGAAAGCGATCCACCTCCCAGTAACACTCCTAAACCAGTGTTCTGGCTATTGAGATCAGACAGGCACCTCATTTCATCTGCAGGAATGCTGATGTTCCATGTAGAGAGGGGTTGTGACTCTACCTCTCACACAAGACTGAATGTGTAGAGTGCTCCTCCTGAGGATAGAGTAACCCTGAAGTGTTCCAGGAAGGCTGTCCACAGATGCACCCACGCCGAGCTCCTGTGGGAGAAGCCCCAGTTGTTTCTGCAGTGGTATAACTGCAGGAGGTGAGGCAGGAGGATCACTTGAACCCAGGGATTTAAAGTTACGGTAAGCTATGATAACACCACTGAACTCCAGCCTAAGTGACAGAGTAGGACCCTATCTCTAAAAAAATAAAAATAGGACAGACATGGTGTTCAGAGCTGTAATCCTAGCACCTTGGGAGGCCCAGGCAGGCAGATTGCCTGAGCTCAGGAGTTCAAGACCAGCCTAGGCAACACGGTGAAACCCTGTCTCTACTAAAGTACAAAAAATAGCCAGGAATGGTGGCAGGCGCCTGTAGTCCCAGCTACTAGGGAGGGTGAGGCATGAGAATTGCTTGAACCCAGGAGGCAGAGGTTGCATTAAGTCGAGAACATGCCACTGCACTCCAGCCTGGGTGACACAGACTCCATCTCCAAATAAATAAATAAATATATATATAAATAAATATTAGACCCGGCATGGTAGCTCATACCTGTAATCCCAGGCACTTTGGAAGGACAAAGCAGGAGGATCGCTTGAGCCTAGGAATTCACGACCAGCCTGGGCAACATAGCGAGACTCCATCTTTGTTATTAAAAAAAAAAGAGAGAGAGAGAGAGAGAAAGTAAAAGAAAGAAAAATTAAAATTAAATGTTTTAGTGATATTTTAAAATGTATGAAATATAATATGAAATGAAAAACTAAGACTCAAAAACAAATTTCCATATTCTATGTACTCAAAAGATATTGTTCTTATCATTATCAAAATTACATTTAGTTAATTGCATAGTTATTTGTTGAAGCTATCTACCTTGCCAAAATATAAGCCAAATAAGGTTAGGAAATTCTTTTATGTATCACTTTATCCCTACAGTGCTTGGAACAGGGATAAACATATAGTAAATAAATATTTGCTGAATTATTCTAATAAGAATTTGGAATATATTAAATCAAAAACAGCACTTTGCATAATGAATTGTACAAAATTATCTTAACACTGTTTTTAAGAAAAGCACATTTGTATGTGTATATGGGTATGGAAGAGTATAGGCAATCTTTGCGTTCATAGTGACAAGATAGTTCAGACAAGTTCTCCAAGGACAGTTTTACCAAAAAAAAAAAGTATACATATATACACATACATATGTGTCATATGTGTATATTATGTGTATACATGTGTGTGCATATATACTTGTGTGTGCGTATATATATATATATGCTTTAATGCATCACAGAGCTAAAGAAATAGAGACAAATTAGCGGTCCAGAGTATTGAAGGGCTGAAGGAAGCCAAGAAAAGCGAACCCAACATCTAAGCATGTTTTTTCCACTGACTGTTATGCAGATTGCGGAAATGCAGTTGAGATGCTAAGAGGCTGTATGGCATTTCTCTCTTGGAAACAGAGAAACAGAAATTGTAGTCTAGAGTTCAACAAGGGCCACCGTGAACATCCCTATGATTTGGCTAAGGACTTCGAAAGCCTTAAACATCATAAACAAGCCTTCTCACAGCATTAAATTATCTCAAATACTAAAATTATCTTAATTGACAAAAGCTGTATATATTTATCATACATATTCTGAAATATGCACACATTGTGCAATAGCTCAATCAAGCTGCTATTATTATTATATTATTAATGCATTTAATTAATAAATGCATTACCAGTCTGGGCAACATAGGGAGACGTGGTCTCTACTAAAAATAAAAATAATTAACTGGGCGTGGTGGCAGGTGCCTGTGGTCCCAGCTCCTCAGGAGGCTGAGGTGGGAGTATTGCATGAGTTTGGGAGGTCAAGGTTGCAGTACCAATCGTACCACTGCATTTCAGATTGGGTGACAGGGCAAGACCCTGTCCCAAAATAAACAAACAAAACACATTATACTTCATACATTTATTCAAACCCTAAAATTAAAGTGATTTCTGATAGCTCCTGCCCCCAGCTACCCAGACAAAAAGTAAAAATTATCTGAAGGAAGATAATATCTTAGGCTCCAGATTATTTGTACAAACAATTTTGCACATACAATATCCAATACATCATGAAAAAGAGCCAGGCACTCAAGCAAGTAAGACTACATGAACACAAAATAGCAAAGAGAATAGGCAGAATCAAAATGACCTCAGATAGAAGGCTAAAGATATAGGGAGAAATGTTAAATGAAGAGCATGGCAACAAGGCAAATTTAATTAAACATCTATATGAAAACATAGATAAAAGTGATTGCCATGTTAGAAATGTATCTAAAATTGAAATACATGAAACCAATACATAAATAGAGAGATAAATGAAGTTAAAGTGTTCTAAGGGTTCTATTAGGATGTCTGGGAAAAGAAAAAGTATATTAACATTATTTCATTTTTATTTTTCAGTCTATGTACCTTTCTTAATATTTATTTTTAGAACTTTTTAAATTAAGGTATAACTTATATACAATTAAATTGCCATTTTAATGTACAATTTCTACAAGTTTGACAAACTCAGTAATGAAATCAACCACTAGAATCAAAATATAGAACAGTTCCATCAGCCCATAGAAGTCTCCTGTGTCCTTTCAATGTCAAACCCTCCTCCAATCCTTGACAACTACTAATCTGTATTCTGTCCCTACAGTTTTATTTTTTCTAGGATGTCATATAAATGAAGCCTTTTGAATGTGACTTCTTGAAATTAGCATGGTGCATTTCAGATTCATCAACGTTATAGTTTGTTCATTTTTATGGCTGAGTACTACTCCATTGAATGGACGTATCTCAATATTCATTCTCCAACTGAGGGGGGTCTGCATTGTTTCAAGTTCAGGATAATTATGAATAAAGCCATTATAAACATTTGCATACAGGTCCACACATAAGTTTTTAATGCACTCTACACTCTGGTAAATACCTAGGAATCAAATTGTTGGGCAGCATTAGATTTAATAAGTTAAGGATAAATGTAAAATAGCAGGTCTTTATTTGGTATAAGAAACAAAACAGAGAGAATGAAAGTATCTCAGACTGGCCTGAATTATCACATACCTTCTTTGCGGTCTCAGTGATGTTCCTGTCACTCATTATTTTATTGCTTCCTACTCTAATAAGATTATCAAAAATATTGCATATCATATTTGCCTACTGAATTTGTATTTTCATCAATTCATCAAATGAGAAAGAAGAAAAAAGTAATAGGATTTCTAATAAAAATTGTGACAAATTGAGAAATGTAATGAACCTTTCAATTCTTTGAAAAAGTAGACATTACCTTCCCCTGACTATTCACTGAAGTAGAATGGACTTAAAATGAAATCTTAAATTGTATGCTGAAAGCATATAAATGCCATATTTTCATCAGAAAATTAAGCCCACTATGAGGACAGTTGTTTATGAATTCCTACTCCTATTTCTATAAAATGCCTATGGTTATTAACTAATCAATATGAATGGAATACTGAAAAATGTATAACATATAACCATAGAAATACTAAAACTGTTAAATATAAGCTTATTGATATAGGATAATTTATATAAAAAAATTTTTCAAGGCACTGAAATGAGAAACAGTTCACAGCACTTGTCTTTTTCTTTAAATCTTTCTGGAGTTGTTGCTGTATTTCAGACATATTCTCCAAAACATCTGATCATTTCCCAATAAGGCAATATACTGAGAAAGGAAGATTCTACATTAGAATGCAGGCAAGTGTTACTAAAATATCAATTTAAAGTTGTTTTACACTGCAGCATCACTAAAAAGTAATAAAATAAAGTTTGAGATAATCAGGATTAATGTTTTTTATTTTGGTTCTTGCTGATACCTGCTGGTTCAATTTTATCTTCTTCTTTACTATACATTGATATGTTAAGAGTTCTAAATACAAAGGCTTGTAGCACATAAAACAGAATCTTTAAACAAGGGACCACTGACCCCAAAACGAAATGAGCACATATCAACCAATCACTTCCCGTATCCACTGATTTTTATTGAAATCAGTGTTATGGCTATTACTGTAACTCACTCCCTAATGAATGTACTTAATTCGAAGTCTCTGTTACCTAAATTTTGATTCTGCCTCATTACTTAATTCTGAGACTTAATTCTGAAACTAAAGTTACAGTTTTTTTTTAAACTTAAACTGCAAAAGCCAGTGGGCCATATTAATAGAACTCAAAAACACAAAAATGTGGATGTCTTTAAAAATATTACACAAGGTACTACTTTTGTTTGTTTAAGCAAATCCCAAATCCTATACTGATGAAATAAGACAACAGATAACATATTATCCTTACTAAATCCTTAAAATTTTACTTTCTTCTTTCCCTTCTCTTTCCCCCCTCTTTCCCCCTAAACCCACTCTAACACAATGGAAGAGACGTGGTACTTTCCTCTTTCTAAAAACTTCTGTTTCATATTCCTAACATTAAAAAATATATACATTTTAAAAACTGACTTTAAAGGGAAAAATGCTATAGTAAGCTGCCTTTTTACTTATATTTTTCCTGGTTCTTACTCTCTATAACTTTGCAAACCTAATAAGAAATAGACTGCATATACCATTATTAAACAGGCAAAAGGATTAGCTCAAATCCGAACCTGTACTTTAGGATGTGTATGAGAAAGCAAAAAAAAAAAAAAAAAGTGTGCAGTGTATGTCATGAGTAAATACTTTTCATTTATTAATTCATTTATTAATTACACATTAAATCTGTTTCTCCCAGAGCAAATACAGTTATTTAAACCTAATTATTTTGGGCCAGGTAATCCTGAGTGCGTACTATGAACAAGTAGTTCACACCCGTGCTTGGCTATCAGAATCACCCGTGGAGCTTTTTTTATTTTAAATATAGCTGCTTGGGCCACCCAACACCTCCACCCCTGATTATGACTAGATAAGTCTGATAGAACCTACATTTCTGTATTTCAAAATAAATAAAAAGGTACACAGATGATTATCATGCACAGTTAGGTTTGAGACTGACACAGTATTTTCATTTAATAGGAGTTCACTCTATTTTCAGTTTAGTTCTTTGCATCCAGATGTATCACTGAAAGTGATGCGCACTTGGCAATGCCTGCCAAAACTGCCACTGTTTTTGGCCCCACTAATAAAGCTGTTTTAGACTCAGGCAAAGAACATGAAAGATGCAGCTCATGCTCAGTGCCTTTCTGAGTCTAAATTGGATCCCCAAAAAAAGCAATGGGGCTTTTATTCAAAGACAATGAATGATGACTTAGTGGAAGTAGGAGAAGAAGGAAGGGAGGAAGGGGAGCAGCACCAGTAGCAGGGGCCTGGACTATTACTGGGGCATTTTAGTTGTTGTTAATATTGTTGTTATTATATGTTACATTTTAAAAGAACAAGGAAAACTGGGAAGGAGCTCAAACATCCCTCCCAGGCACACGTGGATGTCTCTTGAATATCTCCCCATTCCTTTTTTAAAACAGATCTCAAATCACATTAGTTACAAATCTATAATGAAATGTGTTTTATTCCTCAAATTGCAATGTTTGGAATAGTTATTTCAGCCAATATCTGTAAGTGAAATACCTGAGTTTCATTTTTAAAATAACAAACACAGATGCAACCTATTGAACTTTAAAAACAAAAAGAAATCAAGCATCTCAACATATGCCAGTTTAGGAGCTATGACAACATTACAGCACAGCAAAAAATAAGTGTTATGACTTGCTCTCATATTTATTTTTTATTTTTGTATTATTCTTTTGTATCAGAGTCTTACTCTGTCGCATGGGCTGGAGTGCAGTGGTGCAATCATGGCTCACTGCAGCCTCTAACTCCTGGGCTCAAGAGATCCTCCCGCTCCAGCCTCCCGGGTAGCTGGGATCACAAGGCACATGCCACATGCTCAGCTAATTTTTAAGAATATTTTTTGTAAAGGCAGGATCTCACTATGTTGCCGAGGCTAGTCTCAAACTCCTGGCCTCAAGTCATCCTCCCACATCAGGCTCCCAAAGTGCTGGGATATGGTCATGAGCCACTGCAACTGGCCCCTCTCATCTCTAAAGTTTTCCATTGTATCCTCAAAATACAAAGATTACTACTTTCCCGAAAAGGATCTATGAAAAAATATTTTACAAAAGCAAACAGGAAGGAAGGAAACCAAAAAAACCCAAATGAATTCAACCTGTGTCACTTTCTAGGCCACAGGTCAAACCAATGCCTCTTTTTCTGAGCTCTCATTATTAGCAGCCCCTGCTTTAGATGTGGGGGTGAGGTTCATTCTGTTAGTTTTATTATTTCTGTCATGACTGCTCCTGTTTTTACTGATCAGGAACTGTTTTCAAACACATGATGTTACTTCTCACAGTCCTCACTGGATGAAAAGGGGCTTTATTCTCCAAAATTCAATAAGATTGTCTGAGTCACAACAGAACCAGCTTCCCTTCTCTGAATAGATACCAATGTCCCCACAGACAGAATTCTCTACTTCTCCTAGACATTAAAGTATCAGAGTTCTTGTGTGTTTGTCTTAATGTATTGCTTCTCAAACTTTTCCATGAGCAATGAAGATAAAGTCTATTCCTGTACCTGGAGGTGCAACTAGAAGCAAGTCCATGTAAGTAAGAAATTCATTCAAAATCTACTTTTTCTTTTAAAGATGAAGAGTTGTTTTTATGCTCCTCTTCATTATACAAAAGATTTTTCTTTAAAAAATCTTTAGTGGAACTGATGCTCCAAGTGGATAGTTTCAGCACCAGGTTTGAGAAATGCAGCCCTAAGCAAACATGAGATGTAACTAATGTGACACTCTACCTAAAGACTTGTGACATATCATCTATTTCACCCCCTTCAATTTTATATAAATACATCACCCCCTTCAATTTTATATAAATACATCCCAATCACAAAGGTTAACAGACTTTAGAAATTACTGGCAGTGAGGAAGGATGGTTACAAACGCCATGTGAGAACTCATGAAAACGTCACAGTATTTTATTTTACTCCAGAAGCATTTGTAATTCAAATACGTCAATTCTAGGCCAAAAAGAAAAGAAGTGGTAGAAAGGTGTTTTCCCAATGTATTATTGTTTCCATTTTTTTCTCCAGCCTTCCCATCCCTGACCCTAGAGTCATTTGGGATAAGGGAGAGTTACAGGGTTTGGCTGTGTCCCCACCCAAATCTCATCTTGAATTATAGCTCCCGAAATTCCCATGTGTTGTGCGAGGGACCCAGTGGGAAATAACTGAACCATGGGGGTGGACTCCCCCATGTTGCTCTCATGGTAGTGAGTAAGTCTCACGAAATCTGATGGTTTTATAAAGGGTTTCCCTTTTCCCTTGGCTCTCCTTCTCCTGTCTGCTGCTACGTAAAACATGCCTTTTACCTTACACCACGATTGTAAGGACTCCCTAGCCACATGAAACTGTGATTCCATTAGACCTCTTTTTCAGAACAGACTAATACAGAGAGATTCTGGGAAAAGCAGCACCAGCATAGCCACTGTGATTTCTGGTAACACTCCCTAGCGAACTGGAAGGGAGAACATGGAAGCAGAATACCACCTGCCTGAGAGGCTGTGCATACAGCATTACAGAGGTGCTACAATCATTTGCTCCCATCCAAAAATAACACTTCCAACAGTAATGAGTTTCCACCCAGGATTTTGGGCAAGTTACTCAATGACTGACAGGGAATTGCTAAAGTGAGGAAAGCACCAAACCAGCCCTCTGCAGTCCTCCTTGTGACGAAAGGCTGGGTCACATTTTTTTTTTTTTTTAATATTCCTGACAACACCTACAATAGCACTGAAACATTAATATGATGATTGATGCCTGTGAACATTTAAATCCTAAGCCAGTGTAGCTAATGTGGATCTCTAGTGCTGCTGAGGCTACGTCTGAGTTATTTCTGGTTTGGAAATAGACGTGGCTGAAGTATCTCTGACTTTTTAGGTAAAGCCAAAAACAGTCAGCAGACTAGATGTCCTGAGATGAATGATTGTAATAAACTGTCCTAAGACATGAAACTTTAGCTTAGTGCTAAATCCAAACTACAGTGCTCTTTGTGATTGCCACATAGTTTAAGAGCCTTTGCTGAACAAAGGGTTCCCCAATTCTCAAACCAATCTTGATATATGCTATATTTTTAACTAAACTTTGACTGTGACCTTCCAAGTGTTCCTTGTTTATGGTCACTATGTCGGAAAGACATGCCTCCTCCTCTGTACTTACAAATCTCTGGTACAAAAACTCCAAGTGTGTCTTGGTGTCACCTGGATTTTCCTAAAAGACTATCAACAGGGTGAGGTTCCAGAAAGAGAAGAAAATGGGAGCAGAAAAGCATAAAAATTACATAAGGACAAAAGGAAAGAACAGAGAGAAGACATATTTGTTAAGCTACAGCCAATTCCTTAGAATATTAACGATGGATTCTATAAAAAGAACTGAATCACTTTAGTTTGCTATCTAAAGCAGGAATCAGCAACTTTTCGGTAAAGGGTCAGACAGTAAGTATTTTAAGCTTCACAGGCATCAAATGCTCTCTGTTCCAACTGTTCAACTCTAACGGCAAAGCAGCCATAAAAATATATAAGGGGACATAAGTGACTATGTGCCAATAATACTTTATTTACAAAAACAGGCACAGTACATAACATTTTATATAATAAATAACCACTATATACTCCTGGCTTTTCAAATGAATAAAACAATTTTAAGAGATAAACAGAATACAGACCCATTCAGTGTATCCTAAAATAAAACTGAAATACTTTGCAGCCAACCACTGTATAAATTTAGATATGACCTATGGAGTAAATTCTGGTGGGACTCATTTTATGCTTCTGTTATCCCCCCGTCAACACAACACACAAAAACAGCACCCTCTTCCACTTAAAAAAAAAAAAAAAAAAAAGTAGAAATTAAGTAATTATATACAATGAAAATATACTCCACACACTATGTACCACAAAAATCACTCTCTACCTAAAATCCTATAAATCTCAACAAGCCAACATGCATAAACACATAATCTCCACAGAGAGGGCACCCATTAAGTCTGTAATATCTCAAGTAATCCAAGAAACCAAAGCAAAAGCATTGCTAACAGGATAAAAAGCAAAGCCAGACTCAGTGCTGGGGAGACAAAACTGGAGCATAGAAAGCACCAAAGGGCCTGGCAAAGTGGCTCATGCCTGTAATCCCAACACTTTGGGAGGCCGAGGCAGGCAGATCACCTGAAGTCAGGAGTTCGAGACCAGCCTAGCCAATGGTGAAACCCCATCTCTACTAAAAATACAAAAATTAGCCGGGTATGATAGCACATGCCTGTAGTCCCAGCTACTCAGGAGGTTAAGGCAGGAGAATCACTTGAACCCAGGAGGGCAGAGGTTGCAGTGAGTCAAGATCATGCCACTGCACTACAGCCTAGGCAACAGAGCAACATCCCATCTCCAAAAAAAAAAAAAAAAGAAAGAAAGAAAGAAAAAAGAAAAGAAAGCACCAAAGAGCAGAGGTCTGTGTAAACACCCTCGTCATTCAGTCAAGACCTCTGAAGACAGACCAGCCTCTACTTAAAGGGGATACACTTATAATAAAAAATATTGACTCTTCTCTGGAGATGGTGGTACCATTTATAGCCTCAACAAGTTTTCATACACAATATCTGGTATGCTAGTAGAAAAAAAAAGCAAGCTGGCCAAGAAATTGGATACAGAAACCAAAATAAGGAGCAGAACAACAGAAATAGGCCGATATATGAACCAGATTTTAGAATTATCAGAAAGTAAAATCATTATGATTAATATGATCTATAAATTAGATGAAAATACAGAGAATTTCTCAGAAATCTGAAATGTATAAAAGAAACAAATGCACCGTCCACAAAACAATAAAAGTCCTAATTAAATATTGGTTTTTATAGGTCAAAGATGCATTGAAATCTCTAGCGTGTTCACCAATAGAATGAATGAATGCACAAAGAGCAGGGTAATGGGGCAAGAGGTAGCAAAAAATTTAAGTAATTTTAAAAGGAGAGCAAGAAAGGCAAAATAGGACAAAGAGCAGTTGGAACAATAGAAAACAAATAAGATGACAGATTTAAATCTAAATATATTAGTATGACACAGAATGAAAAAACAGCTCCAATCGAAAAACAAAAATTATCCAACTAATTTTTTTTAAAATTCTAAGTTACTTGTAAGACGTGTCTTACATATTAGAACATAAAAAGATTTCCTGAAAGATGAAAAAGAAACACTATGTGGACCCTGGCCAAAAGAAGGCCCGTGTAACTACATATTAGATAAAGTAGTTTTTAAGACCAAAAGATTAGAAGAGGAATATTTCATAAAAATAATAGATACACGTCAGCAAGATGTAACAATCCCATATTTAAATAACATAGCCAGAATATATAAAGCAAAAACTAATAGTACTAAAAGGGGATAAAAATTCCAGCAGCAAACAGAGTAAGCAATATATATATCTATTATATATATATAAAAGTATAGTATAGAGAGAGGAGTTAAACCACACAATTAACTAATTAATTAAATGTCTGCACTAGAAAACAAAGAAAATCTGAAAATCAGTATCTAAGCATCTGCAGTGGATACTATCGTGTGCTGTGCAGATCACCCTCCAGGACTAAGGCATTCATTCCCCAAGCTGCATGGAGTGATGGCTCACACCTGTGTCTCTCTCTAAGCAGCTGCACCAATGACTGGTCAATGTGAAGGAACAAAGGTCTACACCACTTCTGAAGGGCTATTATAGCTGCAGAATGCCCCCAGGGGACTGGCTGAAACCTCTACTGCAACCATCAGTTCAGGTTCTTCTATCCAGTCTTGCTTCCCTCATGGTGCTCTTCCCAAAAGCATTATACAATAAACACCATATATGCAGATCTCCATCTCAAAATCTGTTTCCTGGAGAATTCAGCTAAATGACAGCTGCTACTAAACTGGTCCAGAAAGCAGACTCAAACATGGGAATTTGCAGCTCCATCACTGGTTGGCAATGAGGAGTCCCATTACTGATGGTAGGTGGAAGTATGGATAGCCCCTCGCATAAGCAGCAGTGCAATTATTAAAACTTTAACCAGCCACGAAGTGGGACAGGATACCAACTGAAGGAAATTTACTGGGAGGTGAAATATCTCAGGCATCTGAAAGGCTGACAGGAAGTAGTAATTACAAGGACTACAGAATCAGCTTCTGCTGGGGGCTACTGACAAATTGTGGGGAGAGGGAATTAAAAACTGAGAATCATTTGAGGTGACATGTGAAAGGTTAAAAAGCCTCTATGTAGAATGGAAAGAGATTCTCACAGTTAGAAAGCAGAAAGCTGAGAATCAGGCCAAGGATTTAATTATCAGGGCAACAAATCGCCAAAAAACCCTGAATACCAACATTGAATACTCAATCCTGGCAAATCTGCTATTCCAAGCACAGGATCCTGTCTGGGAAGAACCAAGACTGAGACTTTACATAGGGACATGTGGGTCGACAGGCTTGAAAACCTTGAAACCCAGATCACCTTAAACTCTTTGGGCCTGCAGAAGAGGCACACTCCTCCTTCACCTGAAGACAATACAGACGCTTCTACCTCATAGGACACACAGGCCCCATCAGGATTTATCCCCTCCTGGCCCCCAGACTAGTAACCAGGATCAAGGGAAGGAAGCCCAAGGAAAGCTTCCACAGTGCTCATAATGTCCTACATTTTCACCTAGTGTGTGGCCACATGGGGGGGTTCCCTTCTAAAACTTTATTGAGCTGAGGAGAATGCATCAAGCCTAGGAGGTGGTGGAAAGGCTGGAGGACACACCTAAACATGTGGAATCCCAATGCCAGGCAGCCAGGCCAAATCCATATCCCCCCAACATCAAGTACCCTGGAAGTTCCAATCCCGCCCACCCACCACCTATCAATACACCCTTTCCCCCCAGGCCCCTTTCTTCCTCCCCCAGGGCAATCCAGCTTTCCCCTCAGGTGGGTCCCCTCATCCTGTACCACAGCTACGGTATCCAGGATGCTAACCATTGGGTCCCTATCCTCCTCCATACCCACCACCTGCCCCTGGAATGCCTCCTGTGAATCCCTTGGCTCCTGGCATGGTCGGACGAGGAGTGACAGTGGACGAGAAGATGCAGAAGAAAATGAAGAAAGCTCATAAAAAGATGCACAAGCACCACAAGCATGGCAAGCATTCCTCCTCCTCTTCCATCAGTGACTCTGACTGAATACAGGCCCTGGACCTTTCCTTCAAGTCTCACCAGTTCTGTTCTCCCATCGAGCTTCAGATGCCATGTTGTAACAGGGGAAAGCAGCCCTTGTGCTCCCCACCCCTACCCCCACCTGAGCCTCACCCTGCTGTTCAGCCCTGAGTGGCTAGGGAAAATGGGAAGAGGATTGCCATGGCATGGCCATCTTCTTAATGCTTGGATAGATCATATAGCTAATGAGTTTGGCAGGGGAGCTATCTTTTGAAGATAATGAACTAAATGTTGAAAACAAGTATTTGAAAAAAAATTGCTGAGCTGTACACTTAAATATGTAATGTACTATTTGTCTGTTGCATTTTGAAGAAAATTTTCTAAGAAAAAATGTTTCTTAGAAAAACAATTATATTCAATCTACATTTTCAAAGAAAAGTGCTTTATTAGGAAACTTCACAGTGTCTTATATTGGTATTCACATACATTAATTATTTCTCTATCTTTGTCACTGTATCTACATAGTAGGTAAAAACCACACCAGTCAAAAACTATTCTTTATTAGAAATGTTAACTGCTAAGAAACTAATGAAACTTCAATATTATACAGTAAGTGGCTAATAAAACAAATATAATTACATTGTAGAAATTTATATTCGTACCTAGCTTAAACAATAAAGTAGATACCATTTGTATACTACTATGTGCTAAGTACCGGGCCAAGTGCCTTATATACTCATATAATCCTCATAATAATCTTAATATATTAATTCACCAACAAAATACATCTGCCAGGCCTTGTGTTAGATGCTAGAGATTCAGTGGTAAACAAAAAGTCCAAGTCCCACCCCCAGTGGTTCTATTACTATATCCAAGAGAAAAGTGAGGCTTATTCAGGTTACCAGTGGCACTCACGGTCACTGTGGCAGACTCTGTAGACTGACCAACCCCACATCCATTCCCAAACTCTTCCTTGCATTCTTCTACCTCAAACACTAAAAAACTAATTACTCATCTCCCAGCCAGTCTTTCAGCTTGACCTAACCATGTAACCTAGATTTGGCCAAAGCTATAAGCAAAAGTCTCTTGTCCTGATAAAGGCTGCCTTAGACCTTCCCTCTTTTCTCCCAGCCCACCATGTGGATATGATGCCTCAAGCTGAAGTAGCCAGGTTTTTTAATGAGAAAAAGGTCAAAGAATCACAGACATTCCAGCCCTGGCATCACTGTCACTGAAAAAGATTTCTCATTATGTGAGAAAAATAAAACCCTTTGTAGTTGTTATTTAAAGCTAAATCCATTCCTAACAGATACGTCACACAGCTAGCAAGTGGGAAATCAAGATTTAAACTTAAATCCGGCTTTCAACAAAGCATCAAACTGGGTAACTTTGCTATGAACATTTACTCCAAACTGTAAATAATACATTTTCCACAAATAAGTTCTCATTCCGAAGCCAGACAGATAATTTACAAAAACATCAAGAAGTCACCTGAGAACTCTGTTCTCGTGCATCTTTTACTTGGGTGCTGCACTAAATAAGCTTGTGATGACCCTTTCCTGACTTTTAAATACAGCTTTGTAGATACTGGTCTATAAGCAATAATGCCTTTTGAGCTTCTCAGAAGCATCAAGCTTTAGAATTAATAACATTAAACTTTCCAATTTTCCTAGAATATAGGAATGGATGAGTCTGACTCACTTTCAATTAATAAAGTATTAACTTTATCTTAATCGTCATACTAAGACCAAAATCTGAAAAGAAAAATGTCTTCTGGTAGCAGGAACAATAAGAGAAGATATATTTATAGATAACCTTTTATTAAAAGAAATATCTCAGACCACTGGAAGAAAATTACTTATCTTCCTTAAATATAGATTAATAAATGTCTTCTATTTATTAAATTATAATTAATATAAATCATAATACATTTAAAATACTAGTGCATATTCAGGTTAAATTTCTTTTTGAGATGGAGTCTCACTCAGTCATCAAGGCTGGAGTTCAGTGGCGCAATCTCAGCTCACTGCAACTTCTGCCTCCCAGGTTCAAGCGATTCTCCTGCCTCAGTCTCCCAAGTATCTGGGATTACAGATGTGCACCACCACACCTGGCTAATTTTTGTATATTTGTTTTAGTAGAGATGGAGTTTCACCATGTTGGCCAGGCTGGTCTTGAACTCCTCACCTCAGGTGATCCGGCCGTCTCGGCCTCCCAAAGTTCTGGTATTACAGGCATGAGCTACCGCACCTGGCCCATATTCAGGTTAAATTTCAAAGACAAATTAAAATTTGATTTAAAAAGTCAATCTTTGCTCTCTATTTACATTAAACAGTTCAAGGCAATGGGGAATATATGGTTAAATGGGTCATTTTCTGGAATCCTCTAAAGTGAGCATCCATAATACATTCCTTTTAAATCATGTGTACATGACAAAACAGACTCTCTCTTGTGGAGAGTCAAGGGTTGATTCCACAAATGCATTTAAAAAGTTTCAGCTGTGCCAGGCCCTAGGAGAAGGTGACGACTCTGTCATTTTTTTTTTTTATGATAATTATTATTATTACTTTTTTTTTTTTGAGACAGAGTCTCGCTCTGTTGCCCAGGCTGGAGTGCAGTGGCGTGATCTCGGCTCACTGTAAGCTCCGCCTCCTGGGTTCACACCATTCTCCTGCGTCAGCCTCCCGAGGAGCTGGGACTACAAGCACCCACCACCTCGCCCGGCTAATTTTTTGTATTTTTATTAGAGACGGGGTTTCACCGTGTTAGCCAGGATGGTCTCGATCTCCTGACCTCGTGATCCGCCCAACTCAGTCTCCCAAAGTGCTGGGATTACAGGCATGAGCCACCGCGCCCAGCGACTCCCTGTTTTTTTTAGTCTACTGAAAGGTACTTATACGTCAATTATTGTAAACATATGCCCAAGTGTCCTAGCAATTCAGAATTTTTTTTAATAACACAGAAATATAGATGGTGACAAGCCAGAAAGCTTTCCACTAAAACTTCTGAAAAAACCTCCTTTTGTCTTCCCCCTTCTTCCCACTACTCTCCACTGTCAATATCAAATATCAATACCTTCGTCTCACACCAGTCAGAATGGCTATTATTAAAAAGTCAAAACATAACAGGTACTGGCAAGGTTGTGGAGAAAAAGGAACACTTATACACTGTTAGTGGAAGTGTAAATTAGTTCAACGACTGTGGAAAGCATTGTGGCAATTCCTCAAACCTAAAACCAAAAATACTATTCAACCCAGCAATCCCATTACTGGTTATATACCACAATTTTCAATATAAATTGTTCTGTCATAAAGACATATGGACCTGTATGTTCACTGTAGCACTATTCACAACAACAAAGACATAGAATCAACCTAAATGACCATTATTGGTAGACTGGATAAAGAAAACGTGGTACATATATACCATGGAATACCATGTAGTCATAATATGGTTAAATATATGGTTAAATGACTAACTTCTTCTGGTTCAGTCTTGAGAGGGTGTGTGCATCCAGTAACTTACCCATTTCTTCTAGATTTTCTAGTTTATGTACATAGAGGTGTTTATAGTATTCTCTGATGGTTGTTTATATTTCTGTGGTGTCAGTGGTGATATCCCCCTTATTATTTTTGACTGTGTCTATTTGATTCTTATCTCCTTTCTTCTTTATTAGTTTAGCTACCGGTCTATTTTATTAATTAAAAAAAAAACAGCTCCTGGATTCTCTGATTTTTTGAAGGGTTTTTCATGTCTCTTATCTCCTTCAGTTCTGCTCTGATCTTGGTTATTTCTTGTCTTCTGATAGATTTGGGGTTTGTTTGCTCTTGGTTATCTAGTGCTCTTAGTTGTGATGTTAGGTTGTCAATTTGAGATTTTTCTAGCTTTTTGATGTGGGCACTTACTGCTATAAAGTTCATTCTTAACACCGCTTTAGCTGCATCCCAGAGATTCTCACACTTTGTCTCTGTTCTCATTAGTTTCAAAGAACTTCTTGATTTCTGCCTTAATTTCATTATTTACCCAGGAGTCATTCAGGAGCAGGCTGTTCGATTTCCGTGTAGTTGTGGTTTGGGGTGTGTTTCTTAATCTTCAATTCTAATTTCATTGGACTGTGATCTAAGAGACTGTTTATTATGATTTCAGTTATTTTGCATTTGCTGAGAAGTACTACACCTCTTCCTCTCAAATTGCCTCCAACTATTTCCACTTCAGCTGGTAAATACCACCATCTACCTGGTCCCTACCAAAGAAACCTTGGAGTAATCTTTCATTCGACCCTATCTCACCCATATCTAATCAATTTCCACACCACACCAATAAATTAAAAAGCAAACAGCAGAAATAGAGAAAATAGAAAACAAAGACAGATTCAACAAAACCAAAAGCTGGTTATTTTTTTAAAAATTAACAAAAATAGACAAATCTATGGCGAGACTGATCAATTAAAAAAGGGAGAAAGCAAAAATAAATCATAAAAAAAATTATAGAAGAGCATAACTACAAATCCAGCCAAATAAGAAATGTGGCGGGAAGAAAGGAAGAATATAAAAAAATAAATTTTACATCCGTAAATCTGAAAATGTAGATAAAATGAACAACTTCTGGAAAAAATGTATGTGTATTTGTACATATAAATAATTAATTCTAAAATATGAAAAAAGGGGGCCAAAAATAGCCAAGAAATTTTTGAAAACCCTTACCAAAGTAAAGGGTCTTTCCTAAATAGATATCAAAGCTTATTGAAAGTACAACTGAAGCAGAAAAAGACAGGGAGAACACTGGAACTACTCAAGCACGAAAAATCTCTTGAGAGAAGTGGCATTACAAGCAAGTGGATGAAGTATACACTATTCAATCAATGGTATCAGGATAGTTTGTTATCAATTGTTTTGAATCAATAAATACATACACCCATGTATACACACAGAAACAAAGGATTACCACCTTGTACTATATAGAGCGGATTAAAGAACTAAATATGAAAAGTAGAACTTTACAACTTTTTGAAGAAAATAGACAAGTATTTCCTCATAACATCTACGTAAAGAAAAATACACTTCAGGACAACTATTACAAACTATTAAAAAAAGACTGACAAATTCAATTACATTAAAATTAGAAATATCTGTTCCTCAAGAGAGGTAATTTTAAAAGTACAAAGAAAAGTCAATAAATCAATTGATAAATAAAAAGAATACGTACAATGCATACAACTATTTCGGAATTCATATCTAGGATTTATGAAAAAAATCAATAAGCAAAAGTCAACCTAATTTTTTAACTGGCAAAAGACATTAACAAGTAATTTGTAGAAGAGCATATGAAACTATACTGAATCTCATCACAAATCAGGGAGATGCAAATTAAACACAGGATACAACTTCATACTCATCAGATGGGCTAAAAAAATTAAATTCTGTCAAAATAAAACCAGGATATGGAACAGCTGGAACTCACATATACTACAAGCAGAAATATTTGAAGGACAACGTCCCTACAACCCACCAATTCTTCTCCTAGGTATATACCCCCAAAAAACTCTAACATGTGCACAAAGACACACAAAAATGTTCAGGACAGCACAGTCTGTAATAGCCACATAGTGAAAAGAGCATTTCACTTCTGCCAGGACTCAGCGGGATTACAGGCCTAGGACTCCTTGATGTGTTAGTTTCCCTGTTTGATCTACTGAGTTAGAAAAACAAATTTTGTAAATTTAAGTGTTGATGTTACTACCTGTTTCAAAACACTCTAAAATATAAAATGATACCATGAATACATCAAAGTATGAAATAAAAGCAAATGCACTAAACAAAATACTATATAAAACTCATGACCACCTCTTTACTGTTTATCTAACAGGAAGCATAGCAAAATCCTTCTACTGGTTTAGAAAAGCCAAGATTCTAATATGATTATAACAAATTCCATTTGTTGGAAGTAAAACAAAAAAAATTATCATCCTTCTCTTTCAGGGCCACTCTCCTAATAAATGGTAGAAATAAAAAAGAAACAAACTATTCCTAGGAAAAGGTACTAAATTTCTCAATTTGTAATTCTATTAACAATTACTTAATTACAAATACATTTGAATTTATAAGAATGCAAACAAATGATCTAGGACCAGAATGAGTCACAGATTTTTAAATTCATAGTTACAAGGGACTTTAGAGAGTATCCTCTAAATACACAGAGAATCATGGCTTCTCTATATCTGATTCTGTTCAATTTTATTTAGTAAAACTGTATTTTTATTCTAGAAGTCCATAAAACAGTATACTCTTAACAAACATTCATTGTCTTAAAGCTTAAGTCATCCAAAAGCATTAAAGAAAAATACTGGCATAAAAATTCCACCTCTCTGCCAGTTTAGGTTGGCTTACTTGTTGTGTGAGAAAATATCAGGGGTATAGAATTAAGAAGATGGAGACATGCTGAAATTTAGAGGAGTCTCTAAAAGTCTGTTGTTTGTTGCAACTGACTGAAAACTGACAACACATTCCCAGATGAATGCTTTAATATGCAATAAATGACAAGTTTTCACAGTGGATTTTGATGGCAACTCTGATAGTGTTAGGGAGATAAAATAAGGTATTTTTTATACATCTTCAAGAACAGAAAACTTAACACTGCAGTAATATTTTCATTAAAATATTTCTGTTTCATGTGTTTCAAATAAAATGCAAGCATTTTTCAAAATAAAATTACTCAAAGTAAAGGAAATAATTATTCAAGATGCTGCATTAACATTTGCCTATATGACAATACAAATTAAATAATGAAGTAGCCACAAAATAATCACCCTCCTCTCTTTTTAAAAATATCATTGAAACCTGGAGATAAGTTTAACTTTTTAATCAATTAATACACAAATTCTTTATTCACATCCAACACCTTCTTGAGATTAAATGCTGTTTTGATTCATAATGATTACAATTTAAAACTTTTTTAAGTTTATCACTCAAGCTTGGTAGCTATTCTGAGTTTAACACTAAAAATAAAGCAGCCCCAGAAGGAATGAATAAAATAACTTTAAGCTGTTTGTCCCAAAAGAAAAAATACTTTGAAAACATATTCTAAAACATAAAATTTGCCTTCATCTTAAAAGCCCTTAACATTAATCCAAATGTTTCATGAGGCCTGTAAGTGGGTCATGACATATTTGTTCAACCCAGGCCGAAAATTTGTATACAAATTGTTCCTTGGAAAGAATTTTCAACCAAAAGTTATAAATACCAAAAGAAGGATTAATAATGGAAAGTCTGACCTAACACTAGCCTGATTACTATGATCTTCTACTTAGTAGTATCCTATTGCTTACTGTTCATACCACTCAGAGTTAGAATGAATCTTTAGTTCTTTTATCTTGAAAGATGCAAATAAATATCAACTTTTTCTCTCAATTGTGCTTTAAATATAACTTACCAAATTGTAAGATGTCGGTTCATACAACTGGGGACTTATGACATCAAAATTAAGCAAAAATAACAACGTTTTAAAAAAATCCTTTCAAATAGCATTCTTTTCCACTCTCTTTTCCTATATGACACTAATACCAGTAAAATCTTAATTCAGACTTATATTCAAAATATCTAATATGCCACACATGCACTGAACTAAATTTTAACACCAATGTATTTTCTAAGCAAACTGTTAACTTAGGACTTTGAAGTGTCAAGAGAGTAACAATTTTACTGAAATATTCAGATATGTAAATATTATACATAACCTACAAATCATCATTTTCTACTCATTCAAGCACACTTGATTCAGGATAGTAAAAGAAAACAGATGAGGTTCAATGCCTGGTTGCACCGCTTTCACATATAATCTGCCATGTGCCACTTACCCTCTCTGAGCATCAGTTTTCTTTTCTCCAAAATGGAGATGATTAACTTTCCTGGCCTACTTCACCAAGTAGTCAGGATGACTTAGTGACATAAATTATACAAGTGTTTTATTAACTCTGAAAGCAGAACTCGAATATAGTATTACTATACTATTTCATGCACATTATTTGAAAAATACCTATTCTTATAATATTTTAGGTGTTTCATATTGATAATAATATATCAGGAGAGCCAAGTGTTGCAGCACAGCCTCAAGAAGCAGACAAAACTACAAGGTCTAAGTATCTTCTGCCCTAAGCCCTTTCTAATATAGCTAGTGGCACGCACAGGTCAAGATAACTACAGGGACTTCAGTACAACTGCTCACTCCCTGGCCAAGGGTGTCAGGCTTGCCTGCTAGCTGCTACAGAAAGTACTGTGCCCTTAGCTCTGGGTTCCTCAGCTGCCACACACTCATGCAAGCATAACCACCATGCAGGGCCATCACTTCTCTCCACTGAACTTGTGGGCAAGAAAACTGGTACTACTATGTTGAAACTCCTGCTGTTTGCTGTGCTTTAAAAAACTGTCTGGCTTTGATCACTAAGTCTTATCTACTTTTATCACCTATGAAGTTGTGGTAAGCCAATCGGCTTACTTACTCATTTCCTCTAAAACTGTGTTATTCCTTGCATTCTCTATGAAATCCAGGTTCCCACCTAAACAAAACAAAACAAAACAAAAAAAGGTAGAGCGAGCAGTGTGCTGAGACAGACAATGACTTTTTGGAAAGCCAAAAGGCAATGTGACTATGACTATTAAAACAAGGATTCCCTAAGCAAATACAGATGGGATCAGCACTCAAAAAACTGGTGCCAGAAATTGAGCTATGGGAGCCCTGAAGCAGGTAGCTGGTCGAAAGCAAAGCAGTCTGATTAAAACCAGAAGTGCTCTATAGAGCCAGATTCCTCCATGGAAATCAATCCCCTCTATTAGAGGAACTAAGAAGCTGAATGGCAATCTTAGAATAAATTACTCCTTCATTGCCTCCATTACAAAACCTTGTACCTTTGTACCCTGATTTGCTATCCTTTAAAGATAAAGGGGACCACAGATGCAGCCAAAGTCTTTCCACCCTCAGGGAAGGCTTCAGGAAGAAAGGTCAGGGTGGCAATGCAAACTTGTATGGTTCTTTTAGATACTGATACTAAGGAGAGCTGGCAGCCTACAGTGGATTCTCACCAACTGAATTCAGTTGTTGTCCCTGTTGCTCTGGGTGTTCCAGACATTGTGGCCATGACTGAATCAACTGCACAAACTAATGACACCTGGTATGCCATCCTGGATATAGCTAATGTCTCTTTCTCAATTCCTTGGGTACCAGAAAATTAAGATCAGTTTATCTTCAAGTTCCAAAACAGACTTACTGAGCAGTCACATGAGTACCTGAATTCTCCTGCTGTTTGCATCAATGCTGAGATGTGGAACAAGCCCTTCTCTCTTGGCAATGGCTTTGGAAGAGATGCTGACTCACATGAGGGCCCAGGGGTGGTTCATTAATCCTGATGAGATATAGGGACTAGCCATCCAAGTCATATTCTCAGGAGCAATGCTGGCTGCCCTGAGACAGCCCCCACCTACCAAAAGGGAAGTCTGGCACATAATTGGCCTGTTTAGTTATTGAAGACAACATGTGCCTCATTTAGGCTAAACTACCCAGAGGACATGCAGACTTCTCGTTCCACATAGCAGTGCAAGTACTTTTCCCTGACAGTGGAGTTCATGCCATAGAGCAAATGGTCAGAAATCTATCCTTAACTTTAGTTACCACAGTCAATGGGGCTGTGCAAACTCTGGAAAATCAGCAGGTCAGCTTAAAACTCCTTTGCACAAGTCATAATGCGTAACATACTGGCCTAAACTACATCCTGGCTGACCAAGATATGTATGAATTAATACTGCTGCTCAGATGGAACAATCCATACTTCCCATAAGGAAGGGAGCTAAATGATTATCTGAAATAAGACCTACTAGTACTCTCTGGGACTTTACTCAATTTGTTGAGTCCAGAATCCTAAGGTACATGGTTGAGGTGAATACTGCAGGTTGGCCTCATTCTGTTGATAATTGTCCTCATCAAGTGCTGTATGAGATAAACTGAATGAATTTTGTCTCAGCACCTGACAGGATATCTAATCTGAATTGCTGATGGGGTGGTACACTCATATGAAAATTTGAGTTCAACCAAGAATGTGTATGGGCAAAGGTTGGACTGTCAGGAAAGGCTGCCTGTCATGGGCCCCAAACATCCTTGTACATCCTTACCAAATATGCCAAACAACACATGCACCAGCCATCCTCTATCTTTGAGCTACTTCTGTAGCTAGTTATGTAGGCAATTCAATAGGTCAAAGAACTACAAAGTAGGTCTCAGCATTCCTTGCCATCCTGTAGGATAACTGGCAAATAACAATACAAAACAAACAAAAACTTGCTCTTTTGCTCTTTACACAATATCCTAGCTTTTGAAACCTTTAAAGGAAATTCCAAAGGTAAAGGGAAGTTCAATAAATCTAAATATTTATTTTAATGGATTCAATATTCTATTTTGCCATACATCACATATAACCGATATGACTTTACATCACTTGAATTCATTGCTAAACAGAAAATAAGCAAGCAGAAATATTTCAGTAGCTATAGAAATCATTTCAAATACATCCTTTCACAAGGAAAAATAATTTCTGTCAACCATTTTACTGTTCTAAACATATTTGCCATAAGTTAAGTAATATGACCATTAGAAAAGTGATCTGCTAACATAAATCTTCCAGCTAGTTAAGGGCTGCAGCATATATTATCTCTTTCTTTGCATTACATAGCTCCTTCGAGATAAGATTATCTTCTAGATCCAAGACTATGTGTATGAGTTTTAGCAAAAAAGATGATTTATAGATTTTCATTTTCACTTTTAATATTTCAGAATGCGCCTACTGGTACAGCCTGATGAAACTAAAATAGAAATGACAACTAATCTGGAAGAAAACCAGCAACCAATCACCAATCAAACTGAACAAATAATGCCTTCTCTGTCTCATTTCCTCTTCTCTCGATTTTAATGAAATCATAGCTCTCAGTACTCCTCGCCAGCCTGGTACTCAGCACTCCTTGCCCCAATTTTAATAAAATCGAAAGAAGAGAAAATGGGGCAGAGAAGGCATTCCAGGCAGCATTACCTATAGATGGGAGGTACTGTTTGGTCCTCACACTCATTATAAAGCTTGCATTTCATGGATGGTCAGAGGTGGCTGGCAACTTTCAATATGTCAAAATAAGGTATTTCTTAAATTTCTAATTTTTAAAATATTAGAACACCATAACTTAAATTAGATACGTAGTTCTACAAGTCAGAGTAAGACTTTCATAGATCTATCAATAAAGCCCTACTGAGGCATTTTTTAGACATGAGATAATTTACTTGCTCCCTGCTAGAGGAATATAAAGTTTATATATATATATATATTTCTTATGCAATTTCACAAATTTGGACAACATACAAAAGAAGACAGCGATCATTGGAAACGCTTCTTTAAAAACACAAGTATCTGCCAGAAAATCTGGCTTATCTCAACTGGTGGACACTATTTATGAAGAACAAAGTTCAAACACAGAATCACTAAGCAAAAAGCTTCTCTTCTGACCAAAAAAAAAAAAAAAAAGAGAGAGAGAGAGAGCACGGACTACTATGTAAAAGAAGTGCCTCAGAGAGGAAAAGTAGGTATCTATAAAAATGTGTCCAGCAGTGTCTACATTAGATGCTCGCTTGTATACTAAAAACAACAGTGAAGACACTGTTTTTACTATAAGTTTTCCTAGTACCTTTCAAAACTGTCTTGCCACAAGACTCTCCAAAAATCATCACTACCTTTCTATTTTGGTTAAAAATATTTTGTGGGGGATCCCAAGAGAAGAAAATGGCTTGAAGCCAGAAGTTCAACAGCAGCCTGGGCAACACAGCAAGACCTTATCTCTACTAACTAACTAACTAACAAAATAAATAAATAAATAAATAAATAAATAAATAAATTTCAATTAGCCAGGCATAGTGGTGTGCAACTTTGGTCCTAGCTATTTGGGAGGCTGAGGCAAGAGGATCACTTTAGCCCTGGAGTTTGAAGCTGCAGTGAGCCAGGATGGCACCACTGGACTCCAGCCTGGGCAATGCAGCAAGATCCCATCTTAAAAGAATATATATTGTGATTTCATTAACGGAAGTAAGGGTAATCTTGCTGTTACTGTTGTTGCCATGGTTGTTGCATTGTGTGTATGTGTGTTTTCATGTTGGTAAACATGCCTTAAACACAAATCCATTTCATTTAAAAATTATTAAATCAAACATCAGTCATAAATTCCCTAGATCTTTGAAAGATCTAGAAAAATGAAACAGTTGTATGAATACGTAAGCAGTTTGACTATTTAAAATAAAAAATATATTCTAAATTTTCCAACAATAGCCATGTAAAATTTGTCTGTCAAACAGATTGACAGGAAGTCAAGCCAATCAACTGAAGAGATAAAATTTAGAACGGTAAATCTACTCCTTCAAGGAAAATCACACTGAATCATAAACCAATTGCTATAAAGAATTATTGTGTCTGAATAAGCGAAACATTGCATATATTTATTTATGTGTTTGTCATTTGTGAAAATTGCCCAGTGAATAAAGTCAACTCCTTGCATACTACGAGGGTACCTAATATGGTGTGAAAAATTACTATTTTCACACTATACAGCAGTAATAACAAAACATTCTTCAAAAACTCCAAAATCTGGCATGTACAAATCTCATTATAAAATCATTTTAAAGAAAGCTGTTGTTAAATAAACATCCAACTATTAAATTGACCAGATACCACCAACATACATAATGTTCAGGTAAGCCTAGGGCAGGCACCTACATTCCAAGATTTCCACTTACAATATTTGTTAGGATAAAACAGAATAAAGGAAAGGAAAAAAAAATTGTTTTTACATTTTCTTCACCTGCTTCAGAATTATGAATGACATTAGACCATTAAAAATGTCTCCTAGAGTCACATGCTATATTTATCACCACTGTGCTTCCAATGCTCAGAACACCATAGGCACATAGCAGGCACGCAAATATTTGCTGAATGAATGAAATAATGCCTGCTTAACCTTGTTTCATCTTGATAAACTTAAAAATAATTGGTAAAAAACTGTCTCTAAATACTAATGTAGAGTCCAAAAAAAGCAGCAGAAATTTGAACATTTGTTGTATCAACCGACTAACACACATGTTTAGGACATTATTAACTATAAATGTTTATTTATTATAAGTCAGAAACATTTCAAAGTATAACATTTAGAGGGCTAGCATGCATAATACTCAATTGGCTGCAATTAAATCATCCTAGAATACCTCTTTCATTGTATCTTTCACTGTATCAGTCTTTTTAAAAAAACATTCCTGATGATTCTCCACAATCTTCACAATAAATTCCTTAGCCTGGAATTACAGGCCCCTATCTATACAACGGAAATTTACTAAACAACTTCTTTGAACCAGGCAGGTAATCAGAATGGTTCCAATACAGAGCTCACAGCCTAGTGATGTAGTAGTATTCCGAAACGTCTTCCAGATACATCGCCACATGAAAAATCAAGAAAAATCTGAAGTTTCAGGCTACCAATGTAATCTCTAAAGATTGGTTTTTCAGATGGGAGTTATAGGGTTGATTTTTCATTTTACAATACCACCATTTTGGCAGCTATAAAGAGAATGAATCAGAACCTCATGTCCCACTTATTTCTGCCAACCTAGCCCATTTTTGAGCTTCAGAAATCCTATTATAATTTCACCTACCACAATGGACTCTTCTCAAAGCCCAGCACAAATCCCTATGCTTCCATGAGATCTCATTCAAACCAAAGGAGACATCCCCTTCCTTTGATGCCCCTGTAGAAGGCCTATACTATGGTATACTCTTGTGGCACTAAGGGCCCTTCTTATATTGTTAATGACTACTATCAATTGGGATTATAAAGTCCTTAACAACAAAGTCCGTAGTAGATTCCTCTGAATCTCCCATTATATCCAACACAGTTTTTTCCCCCATAATAAGCCTTCTCAGAGTACAACAAATAACTGTAATCAGTTGTAATATATTTTACTGAGCCATTAAAGTATGTAAAAATTATAAGTAGATGGTTAGCACGGAATAAAACAAAGAACAAAGAGTTTGAAAGTAACAGCTTCTAAAATCCGGAATACAGAAGTAATGTTTCCAAAAAACAATTCTAAAATCCCTGCATTTTTTTGTCCAGATTAATTACTTTTGATACATGTAGAAATCAATGGCCACAGGCCTGGCAGCAAGAATAAAACCAGAAAACCAACACCAGGTCGTGAACCATAATCATGGTTTTGGGCTGTAAAAGGAAAGCTCAATCTCTCTTTCTCTCACATGTGCGTGCGCGCGTGCGCGCGCGCACACACACACACACACACACACACACACACACTCTCTCTCTCTCTCTCTTATTCACATCCATTCTCCCTCTCTCCAGTTTAAGGCCTAAGAGATTAAAACACCCTTGTCCATTTAGACACAGAAGCAAATAGACCTACTTAATATTTAATATACGATCTAAACAAAAGAGACAAATCCAGAATGGTGAAAACATTATTAATGTATGTGCAAGAACATCTTTCTAACTGAAAGCTGACCATCATTATCCACATCTTTAATTCTTGGATTTACAGTCTTGAAGTAAAAAATATTCATTACAGTCAACTATTGAGAAGTTGATTATTCTGATGCCCTGCTATTCGCTTCTCCCTGTTGCCTACCTTTTTTATTATTTCACTCTGTATTTCCATCAACAGAGGTAAACCTGAAGAATATCCACCCATATTTGAACATATCAAATATATAAAGCCATTTTAAATTATATATGTATCACTTTTTTTCTATTAAAACAAGAAAAAACAGAATCCTAACAAATGAAATTATTTCATTAACTGACAAAGTTTAATGAAGTCTCTCCTTCAATTCAACCAATTACCCTCACATGTCATTTTTAAAGAACTGATTTGCTTTACTCTGTCAAATGTTAACAAAATACATTTTAAATTGTGTTCATAGATTACTCCATCATCCAGTGAAATTTTTCAAATAATCATTTCTTCAGTAATGGCACTACATGAAATCTAAAAGTCATACAACACTACAAGTTTAGAACTTCATTTTTTTGTGGTTTACTTCAATAATCTTATCAATGTTATCGAGGAGAGTCTCACAGACATAAATAACATGGGGGGAAAAAGCACTGGAATATGATACAGAGGATAAACGTCTTAACCCACTTTACCAATAACTTGTTGTGTAATGTGTAATCAATCACTGAGTCTTGGTTACTTCAAATACTAAGTGAAGGTATTAGATTCCATGACAGACACCCAGTCTCAAAAGTTTACTCAATTCTAATGTCTTCTGAAATAAATAATCAAGTCATGCTGTATACATTGAGAGTTTACTGACAGGAACTTAGGGATGCTATGAATTAGTTACCACCCAGAGCAGAGCCTCACTAGTAATGCATGATTAACTCCTAAGACACCCTTACTGAAGAATCTTCATGGAAAAGGGCACTATTGAAAAGAATGATCAATTAATTTGAAATCAAAAATACCAAGAAGTTTTTATCTGCTTAGAGTGACATGTCAAGTATATGGCTGACCTAATGGAAAAACTAAGATAATGCTTAGTTTTGCTGGATTTGTTGTTGCTGTTTTTCTGAACTATTTAAAGATGATGCTATGGTCTAAGAGTCCAATTTATAATTAGTTATTTCATCAAAGTAGCATGGTAATTATCGTGTGTTTAAAGTTAATAGGAAAACTATATAAAATGGGTGACCTCAGTTTGATAACTTGTCCCATTTTGACCTTTTCCATATAGATATCTCTCTTACATTAGAAAATAAGTCATAGTATGAATGTATATTTAAGGCATCATTTTATAAAGCATTTTGTAGACAGTTTTTCCTATTAGAAATCAACATTGAAAAATGTGTGAGCTACAAGCCCATTACTTATTCACACTTTTATTTTTAGTAAATGACTATATGAACATAATTTATTTAATAAGGCTATGAATTTGTTTTCTCAAAGTAAAAATTAAATGTCCTCTTACTGAAAATACTCCATGTGTGTTCTCACTGTAATTCTTCCACAAGCAAAAGCAACACATCATTGGACTACCTTCCTAAAAGATTATGATAATTATCAAAAATTAGTACAAGGTCAAAATTATCAGCAAGAAAATGCTGTACCCAAAGGGGAAAAATGTGTTAAATAACAACAACAGAAATTATGAATTCTAGCCCTGTCACTATCACCACCAAGCAAATGCAAGCTTCTCAATGCCCTTCCTATACCATCTGTCAAGTGAGGAAAAGCCTACCCATTCCTCAAGCAAACTGTTACAAAGGAAAGAAACCTCATCCAAACCTCTTCTCTCATATTTTCATCTAGCTATACAGTTAAAATAACAGGTCTCAGCACACATCCTGAATAAATTACTTTAGAATAAAGAATAAAATGTTAGTAACAATAATGATTCTAAATTATGATACTTCATTATTGATTAACTTTCTCTATAATGCAAAGGCTTTTAAATATTAGTACAAACTGAGTGTTTACTTTTAACTGAAACCCACCCCCCCCAGAAAAAGGGAGGAGTAGAAATCATGATTCTCTCTGGCTGTGATTTTTAAGGTTTCTAAATTTTATGTTTATATGTACTCTTCTAGCAAAATGAGCATCAATATGCTTTATTGACATTTTACACTTACCATTTTGTACTTTTCAAAAAGTTTCCACAGATATCTTCTCAAAACATCACAGTGGAGTGAGTGGGAAATAATTTCCAGATTACAGACAAGAAGCTCCAAAGGAAGAAGTTACACAACTTAACCAAAATTACACAAGGAGAAAGCAAAGAAATTCAGGTTTCCTGACTCCTATAAATCAAGATTAAGTTCAGTCTACTTTGTGTGTTTACACACATATGTCTGCACACATACACACACACACACACTCCTGTGTAACTGTAGCTTCTTCCTGGCAACAGGAAGATTGCAGAAACCTGCATAAGAACAAAATTTTCTTAAACTCTGTAAAGCCACAATTGAAGGCTAGGGTTTCATAGACTATAAAGGCAGTCCTCAAGACCACAGAAAGACTGTTTAGCCCAAAATCCAACCACATCCTGAAGAGTCTGTGCCAGCCTCAGGTTCTAAAGTCCCTTGATTTTCCTACATCAACACTTCTAGTCTGTTGGAGCCATCCTCATGGATCTTGCTCTATACCAAAAATAATCTTTTTTTAGCGTATTATACCACTTTACTGTTCAAGAATCTTTATGAATTCTCTGTCACTTAACTGTTAAACCAAATTTAAATCCATCTTAAGAGAATTCAAGGCTTGCTGGATTAAAAAATTAAGCAAACATAAAGGCCCATAATGAAGAATGTCTAAGTTTTGAAAAGCCATGTATGTTTTACATTTTTAAAAAATGTTTTACACACACACACACAGACGCACACACCCTTCCTAAAATCCACTGTAACTTGAAAACTACATGAGGATATGTTTCCAAATAATGTTTTCATTTAAGAAATCACTATAGTATAGAATGCCTAAAAATGAAAGGCCTTATATTAGAATTGGCAACAGAAAATGTAAAGATTAATATATTTCCTATATTCAATGAGTTTAAATTATAGCAGTTGAGAAGAAATAAGGACAAACTTATATGAAATCACGGTATGTTTTTATATTGACCATATTCCATATCAAATGACAGTCTCAATTTTTTAAGATGCTTTTCCTTAAAAAAATAAAATAAAAAAAGAGGGGGGTATCAAATGATATCAAATGCTTTTCTGCTCTACTAAGCTTATCTGACAAATTTTCTTACTAACCCAAATGAGATAATCAATCAAACAGCTAGATCTCTTCCATTATATCATCTTTATATGCTCAGATAAACCTTTATTGGTCATGATGACTCTTTAACTATACCATTAGTTTTAATTTTATTGAAGTTTTGTGCATCTACATCGATAAGGGCTCTTGAAACTCTGCTCTTTAAAACACTAGAATTCCAGGAGTTGTTAATCTGTATTCCATGACAAAAGAAAAAAAAATGGCAGGGCTCAGAGCGTCCATGGTCAAATGAATCTGTAAATACTGGGCAAAATAAAGTCAAGTTGGTTTCTTTACTGTAAGACTTCTCAGGGATCCAATTACACTAAAGTGCACCGTAAACCCCAAAAGAGTACCCGATGCAGATTTTTCCAAACTTGTCTAGCCACAGAATTCTCCTACAGAATTTCTATTATCTTGGAAAAGTCTGGTAATCTGTTGAACATAGTCTGGTCAATATTTGACCAACATATCATCCTTTGGGTCAAATTTTGGCAGGCTTTGATATTAATATCAAGAGCATAAATTGAAAGATTCCCATTCATTTCAATTTAAAAGTAAAAAATGTTAAAAACAGGACTATAAATCTAAGTGGGAAGGCAGCTCATATTACTTTAATTCTTCCATAGTCATTAGTCTATTAGTTATTAGGGCTTGAGTCTATTTATAAAGTTGATTTTTCTCTTATTTAGGATTTTCTTCATTAAACGCTACTTTAAATTTTATATTGCTACTCCTCTGTGTTTTCTGATGTATTTTCCCTATAAATCTTGGCTACCTTTATATTTTTAATCTTTCTAGGTTGATTTGTTCTAAGAATATCTCTTGAAAGCAGCACATAGTTGAGGATCTCTCTTTAATCTGAGTCCTTCTTTTAATGGGAAATTTAATATAACATATACAAATTGTTTCATTGACACTTGCCTTTTATATTTTTAATTCGTATGTTTCCTTGCTTTTTTTTTTTTTTTTTCATCTTTTGCCACATGGACGATGTTTGCTTGCTTTTGTCTAGCCATTTAGAAAACAAACATGTTATCTTTTCTCATCTTAATTCCACTAATGGTGATTCCAAGTTGTTTAAAGGCCTCCTTTAACCAGACTTTTGTTCATTATCAAAGTAAAACTGAAATCCTTCTTCTGGCACAGAACCCAAGGTTAGCTGAGGAATTGATCATACCATCACTCTCCCCTTTCACCCAACACTTCATTCCCAGTTCTCAGATTATAAGTTTTATAACCACACTCTTTTTAAGTTATTCTGACATTTTGTACTATTTCCCATCTTGCAAAACAACTGTGTAGTCTTGCTTCTACATTTAATTTATTTCAATGCTTTTTTCTCAAAGATTTTGTATAAACATGTCCCTTTCCCAAACTCTTAATAGTACATTTTCAAATAACTTTTAAAGAGTTCATATGTGATACATTTTCTCTGAACGTTGAAAATTTAAAAAAAAAAAATTCTATTGCCATCATACATGAACAATAATTCAGCTGTGTATGCCCTTTTTTAGCCACAATCCTCTGCTTTGATTTTGTTAGGTCTCTGAAGTAACTGTTTCATTACTTCTGGCATTTTGTGATACTGAAGAGAACACTTTGATCCTTTCAAATTCTTGGCTGAAGAACAGTAATTTACTTTCATCAATTATTGGTTCAGAACTGTGTGTTTATGTACTACTACTTAATCTAATACTTGCTTGAAGTAAATCAAGTTAGCAATGTGAATCACTACATAAAGAGCATAATAAGGAAATTATTTTATCTATTTTTATCATTTCTACACAAAATGCATCCTTTGCTCTGCGATCAATAAACAAGTCTGCTGATTCTCTTGCTTAAGTTTCCTTTAATGGTTAAGTCCCTTGGTTATTTAAATCAATAATCACCCATCTTCAGCTGGCACAAAACCTGCCTCCTACATACTGATGATTCATAAACCTGTAGCTCCAGAATCTCATTTCCAATTCTATTGTATCTTTCTGCCTGATATCCCAAACCTAACATGTCTAAAATCTTGACCACTGTAAACTGTTTCTACTCTGTATTTCCTTTCTTAGTGAATGGCATTTTCATCCAGTCATCCCCTACACTGTTATCCAGTCATCCCCTACGGTCCCTAGGTCATACCAGAAACTTTTACTCCCTTACCTCCACATAAGTCTTCAACTCCTACTAATTGTACCTCACAAACATCGTCACTCTGCTTATGCCAGAACCTCATGATCTTTGCTACTATTAAAACCTACTAACTGCTCTTCCTGATGTTAGTAATGAAATTCTTATTCTACATACCCATTATATATATATATGATAAATCTAAGATGAAAATCTATGTCATAAGCCCGCTTAAAACCCTTTAATGAATAAAACTCAATCTCCTCAGCCTCACTCCTTACTTGCCAGCTACTTTCCCCCACATAAGTACCATACTCTGGCCTTAATGTGAACCATGTATACTTCCTCCAAATGCCTATGTGTCTCTGACACAGACTATGGCATCTTACTAAAATATTCAACCCAGCTAGTCGGCCTAGTCAACCTTGCTTGGTACTTAAGTAGCCTTTTTAAAAATACCTATTTTGAGCATTTGTCTCATGTATTTAAATGAATCAGTTGCCTGTCCATCTTAGGCCTTACCCATTACCTATATATTAGCAACTACTACTCAAGAGCTGAATCTGTTTGCTCTTCATTTTTATACCGTCAGCACACATGAAGATCCAATAAATATTTGTTGAATAACTAAACATAGTTAGAAAACAAAACAAAAGATTAAAAAACTACAGGTCTAACCATCAGGAAACCTTAGTTTAAATTCACATGAGCACGTACTTTCGATTAAAGACAACATATCCGCCCTGTGTCTCAGTTCCCTCCCCTCTAAAGGAAGGTTCATAATGAGTACATAGCATGAGAAGACAGAGGAAGGTCTTACATCATTATCTCTGAAACAACAAATCAAAGCAGGGCACTTTCTACTGCAAAAGAATGGCTGGAAGAATAAACTATTAACAGTTCTCAAGAGTTTTAAGCAGCACACAAATGCAAGACAGTATTATTTCTTCTGCTTATCTTTACAGAAGAGTTTCCCTACAAGCATGTGAAAGACAAGTGATACTTATTCAGCCCTTTTAAAGTATGTCCAAAAAGCCTTTGATAGACTTTGTATTTGTTTAGGTTAACTGTGGACATAGAATGCTATTACAAATTCCCCTTATGTTTTTATATGTCATTCAGTTAGTCACATAGCAACAACTAAAGTCTGGCAAAAGCACACACTCACTAAGTTAATCATTCAGCTGTAATACTAGAAAAATCATGACAACCAAACTGACATAAAGAGCTAAGATAAACAGCTTGTCCCCATCTTTAAAACCAGATTTAAAAAACATTCTATTGAATTCCTTGTACTAAATAATTCATAGTATGAATTCTATCATAACGAAGTTGATAAGGCCTTATGTAATACAGGCTAGTACTTGGAAATATTTTCATTAGTATGAATTATTTATGGTAAGGTCATTTGTTTTTAAAAGCCTTTGGTCTGTAACAAGTACTCAATAACAGAAAAATCACACACCAAAAATGAAAAATGCATTTATATAAAAGAAAAATTTCATGGAATTTTCAAAATTAACACATGGTTTTACATTTAATCCTTATAGAAAGACTTATCAACTGCTCATATTTATTCATTTAACAAATATATTTTGCATACCTACTCTATTATGGACACTGTTCTATGCATTGATTATTCCTGAACTTTCAAAATCCTCTCTTCTTTAGATACTACAGTTTACAATAAACCATAAAGTAGTTTTAAAAGCTTTTCTGTCAGGCATGGTACAATGACTCATGCCTGTAGTCCCAGAACTTTGGGAGGCCGCGGTGGTAGGCTCACTTGAGTCTCAGAGTTTGAGACCAGCCTAAACAACACAGTCAGACCCCCATCTCTACAAAAAATTAAAACAGTAGCCCACTGCAGTAGTTCGCACCTGTGGTCCTAGCTACTCGGGAGGTAAGGTGGGAGGATCACTTGAGACCAGGAGGTTGAGGTTGCAGTGGTATGATCCTGCCACAATACTCCAGCCTGGGTGACAGAGCAAGACCCTGTCTCAAAAAAAAAAAAAAAAAAAAAGAACACTTTCCTATCCATTACTCCTCTTGATGCTGCTAAAAACTGGGCAAGGAAACTGAGGCCTTGATCTCAGTGGTATAGCAATGACTAACTCTAACTCAAGTCTTCTGATGTCCTCTGCAATGAACTTTTTCACTAACCCCCACGTAAGCCCTGACTGCATTCTTAGGACCTGAGTTAGTCATAACAAGAGTCTATTTAATGTATAATTAGGTTAGTAGGACACAATCAATGTTTGGCAACAAAAATTTACTCTGTTACTTTACTCCTTGGAAAACTCATTGCCTTCCTCCCCCTCCTATGTACACAAAAAACAAAGAGGCATAATACTTGTACATTTGAGTTTGTTTCTTTTTTTTTTTTTAACCAAGCATAAACGTCAATGCAAATTAAGATTTCAAAAAGGTAAAATTAAGAAAGGAAGGAAAAAAGCAAGTATGTAAAAGCCACTGCCTCATAGTTACATAAAACTATCCTTGTACTTAACAACAAGATGTTTCAATGTACTTACAAGATTCAAAGTTCTATTTTATGTTTTAAAATTTACCTCTGGGAAACTAAATTTAATTGGTTACATATTTTTATATCTCAGAACTGAACTATGGTTTGAATGGATGGTGCAAAGTTAACCCAGGCAGCTGCTAAGCAAACTTTCTCACCAAACTCTGCCAAATTATTTCAATTCTGACCTGCACTATCTTGTAATTTCTCTCTTGCTCTTTTGAGCACAGACTATAAAATCATGCCAAACTCTGTATGAATGTCTTTTAACATACATAAACATATACCAGAAACAAATGTACTTTCTCTGGCACACTTACATGTAAAACTATGATTTTGTGGAAATACTATCCAAAGAATAAGAAAAATTAAAAGTAGGAATAACATAATGTTATGCTGATGAAGCTATCTAGGATGTTCTATTAAAAAAAAAAAACTTTAAATATAAAGGACTCTGACCAAATAAAAGAAAATCTAATTAATACTGACTATAGGCTTTCAAAATGAAATTATATAATTGACAGTCAGTTAAATTTTGTTTTCAGAAACCTTCTGAATCTGTGAAACTCCATATTCTAACTAAAGAATGGTAAAATGTCATAAAGATGGTCTACACTAAGAGGCTTTAAAAACAGATTAAGAATGGAAATGAGATTATTTTATGTTGACAAGAAAAATACCTCACATATTATATTTAAATCAGGCAGCAAGTAACAAGTTAAATTTTAGTTTCCTCCCGTATTCACTGGGTATTTATTTACCTTTCAAAAAAGCTGTCCTTTCTTTCGTTTGTTTGTTTTAAAGACAGAGTCTCACTTTGACACCCAGGCCAGAGTACAGTGGCACAATCATAGCTCACTATAACCTCAAACTCCTTTGCTCAAGCAATCCTCCCAGCTCAGCCTCCCAAGAAGCTGGGACTACAGGCACATACCATGACCCTGGCTAATTTTTTAATTTCTTGCTGAGACAGGGTCTCCCTATGTTGCTCATGCTGGTCTTGAACTCCCAGTCTCAAGCGATCCTCCCATTTCAGCCTCCCAAAGTGGTAGAATTACAGACATGAGCCACCACATCCAAAAAACTGCACTTTTAAGTGGGAAAGAATGAACAAGGCCCCCAACACACCTTCTCCAGACAGACTCCTCTGCTGTTACACATCAGTCTCTCTATTGATGACATCAGAGCTCTTACTCCAGGCCAGACCTCTCTGCTGAGCACGAGATATATAACCAACTGCCTGTTAGACAGTGTCACCTACATATCCCATGATATTCCAAACTCAGCATCACACATGCATCTTCTCACCACCACACAAAGAAGACTGTTACCTGTTACTTAGTTATGATCAATATAGATTTAATCAAGAATTGAGGGAGTTATTCTAAACGCTTTGCTTAAATAGGACTCTAAACTCTAAGCTGATGTGGTTAATATTTCTTCTCCTTTGCTCTTCAGCACTAGACTCTGTGATGACAACTTTATATATAACTAAGGCAAAACCTGCATTTCCTTATATCTTAGAATATCTCAACTCTCACTTCTCTAGCCAGCAACTAGGAATCTGTACAATTTTGATATTCCTGGGATTTGTAGGCACTATATACACGGGAAGACCAATCTGACTGTCTTCGGACCAAGATGGTATGTAAAGGTCAGCTGCAAACATATTCTGTATCAAGCTATGAGATTTCTTAAACTATATTGGGACAAAGTTTGTTCTTCCTAAGTCTCATGATCATGCTCCTACTGCTTATGAAAGACTACAGAGTCAAAATCAAAAAAGAATTAGAAAATATTCCAATGGAAGGAGAGAGCAGAGCTCTTTATCTCTGGTGAAAAGGCATCCTTGTCCTCAACGAGGCAGGAAACACCCTGACAAAAATTAAATGTCCAAAGAATCTGCAAGAAAGTTAAGTTTCTAGTTTCTTTATTTCATTTCAATTCAATAAAAAGTCACAGCTACTCAAAGGTCACGGAGAAGGGGAGGGAGAAGAGAGTGCTGGTATCATCTATTCAGAGCACCAACCCACACCCCAGCCAAAACACTGCAGGCTAACCTAGACTCCTGTCTCTTTACCTTCTCCAGCTCATTCGTTAACTTGTTTCTTTTGTTTGTTTGTTTTGCTTTGTTTAGTTTGTTTAATGTTTTGTTTTGTTTTGTTCTTCAGCATTACTGATATGTCTACTACAGAGCTGCTGGGAATACAAAAAGAACTAAGGCAATTCCGATCGCTCAAGTGATTCCCAGAGGAGACACACAGAAACAGACTTTTATAATATAAGGAAACAAGTATGATGACAGACACCATCACTGGGTACTGCTACTATAAGAGTTCACAGGAAGGATGTCAGGGTTATTTAAGCAAGCTGTCAGGGTCAGGCAGGCCTTGTAGAGAATACACTCAAGGTAAGTCTTAATACATGTGGGAGCTAACCAGGCAAAGGAGAAGAGGAAGGACATTTCAGACTCAGTCATGGAATAACAAGGGAACCACAACCAATGCCCTAAGACAGGAGCACGGGATTCAGCAGAGGAAAGTACCAAGGCCCAAATCATAAAGGTTTTTGATTTTTTTTTTTTTCTTTTTTGAGACGGAGTCTTGCTCTGTCACCCAGGCTGAAGTGCAGTGGCACAATCTCGGCTCACCGTAACCTCCACCTCCTGGGTTCAAGCGATTCTCCTGCCTCAGCCTCTTGAGTAGCTAGGATTACAGGAGTGTGCCACCATGCCCTGCTAATTTTTGTATTTTTAATAGAGACAGGGTTTCACCATGTGGGTCAGGCTGGTCTCAAACTCCTGACCTCGTGATCCGCCCACCTCAGCCTCCCAAAGTGCTGGGATTACAGGCATGAGCCACTGCACCCATCTCATAAAATATTTTTAAGAGACTAAGTGGTTAGAAATTATTCTGAAGGCAGTAACTGAAGGACTTTAAGCAAGGAAAAAAGCTTAGAACTGGCTAGAGAAGCATTTCTTAAAAACATTAAAAAGCATAAATAAATTCAACTCAATTTTAAATTTAAAGGGGAAAAAAAGAAAGAAGACATTACAGAGGGTTCTATTTATAAAAAAGACATAAGCCCTTTTCTCGGTAATTTTTAAGTACACTATAGTCTCACTGAAGTATGAATTTTCAAGTCTGAACTTAATTCCTTCATGTATCTCATAAACCAAACTTAACATGTTTTGGCCAGGTACAGTGGCTCACGCCTGTAATCTCAACACTTCAGGAGGCTAAGGTTGGGGGGACAGCTTGAGGCCAAGAGTTTGAGACTAGCCTGAGCAACACAGCAAGATTCCATCTTGAAAATAAAAAAAACTGTTTTTTTTTTAAGAAATCTACCTTTGAGGTCCCCTTTACAATAATCTTGATTCTATTTTGATGCGAGTTTCTGATGTGCCATAACTACCAACCAAATAAAGAGATCATAAAAGCACTAAAGCTTTTATTGCTATTACCATCAAATTTTGAAAACATAAAGGTACAAGTAACTTCACAATCACTTCACAAAAGAGGTTCAATCTCTTTAGCATGGTATTCAAACCATCAATTCACAATTAGTAATTATTCTTATGAAGGGAATAATCTCAAATATTTGTCTAGTTATTTCCTTATTTAACTCAATGCAACATTTTCTCAATGAGGGAATTCTTGGAACATGGAATTAATTGGCACATAGATAGCCATACCTTTAAGGAGTAAAAGGGTTCCTACCCCTTTACAGAAAGCCAAACCACTTAACTTGAACTAGGAAGGAACTGGGCCCTAAGGAAAGGAAATTAAAGTACACTCAGTGAACAGCTTACTAAATCAGCTTCAAGTCAATTTAGTCTAACTGCTGGTCATGTTTTAATATCATGTCTTAACTCCAGGAACTTATCTCTCACTTTATTCCCTGTTGCTTGAGCCTCTAACTTAGACTTAATTGCCAAATTGGTCTCTCTCTGGTCTCCACACTCCTCCCCACTCACACCAAGTTCATGTCTGACACACTCGCTTTTCCTAGTCCTGATTCCTATCTCAACCCACTCTAACATCTTTCAGACCTTGGAATTCAGAATTCAGATATAAAACCAAGCATCTCAGACTAGATCCCTGAATATCCTGAGAGTGACCATTTGCAGATTAGATCTTTACCTATTTCAAACGGTAAGACCTCCTTCATACCATTTCTCTGGGCCTTGCAGAGACATGTGCCTGGCATTCATCCTAGACCTTCCCTGAAACCAACAGCTCAATTGTTCTGGACATTCTCTTACTGCTAGGACCTGCCTAGACCTCCTGTCAAGTGTAGTCTCTGGGAAGCAGTCATCTGCCATTCTTTAAATGGCAAGTTCTGACAAGAATGGTCCTAGGCCCTACAGAAAACGCAAATCTGTACAGGACATGATTCACACCTTCCAGAAGCTTATGCTCCAGAGAGGAAGCTAAGTATAACTACAACAAGACTCAATACGTACTAAAGGCTTAAAGAAGCAGAAGAAAGAGGTTTATTTGTATTTTTTTGTATAGTACTTGAGCAGGGCCATAAAGGATAAATACTACTTTAATGCACTGAGATTGAACAGTGACGTATGGAAAACAGACATTTAAAGCGGTGAGAAAAGCATAGATTGGAGAAGCCAGAAAAGATACAAAATTTTCTATAAAAAAAATAAAAATAAAAACCCAGCTGGGCACAGCGGCTCATACCTGTAATCCCAGCACTTTGGGGGGCCAAGGTGGGCAGATCATGAGGTCAGGAGATGGAGACCATCCTGGCTAACACGATGAAACCCCGTCTCTACTAAAAATATACAAAATTAGCCGGGCATGGTGGCGGGCGCCTGTGGTCCCAGCCACTCGGGAGGCTGAGGCAGAATAGGAGAATGGCGTGAACCCGGGAGGCGGAGCTTGCAGTGAGCCGAGATTGCGTCACTGCATTCCAGCCTGGGCGGCAGAGTGAGACTCCGTCTCAAAAAAAAAAAAAAAAAAAAAAAAAAGAAAGAAAAAAAATCAGTAACTTGTTAGATGTGACTAAAATGTAGGGGAATATACAGGAAACATATAATCTAGAAAGCCAGGTCAGGATCAAGTGGGGTTCCATTTAGTGGCAGAGGAACCACTGAAGACATGTGAGTCAGGAAACATGGTACAGCATTAGGTCATTCCTTTATTCTCATATTCTGCAATTAATAAAAACTAAAATATTTTTAAAGCATAAACTTGGATATTTGTTTTGATAAGAAATACAATCTTCCAGACTCAAAAAGAAATCTAAATATCTGATAGTGGTGATCCAAAGTGCTTTCTAACAGTGGAAAGTTGGCAAATAAACCTGGCACCTCCAAGCAAAATAAGAAGCATCTCATTTACCTACCTATTTCTATTGATTGAAAATTGACCTTCCTTCCAGCAGATGAAGGAGTTACTGAGCAGCAGTTATGTCCATAATCCATTAATAACCAAACACTCAAAATAAGGTAGATTTTTTTAAAAACTAGCACATAAAGCTAAGCCGTATGTACTGACTACTTTACTTTTAAACTATAAATTATGCACATAAATCAACTATGCAACCTATATACTAATTTTATAATACAGAGAAATCTCAGAATAATCTTTTCAAATGAGTAAACATTACAGAAAGCTACTTCCCAACATTCCTTTCCCATATGTTCTGCATAGTCCTCTCCTTTGTTTTTAAAGGTTTCTTTTCTTCCTCCTACTTTATTCCAACCATTACCTCTCTCTTAAAATTGCCACTGCTATCTAGGTTTTTCTCCCTCACATCTGCTGTGGTCCCTTTTTAAATTGTAATCATTTCACTCACTTTCAGCTATCTACCAACAACTCCCAATTTTCTCTTTCTTCGGTCTGTGAATTGATAAGACCAAGTAGGAAAACGGGAAGAAAAATAAAGAAACAAAAAGACGAATTATAAAGGGAATGTAATCACAGAGTCACTCATCTTACAGCTGCCAGAAGGCTCCAAAGATCACACGGTCTATCCTCAAATTTCAGGCAAGTATGCCTCTGAAGTTCAGAGACGGCTCGATTTGAAACTGACTTTACACCAAGTCTGTGCAGTCAACTGTATCATCTTTCAAACATTCTCAAAATGCATATGCAAATACCCCACAAAGTCAAAAGTTAGAAAATGTGGAAATACTGACATTCTGGGGATGACAACCCATAACACAAACAAAAAAGGGGCTAGGCATGGTAGTACTGCCCTGCCAGGGACCACACACTAAGAGACAAAAGTCTCAATATTTTCTAACCAGATACCATTAGTACATCATTACAGACCGTGCTTCTTATATTATCTGAACCATTAACCACACTATTATTACTCTCCCCTAGACCAGGCACTCAATTCTTAAACTGAGTTCCACATATATTACATTTAGCTCACACTAAGTGTCAGAACTTATGTTTGGCATTTGAAAAATAAAAAAAAAAATACACCTGGACTTGACCCACTATTTGAAAACTTTCTATGTCAAGCTGCATCTTCTTATAATAAATAAAAGTGAAAGGGAAAATGGTCATAAACAACAAGGGCTTGTGCTGTTTATAAACTCCAAATTTTTTTAAAAGGTGAAAACAAATCGCTGGTAGAAAACAGTTTTAAAATTGTCAAACAGGCTTTTGAATAAAGAGCATCACCACTTGGACGCAAAGGTTGTATCTACTGACAAGGAGGGAAGTTAGAAGGGACTCAAGTGCCTGTCACTTGTTATCAAAGTCCCAGATGGAAATAAGACAGTCATGGAAAAAGGAACAGGTTACTCATCATAATGTTCTTGAACACTTTCCAACATGGCCAGACATGCAAGACAGGAAAGTCTGGTGCAGTCGAGCTGTGAAACAAGATAGAGAACCACAGGTAGGTAATGGTAACTAGAGGCAAAAACCCTAAGTGGCAAGGCAAAGAGCTTTTGCCCGTGTGCAAAAAAAAACACCTCAGGAGCAAGGGAAGTGGTAAGCTTTCACACCCAGTTGAGAGAAATTTTGTAAAAATGCCAAAAATGGTGAGAACAGCACACAGCCTAAGCAGTCCAGTAACAAGGGACCGTTTGGTTGAGAAGGAACTAAAACTAACACTTAGATGTACTATTTTCTTTCACCTTGCTTGAAGTGGCATTTTCTCTCCTGTGATTATCATTATCATGCTACTGAGTGCATATCATATAAGATGCCTCGGGTGCCTTTATCTTTCAGACACAACGCCCGCACAATCTTAAAATCTGCTGTTAAGACCAAAAACATCAGAAATTTGAAAAATATTTTCAAAGTAAAGAATCTGAATAGAAAAGCATAGATTCTGCTTGTTGAATTTTAAGTGTAAGAGTGATAAGCAGCAGAGATGAGGTCATGAGGATGTCCTTATAAGTAGAGAAGAGACACAAGTGAGAACACATAGGAAGAACCTGCATGTCAGAGGCAGAGAATGGAGTGATATGTCTACAAGCCAAGGAAAGACAAGGACTGCTGCCAACACCAGAAGCTAAGAGAAAGGCATGAGCCACATTCTCCCTTAAGCCTTCAGAGAGAACACGGCACTGTCAACACCCTGACTTCTGACTTCTGGCCTGCAGAACTGTGACAGAATAAATTTGTCGTTTTATACCATCCAGTTTGTAATAATTTGATACAGCAGTTACAGGAAACTAATGAAGGCCTATCTCATTTTATTGTGCTTCACACATTGTGTTTTTTATAAACTGAAGGTTTGTGACAACCCTATGTGAAGTTAGTCTGTTAGTGTCATTTTTCCAATAGCATGTGCTCACTTCATATCTGTGTCACATTTTGGATATTCTTGCAATAATTCAAACTATTTCACTATTATTATATCTTTTATGGTGGTCTGTGATCAGCAATCTTTGATGCTACTGGATTTGTTTTGGGGCTCCATGAATCATGTCCAAATAAAACGGTAAACTTAATGATACGTGGTGTTATGTTCTGACTGCTTCACTGCACCAGCTGTTCCCATCTCTCTCCCTCTCCTTGGGCCTCACTATTCCCTGAGACACAACAATAATGAAAATTAAGCCAATTAATAACCCTACAATGGCCTCCAAGTGTTCCAGTGAAAGAAAGAGTCACCCATCTCTCACTTTAAATCAAAAGCTGGAAATGATTAAGCTTAGTGAGAAAGGCATGTCAAAGGTCAAGACAGGTCAGAAGCTAGTAGGTCAGAAGGTAGGCCTCTGGAGTCAAACAGCCAAGTTGTGAATGCAAAAGAGAAGTTCTCGAAGGAAATTCAAAGTGCTAGTCCAAAATGGTACATTATCAGTGGTTGTTGAAGCTCGGAGCTGGTCTATGACACTATTTTGTTTATTTTGAATGTGTTTAAAACCTTCTATAATAAGTAAAACATCTGTATAAAAAGACAAAGAAAAAAGTGATACTCAGTGAACACATGAATAAGAAAGTGAAACAGCCTTACTGCTGAGACAGAGAAAGTTTTAGTGGTCTGGATAGAAGATCAAACCAGTCACATTTCCTTAAATCAAAGCCTAATCCAGGGCAAGGCACTAATTCTCTTCAGCTCTGTGAAGGCTGAGAGTGGTGAGAAAGCTGCAGAAGAAAAAATGGAGTTAACAGAAGTTGGTCCATGAAGTCTAAGGAAATATGCCATCTCTATCATATAAAAATGCAAGCTGAAGCAGCAATTGCTGAAGTAGAAGCTACAGCAAGTTATCCAGAAGATCTAGCTAAGATCATTGATAAAGGTGGCTACACTAAACAACAGATTTCCAATATGGATAAAACAGCCTTCTATTTGAAAAAGATGCCATCTAGGACTTTTATAGCTAGAGAGAGGTCAATGCCTGGCTTCAAAGCTTCAAGAACAGGCTCTCATTAAGGGCTGATGCAGCTGGTGAACCCAATGCTCATTTACCATCCCCTGAAAATTCTAGGGCCCTTAACAATTATGCTAAATCTACTCTGCCTGTGTGCTGTAAGTGGAAAAACAAAACCTGGGCAACAGCACATCGGTTTACAGCATGATTTTTTGAGCATTTTAAGCCCACTGTTGAGACCGGCTGCTCAGAAAAAGATTTCTTTCAAAATATGACTCCTAATTGACAATGTACCTAGTCACCAAGAGCTCTGATGGAAATATACAAGATGATTAATGTTGTTTTCATGCCTACTGACACAACATCCATTCTACAGCCCATGGATCAAGGAATAATCCACTTTCAAGTCTTATCTAAGAATAAGAAATACATTTCTTAAATCTATAGCTGTCATAAACAGTGATCAATCTGATAGATCTGGGCAAAGCAAACTGAAAACCTTCTGAAAAGGATTCACCATTCTAGATGCCATTAGAAACAATTGTCATTCATGGGAGGAAGTCAAAATATCAATGTCAATGGGAGTTTGGAAGAAGTTGATTCCAACCCTCAGGGATGACTTTGAGGGATTCAAGATTTCAGTGAAGGAAGTCACTACAAATATGGTGGAAACAGCAAGAGAACTAGAATTAAAAGTGAGCCTGAAGATATAACTGAATTGCTACAATCCCATGATAAAAGTTTAACGGATGAGGAGTCGCTTTTTATAAGTGAGCAAAGAAAGTGATGTCTTAAGATGGAATCTACTCCTGATGAAAATGCTGTGAACATGGCTAAAACGACAACATAGTATTTAGAATATTCCATAAACTTATAAGCAGCAGCAGGGTTTGAGAGGATTGACTCCAATTATAAAAGATGTTCTACTCTGGGTAAAATGCTATCAAACAGCATCATATGCTACAGAGAAATCTTTCATGAAAGAAAGAGTCAATTGATGTGGCAAGCTTTATGGCTAATTTTAAGAAAATGCGACAGCCACCAGCCTTCAGCGACCATCACCTTGATCATTTAGCAGCTATCAACAGTGAGGCAAGACCCTCCACCAGCAAAAATACTACGAACTGCTGAAGGTTCAGATGATCATTAGCATTTTTTGGCAATAAAATATTTTTTAATTATGTGTATTTTTAGACATAATGCTATTGCATACTTTATAGACTACAGAATAGTGTAACTCTAACTTTCATATGCACTTGGAAACCAAAAAATTCATCTGACTCGCTTTATTGCAAGATTCACTTTATTGCAGTGGTCTAGAATAGAACCTGCAATCTCTCTGAATAATGGCTGTATAGAGTCAGGGCCCAGAGCATTGTTTCCAGGACCATAATAGGGCAGGGTATGGTTCTAGGGTCCCCCAAATAGCAGCATTTTTCTTACTGTAACTGTGTCTTGATCAGAGCAGTGGCTGTATGGCCCTAGATTGGTGGCCTTCTGATCACAGAAGAGACAGCAACTCCCTTGGGGTCCTGGTACTGGGATATTCTGCTGGAAGCTCAAACTCCCTCACAACCATTAAACACTATTAAATGTTCAGTAACAAATTCCTTTCCACTTTAAAAAAAAAAAAAAATTAGAGGAGTAAACAGGAGAACTATGTAGCTAAAGACAATCTTTATTGACAGCTGATTTGTTGTTGTTATTGTTGTTGTATTTTTAAGTAGAGAAGGGGTTTTGCCATGTTTCCCAGGCTGTTCCCAAACTCCTGGGCTCGAGCAATCCGCTCAACCTCGGTCTCCAAAGCACTGGGATTACAGGTGTCAGCCACAGCGCCCAGCCAACAGCTGATATTGTAAATACTCAAAGTCATACAATAAGACAGTGAGGGTGAAAACAGTATGCCATTCAACATTAAAAAATATTTCTTAACAGTAAATACCTTATTAAAATTTCATTTTAAATGCATTTTGAAAATAGAAAAAAAATGGCAGTTTTCACTGAATACCATACCTACCACCAGACTATTCTAAACATATTCTAACAAAGACGGTGATGAAAACAAAGAAGTCAATTTGTAGGTTGCCATGAAAAATAAGAAATAAGTTGTTCCATAAACCAATCCTCCCCCGAGCAAAATCTTCTTATATAAGACCTTTCAATTTACATGTATTTATTGACTAACAAACCACGCCTAGAAATAAACTGTTTGGAATAAAGATATACTATTTGCCTAAAACAAATGACCTATTCTAGGTGTCTTTATATTTTTATTTTATTTTATTTTTTTAGAGACAGGGACTCACTCTGTCACCAGGCTGGAGTACGGTGGCATTACCACAGTTCACTGCAGCCTCAAAATCCTAGCTTCAAGCCATCCTCCAGGCCCAAGCAATCTTCCTGCCTTAGCCTCCCAAGTAGCTGGGATTACACGTGCGTGCCACCAAGCCCAACTAATTTTTTTTAATTTTTTGTAGTGACAGGGTCTCACTATGTTGATCAGGCTGGTCTTGAACTCCAGGTCTCAAGCAATCTTCCCACCTTGGCCTTCCAAAGTGCTGAGATTACAGGTTTGAGCCACTGTGCCTGGTATCATATTATTTTACTATATGGTCCAGCAGTTAGATGTAAAGGCAATACAAGATTAGGAATTCATTACATTTTAGAAGTATAACAATTTTTCATAAACACAGCTATTCAGTTTTTCCAACCATAATATAATAAAGGACATATGGCTTTGTTATGATTATAACCATAATAAAATGTATAGTAATTTGCCTAAGTAAATATAACGATATAGGGGAAATATTTCAACAATTAAAAAAAAGAAACAATTTTAAGCATGCTAGGAAGAACATTTTTAATTTTGCCATTTTTTTGAATCTGTATTTAAAGATCTTTTTGCAACTCACATTATTTGTAGTCCATAATATAACCCCCCCCCCCCCCCCAAGCCTCTTCTGCCTTTTTCTGTCTGAGAAACTATGGATTGCTGGCTCTCCCCATCCTCCAAAGAAAATCATAAAAACTACCTCAAATGTGGGAACCATTAAATTTTTAATATGGAAATCACAGGGCAAAGGAAAAGGAGAATTCAAGCAGAGGAAGTGGGAATGGCAGAAGTGGGAAGCAGACCATTAAGACAAAACTGGGCCAAGACAGAGTGGGTGACAGGGCCTGTCATCAGAACAAACTGACAACCGGAGATGTGTTTCCCACCCGTGAAGGTCCTAAGAACAGAGAGGTAAGTGAAATGAAACTAACACTGGGCCTGCTACCACACATTTACAAAGATATTTTCATTTACTCCTCAAAGCAACTTTATGAGTTGCGACAACTACAGTCTGAATAAAATAAGCAACTCAACCAAGGTCATAAAGTAGGCAACGACAACCCTGGAGTTTTGTGCCTAGCCTTTTCCACATAATGGCAAACACAGATAATGATAACATATGTGCAGCAGAATCAGATAAAGAGAAGAGACTGGAATTCTCATTGTCCCAGGTCCTACCTGGACTTCCCCGAGGGCTAAGGGGTCAAAAGTCCAGCACACACAAAACCCACTCCTGGCTAGAGCTGAGAAAGTGTACTGTGTAATTTTTACAAAGCTGTTGCATTTTCCATTCTGCTCTATGCTGCTCAGTAGCTACACCCAGGTAAGTCTACAGCCTATTCTTTTCAGAGCAAAGGTCAGACGTACCTCTACCCCAGGCCTTGACTGTAGGCCCTCTGCTAATGCACAGGCTCTTTCCAGTATTTTTTTTACTGGGGGAGGGGGTGGAGTGGGGAGGGAAGTCTTTTATGAAAGACTAAGTTAATGTTTCCTAAAAAGAAAAAAATTTGCCTACCCTCTTGCTCATGTCAAAAATTTCCTCTAAAGTAGACAAAGGTAGTCATACCAGTAGGCTTAAAATAAAAACTACTAGACAATGAAGCAGATGAGTAAGTTTTGGTATGTTTCTTTGTCTAGTAGTTTTCATTTAGTAAAGATAAATGACTGACATTAGATTCTATGTCGCTTTAGTAAGAAGCAGGGAGCCACAGAGAGGCATTAATCCAATGTCACAGGATAGGAGTGGGATCCCCCAGAAGCAAAGAATGGTGAAGAAACCTGAAAAGGTGGATAAACCTAAAAGAGGTTCATATGTTGACAAACTCTGAAATGAAACACAAAATTTGGAAACGGATAGCTGGGCATTATTCTGAGGGAACTGTAGAAGATCAACAAATTGTCACAAGAGTATAAGGACAAAAACAAAATATAAAACGCTGTTGTGGAAAATTCCATATCAACCCAACGTCAATGGCATAGCACCATATTTAGACCTCTGGTATTATCTTCTAGAGCAGGGGGAAGCTACCAGCCTATTTGTATAAATAAAGTTTTATTTGAACACACCTATGCCCACTTGGTCAGGTACTGTATCTGGCTACAATGGCAGCAGATGCAATCACAGAGCTCACAAAGCCAGAAATATTTACTATGTGACCCTTCAGAGAAAAAATTTGTGAACCACTAGTCTACAAAAAAGCAGACTGGACTGAAAAAGTAGCCCTTACCTACTACCAACAGAAGAGTAGTAACAAGATTTACAAAAAGGCCTATTTCCATTACATAACCTAAAACACGTATTTCTAAATCATTTTTATAGACCGCTAAAATCAGTTTTGTTCATGTATATATTGTTCTGCTTAACACTTTGATAGCTATTACAACAAAACCACTCACTGTATAACCTCATTACCTAAATAGTATGGCAGGGCAATTATTTTCACAAAGGTTAAAAAAGAAGTTACCCTGCTCAAAAATATTAATTAAGGAACGCTTCATGATCATCTGTCGTCCTCATTCCCACTGCCCACTGAAAAGCACGAAGTATATTCTCTAAGTGTTTTCTTCAGAATAAAAGAAAATTTGTGAAAATACATAACACCTAGGAATAATCAAACTATTAATTACCAAAGGAGAACTCAGCAGTTTAGAAGTTTTATAACTCTGAGATTGAATTGTATCAATTTAAAATTTCTGAACTACCATTATGTTCTACAAATACATATATTTGATTATAATTATGTAACCAAACAGTATTCATCCATATTCCCTATAAAAATGGGTGGGGGGGAGAATTAAATTGAAAAAGTCTCAAAAGAGTAAAGAAATGCGTCTTAAAACATCTTGCTATATATTTATATAAATGCTGAAGTGCTGACAAAACAATTCAGTATGATTACTGAGCAAACAGTAATCATACATGTCATTTCCAAGACACCCTTAAGTCGTACATTAAGTTTGATATGTTTTATAAACGATGCACTGAAATATCTACCCTCGTAATTTTCCAACAACTATTCGAAGGGGTAAATATTTTAATGTGAATGAAACCGGGAATGAGGACAGAGTGCTGTTCTGTGCAGCTGCAGCTGCAGCTACACTGTGCTTTTTTTAAATACTACACTGTGCATTTTTAAAATACTAAAGCCTATTAAAAAAAAAATCAAGGGAAACAAAACCTGAAAGAAATTTTGGAATTACCTACTTAACTTTTTTTTTCCGCCCAAAAGTGCATAATCACTAACACTTACCGGCCCTGCTCTCAGGCCCAGTTCTCAGGTACCCTGAATGGTGGCGATGTTTGTAATACTACAGAGATACATTCTTACAACATCAGATAGTTGCTAGGAAAATAGTGTTTGGTTCTGGAAACACCGTAAAAGTCTCTAATGTCATCTCAGACCACATATTTAAGTGAAAAAAAGAAGTTTATATTTCAATAAATTCGCAGTAATTGAGGGGAAAAAAAGAATACTTAAACGTTTACAATAAGAGCCCGAAACTATCAACTGCAAGCACCAGGAAAGATTTGGGGCGATAGGGTCGTTATGAGGTTAAGCACTTATTTACACAAACTGTAACTGCACTGGACTTCTGGTCATTACAATGCAATGCTGATTTTTAATTTATTAATCAGGTACGTTAGCTACAGAGTCATCAAATCTCCCCTCCTCCACTAGTCCACAGCCATCATACCATACGTGTTTTCCTCAATCTTGAGGTAAATGCTGTTTTACTGGGATGGAAACGAACTCGAATTTGTCCAGACAGGAAAATATGAAAGAGGGAAAAGAATGGTGGGTGCTACATGTATTATCTAAATAAATAAATAGTAGTTTAGACTATAAAATGAGTCTACGCTTGGAAATAAAATTCTTGTTAAATTGGTAAGATTTTTAACCATGGAAAGATTCCCAAGAAGCTGTGAAAACGCCTAACGATTTAGATTCTGACATTTAGTGGTTTTCATTTTCAGATAATTGCAGAGTAAAACCCCCTCAGTCACATGGACTATATTTAGTCTGCTGAACAACTTCGCTTCTTATCTACTATAAACTTTCAGTAGAACTAGTTAAGTTCTAGGTGCAGCCGAAACACGAAACGGGACACCTAGGATGGCTCAGGGAAAACTTAAGCCCCCTCCCCCTTTATGTATTTATTTCTCCCGGCTAGCCCTCAGCCTAATGTCCCTCGGCACACATCCCTGGAGAAAGAACTAATGCGGCCTTCTCCGAGCCCCGGGCTGGAGTAGGAAGTATCCGCCCTCCCGAACGCGAGTTCCTCGCTGCGCTTTGGCTGCGAAGGCCGTCAATCCTCTGGAGGGCGGAGTCTCCCGCCACCCAGCGGAATCTCAGGCCCGCACCTCCGGGAGGGTCCCCGAGCTCCCACACACACTGGCCCCGAAAAGGCAACTAGCCTCCTCAAAGGGTTCCTTTGCCTTTTTATTTCGCAGGCCTTCCTCTCGCCCCATACAGTTTCTGCCCCTTGAGTCCTCCGAGAGGCAAAGCTTTTTCAAAGCTTCAACACCTCTCCCCTACCCCAGCCAGCTCCCCGTGCGAGACCAAATAGAGGATGCCGCTGTTTTAGGAGTGAAGCAAGCTGTGGACTGGATCTCGCCGAAAGAGAGAAGATTCCTTGCTCTGGAACTAAAATAACTGCTGAAATTTTAAGTTAACTGTTTCAAGAGCACGTGGCCATCACCAAGTGTTACAAACCAAGAATACTCAGCGGCCATTCAACAAGACTTGCCACAAAGCATTGGAGGGTTAACTGTATCTCTTGTTTTACTGTTCACCGTTTTCAGGGTTTGACCGGTTGTCCCAAACATTCTGTAGTTTTTTAGTGCAAGTACTATGCCATTCTTCGACCACACCACCAGCAGCTTAAGGTCCTGAACAAAACATATTTATAACACACATACTCTGTACTTTTAATTCTCTAATGCAACCTGACAAGACATACTGCTGTCGCCTGGAGGGAGTGTGCATACCCTTGAAACTGTAAATTCCTTGGAGGAGGAATTAGAAACAGTGGTTCCAATTACGATGGGTACATTAGGCTCTACAAACTATGGAAATTTGATGTTTTCAATTGCATCCTTGAGCTCGTTAACCTCAAAGGAGAATAACCATTTTATTTCTGTGTATTTCTGATTTTCAGTTCAGTCACCAGAATTGCGCAAGGACAGCAGCATGTATCTTACTGTAAACTAAGTATATTTTTAGCATTTCTCCCCAATGAGGACTACAGCTAGGCGAGAACACGATTCATCGGCTAATACATCATCTCTCCGCCACCCCAGTCAGCTCCCAGTGCAAGACTAGAGGATGCTGCGGTTTTAGGAGTGAAGGCCTACAGTGTAAAGGAGGCAACAGAAGTTCTTTAGCTCTCAAGGCAGCATCCTCTAGGTTGTGCCCGCTTCCTTACACTGTTCTGCGGTCATACGGTCTTGTCACTTTTCTCTGTTTTCCTTTGGCTCCCCTTTTCTGACTTTGGCCTCAGTTTTCAATTTCTTTTCCATTGCCACCATCACCAGCAAAGTTCGCTATTGCCTCGCAATCCCTCTTTCCGACATTTTGTAATCCCGAGTCTCTCCAAGTTCATTCTCCAACAGACCTCTCACGCTCCCTGTACTTCTGAGGCCACTTCGAATTCTCCCCTATCTGCCGGCTCCCACCACCCACTCTCTCCCAGCGCACTTCACTTTCCTAAGTCAGGCTGCTGCCGAATCCTGACAGATGGACTTCACCAATCCGCGAGAGATAAATAACCGACGTCGCCAATGAGCATCCGCCGGGAGGCGGGACTTCGCTTAAGTTCCTCAGGTCCTGGAACCAAAGACCTGTTGCCGCCGCCGCAGTGGCCGCTGAGTTTCTTAGTTACCGCGGCGCCCTTGGCGGCCTCGGGCCTCCAGAGCCGGTGCCAGGTATGAAGTTTCCTACCGCCCCCTCCCACCGCTGCCAACGAACAAGACCGAAACCCCCATCCGTCTCGAGCGCGGCGCGCCCCGCCCCACCTACTCCTAGCGAGGGGATCCAGGAGGCCGCCCCGCGCGGTCCCGACCTCCCTCTCCCGGCCCGACTCCCGCAGGCGGCTCCTCCCGGCAGGAGCTGGCCGGTCCGGGCGCCTGAACCCTGGGCAGCGACTCACCAGGAAGTTGGGAGTTTTCCGTTCTCCCGCCCGCGAGGGACCTTGGGCGGGCGGGTGGCTCGGCGCGGCGCCGCCGTCGGAAAGCACGCTGGACTGGGGGCTGAGGCTGCAAGGCCCGGAGCCGATCGGCCACCTCCCGCCGCGCCGCCCCGGCGGACGCTGCAGGCGCGGGGCACCCACCCTGCGCACTGCGAGGCGCGTCCGGAGTGCGAACCTAGCGGCGGCCCATCCTCCCGCGACTCCCGCTCCTCCTTCTGCGGCCGCCGCTGTCAGGAGTGTAAACATCCCGGCATCCCCGAGGAGAGGGGCGGGGCGGGCGCCGGCCCCTCCCCGCGCCGTGGGTCCCGGCCGGCTGCCCGATGGAGGCTTCCCGCCTGCGTCCCTGGCGCTCCTTGAAGTGTGGGAAGCCTCGGCGGTTTCCCTACTGGAGCCTGGGCCCCTCTCTTCCGGTTGTCAGGCCTAGCGTGGTGCGGGGCACCGCGTCTGGCCCCCTGAGCCCTCTTCCCCGGCTTCAGGCCAACTTCCCACCGAACCCAGGGTCCGCTGCTTTTTAAGAACTTGTTTTTTCTTCTTTTATATGTAAGTGCCCCCACTTGCAAGCGGTAACAGACACTGATGGGTTCCCTTTCTTCTGGACCACAGCGTTTGTGATCCCATCTTCTTTTACCAGGTGATTTAAACTACCTCTGTGTTTAATGTGGAGTGCAGGGAAATGAGAAAAAACAAAAACAAAAGGCGTTTTCCTGAGTTAGGCTAAGCAAACGTTGCATGAAAGTGTCCCAGCATAGAGGACAGTGGCTTTTACAACATTCCAAAAGGTAAACTCCCTGGTGTGGTACGGAGGATCTTTGAAATAAATATGTGCAAAATCACCCGGAACCCTAGTACAGGAAACTGCAAAAGGAATGCTTTGACACCAGCAACTTCGCTACTTAAGTAACAGGGCATGAACTACCGGAGGAGACGGCTAGGAGGCAGTATGGAGTCGGCTATGCCTAAATTCTCATCTCAACTCAGTGATTAATTTTGTAACCTAGCTGCAAGTTATTTAACCTCTCCAAGTCTCAGTAACCCTCTGTAAAAGGAGATTAGTTGTAATACCAGCCTCTAGGACCATAGTTAGAATTAAGTGAGATAAAGCAAAGTGCTTCAGCACAAAGCTTGGCATATAAGACATGCTCATTAAATGGTTGCTGTTGTTCATAGGCCTCACTAGTTTAACTTCCCTGCCAAAAAGATTAGAGCCAAGAATGAGTAGGTTATAGGTCAAACATTTAAAATGTTAAAGCCTTGAAGTTAAGATCTGGAAAGTTTATTTTTAGAAAAACGGCCGGGCGCGGTGGCTCACGGCTGTAATACTTGCATTTTGGGAGGCCACGTAGGGGTGGATCACCTGAGGTCAGGAATTCAAGACCAGCCTGGCCAACATGGAGAAACCCTGTCTCTACTAAAAACACAAAAACTAGCCGAGCGTGGTGGCAGGCGCCTATACTCCCAGCTACTGGGGAGGCTGAGGCAGAAGAATCGCTTGAACTCGAGGCGGGGAGGAGGTTGCAGTGAGCAGTGATCGTGTTACTTCACTCCAGCCTGGGTGAAAGAGCGAAAATCCGTCTCAAAAAAATAAATAAATAAATGAAAATGTTCACGATCTCAAGAGGAGGCCTTGATTCATGTGGCTCAACAAGTATTCGTAAATGGGCTAGGCAATGTTCTAAGGAATGAGGATACAACAGCTCACCAAGATATAAAGTGCCTGCTCCAATAGAGCTTATATTGTAGTGGGAAAGGCCAAAAAAAAAAGCCAATAAATACCTACTATGCCAGATGGTGAGTCATAGAAAAATAAAGCAGGGTAAGGAGACATGGGGAGGGAGGATGCTATTTTAAATATGTTTGTCTGGGAATATCTCTCTGACATTTTAACAGAGAACTAAGGAAGTGAGAAAATGAGCCATTTGGCTACCCAGGGTTAGAATATTTTACACAGAAGGATCAGCAAATGCAAAGACCCTAAGTGGAAGTGGGCTTGGCATGTTTGAGAAATAGGCAGGAGGTCATTGTAGGCTAGAATTCGGTGAGCGGTGGGAGAGCAGCTGACTAAATCAGAAGAGGGAGTAGAGTACAAGGAGGGTATAGTTGTAAAACCTTGTAACCTTTAAAATTTATTCTGAAGGAAAAAGAGAGCCATTGGAGGAGTGACCAAATCTGATTTGGGTTGGGAGAGAAGAGCTACACAGTGGAGAACAGATTGAGCATAAGAGCAAGTAGATGTTAGAAGACTATTGTAATGATCCAGGTAAAATACATTGATGACAGACCAGAGTACAGGTGGTAAAAATGGTGAGATTCCATCTCTAAGAGCAAACAAAATTTGCTGATGTATTGAATGTCAGGTAAGAAAGGAGGCAAGAATGAAGTCAATGAAATTGGAACTTGAACCAGATCATTTTATCAGGTCACACCAAATCTGTCAGTCAAATAGAAACAGTGTCACTTGCGTCATACACAGGCACATGTTGCAGGAAAAAAATAACCAGATATCCTCAGAGTAAAGACATGTCAACCTCAGACCAGATGTATGTGTAAGGTTTTTTGTTTTTGTTTTTGTTTTCGTTTTGTTTGTTTTTGAGACAACATCTTGCTCTGTCACCCAGACTGGAGTACAGTGACGTGATCTCAGCTCACTGCAACCTCCGCCTCCCGGGTTCAAGTGATTCTCCTGCCTCAGCCTCCCGAGTAGCTGGGATTACAGGCATGTGCTGTCACGTCTGACTAATTTTTGTATTTTTAGTACAGACAGCGTTTCACCATGTTGACCAGGCTGGTCTCAAACTCGTGAACTCAAATGATCTGCCCGCCTTGGCCTCCCAAAGTGGCATGAGCCACTGTGCCCAGCCAGTTTGGTGTTTTTGGTGTGTTTGTATTTTAATAAACTACAGATTATCTATGACCAAGTATTCCATTGGTAAAAGCAAAACACATACACCTTGAGAACACTGACTCATAGTCAAATGGATCAAAATGAGCTCATGAAGTCCTACTAGCTGAAAAGACTGTCTAGGAAGAATCCTTATCAGTGGTTATACGGTGCCCAAAGTATTGAAATGCTCTGATATGTCCTATTTCTTCACCTTAAAGTACTGCTAAGCTAGAGCTAAATAGTCATACAGTGTTTCAGAGGTTGGGAAGGTTGTCAGATCTGAATCCACCACACTTTTTCTCTTTAGCTTTTTATCACCTTTGTGGTGGATAGGGAAAGTTGTTCCTGGCCACTGGCCTCCTGGCTGTGAGCAAATGCCAATGGAAACCCAGAAAAACCTGACCAAAGAGGATCTCTGATCCAGGGATCTTTAGAGCAGAATCTAGCTTTAACTGCTTTTCTATTCATCTCCCCACCAAGCTTGCTCCAAAAATGTTTGTTTGGCTTCATGAAACACATTAATTATACTCCTTTATACGAACTGCTTAGTGTTTATACCTAATTACCATGCAATACATACCGTTAACTATCAGATTAACTTTGCTGTAAGTGGTTTTTGATTGTTACACTTGAAACCTCTCAGATTACACCAAGTTGTTATGTTTTATTGTTCGTATATCTTACTGGCCCCACAAAATTAAAAATTAGAGGTAATATCAATTATTGAAACAACTCTTTCTCCCTAGGCTAACCCAGATGGGATGTTATGTACTGCGATCAGTGTAAATGCAATTTCTCTGTAAGGAGAGAAGTTTCCCAGAAAAACATTTTCTTAAGGAAAAATGATGAGGTAATACTAAAAATAATTCTCCTTTGAAAGAGATCTTAGCCACTGGGGTAGACCAGAAAGGTCTAGCCTTCTTGACTCAAACATAGTGCTGGCAACAGGTGTATTTAAAAAGCTACTAGTGGTATTGGCAGCCACTGAATTTGGCAGCTAACTGGTGATGAGGCTTAGTCAAGCTGTTGAAATGTCTGGACTAAACTGGGCCAAGAGGAGGAAGTCAGAGTGCAGACTGCAGACAACTCAAGGGAGATCACTTTTCTCTGGCCCTGGCTGTGGTCACTGTACAGTGTCAGAAAATAAATCTTTATCTTACTTTGAAAACACCCATGAAAAATAGTGGAAAGTTACTTTTTCACCTTTAATGGCCTCTTGCATTTCATTGTTAATGGATCATGCAGATGAACTTCCCATTAAAACAATAAAATCAACCTAAAATTTATTCTCACATCAAATCCCTAGAATTCAAAATCACAGAAAGACAACTCTCCTATGTCCCAATTATCTAGTTATGGTATTTTGAGAATACAGTTCATGGTTAAAAATAGTGGCATTACCGCCAGTGGCTTTTCCTGGCTATTTTTATAGTAGTTATAAAACTGAGGAAGCATTTCAATATACTATGTATATTTTTAATGTAGAGAAATGTAGTATTTTATATTGGTTGCAAAACAGGAAAGAAACAGTACAACTAGCAGTTTATGTCATGATTTCCTTTGGCCAACAGAATATAGCTGAACTTATGTTTTTTTATAGTATAAAAGCCAAAGGGCCAATATGCAGTAAGCAATAAGTCACAGCAATGAAGGAAATATATTCAGAAATTATTTCCCTTTTCATTCTTGCACACCCCATCCTTGATGTGGAGCCAAACCATGAAGCCATTTCACAGAACCTAATATCCTCAACAATGGTGGCATTTTCAGTCACGAGTGTTCACAAGCACCCTTCAATTTTCTTGTACTAACAGAGAGCTGTGGTGAGACAGTAATCAAATCCCAAAGATAATTTTTTAAATTATAGGTTTCTTTGGCGTATTTGGTATGTGTGCATGTGTCTACCTGGTAGAGATGTTAATTGTGATTTCACAAAGCTAAATATAAAGATTTTAGAGTCCTGTATCATCTCTCTGTTTTCTCTCTCTCTCTCTCTCTCCCTCCCTCCCTCCTTCTCTCCCTCCCTCTCTCTCTCTCTCTGTCTTCTGACATACCCTCTTCCGTGCTCCTCAGTTCAGTCTTGGGTTGCAGCAGATCCACTCAGGTCTGAGCATTAGAAACAATTGTCTGTTTCTTAATAGAAAAGAAAATAGAAGATTATAAGTATTTCGGTTTACTTTTAGTATTTCCTCATAGTTAAATCCAGAGGCCATCCTTCGGCTACAGAGCCAAAAGTATATCCCAAAAAATATAAAAAGTGAAAAGTTGCATTAGTACTACTTTCATCTTTTGAACCCTCTTTGTTCATACTTAAGCTTTTATTGCTTAAAACATATATCTCTTCCATTTCTTTTTTCAGTTGTTCCACTTAATGGCAGAAGTGCGCTTTAAAATATCTCAGTAATTATTTCTTCAGCAATTCACTTGCAGTGTTAATGTTCCGTCTATTTGAAAATGCAGGAAGGATGTGAGTAAAAACGGATTTGGAATCATGCCACATCGAATCCAAAGACATGCTGAAAGCAGGCGCTACACTATAATAACAAACCTAGTTAATCATAAACAGCCTAGACATTCTCCATAATTCTGCCATGGAATCACCATTAGATAAGATTCAAATTATAGAGATATTTTAATTATTTAATCACTCCTCCAACTTTTCCAGGCAAATGTTAGCATTGTGTAGAGGAAGGAGCACCTGGAACAACATTTTCCAGAATTAACACAGTGTCATTTCCAAAGCTTGAGAATCTGGGGGAAAAAGTAAGAGATATGATTACAAACTTCATGAAGTGCCACCTCTTCCTTAAAAGTAAGGGCAAGAACCTTTAAATTCATAAATCTTCAAGCACTGGAGAAGGCCAGGCAATATTTATCTATAGGCTTATGGGATAATCTGTTCTTTCAAGTGGTAGAAGACAAACAGTAGAATGTCACTTCATGGAAACTGCAAACAATCGTAATTGGACAATACTGTTGTGTTTGCCAATCAGTATTATTTATTACTACATAATTATTACCTATTGCATAAAATATGTTTAATCTGTAGAGCCTTTAAATTATTATAAAGGTGTTTATATATGTTTCTAAAATATATGTGTGTATATATATTAATATAATGTACCATTTCAGCAACCAAAATATGCAACTGTTTAAACCTCTGTTTTTATTTGTCCTCTCCTTGTTCAAATTGAAAGATAAAAAAATAACTTTTTTCTGAAGACAAGTAAATAACAAAAATATTACTTCTTTATGTTCTAAATTAAATGAAATTAGTATTTTATCTGGTCTACATCCTATGACTCCTATATAAGAGTACAGTCAGGTATGTTTTACTATTTTACAATAGGATGTTTGAAAATATAATGTAAATAGAGATGACTGGAAAAATGAAAATGAACTAAGTCGTATCAGTTAATTTTAACTTCCTGTATAATTTTTTTAAAAAATACATGCCTGTAGTTGCTACATAACCAAACCTTTATTATTAATACATGATTAGTGAGGTTATCATGCTGTCTTGAACTATAAATATGTAGAGAGATTATATATATGTGTGTGTGTGTGTGTGTGTATATATATATATATATTTTTTTTTTTTTTTTTTTTTTGAGACGGAGTTTCGTTCTTGCTGTGCAGGCTGGAGTGCAATGACGCAATCTCCAGCTCACCGCAACCTCCGCCTCCTGGGTTCAAGCAATTCTCCTGCCTCAGCTTCCTGAATAGCTGGGATTACAGGCATGTGCCACCACACCCGGCTAATTTTGTATTTTTAATAGAGACGGGGTTTCTCCATGTTGGTCAGGGTGGTCTCAATCTCCCAACCTCAGGTGATCCACCCACCTTGGCCTCCCAAAGTGCTGGGATTACAGGAGTGAGCCATTGCGCCCATCGTGAGATTATATTACGTCAGAATAATCATATGATCTGAAACATCATCATCGTCAGAATAATCATATCATCTGAAACATATCATCTGAAACTTGTATCAGTTACTATATGTAGAGATGTTCACACTATGATGAGGCAATACCTCATGAATTAGTTCTAAAGGCAGTGCAGCTTTGGGGTGGAATTTCAGGAGTCTTTTCCCTCTGGATTTTACCTAGGATGATAGATTGTAACTGATGCAAAGGAAAAAGATGGTGGAACTGAAGTTGAGAACAGAGGTGCCAACTATCACAAACTACATGGGTGTTTTCCCAGATATAATGTCCTGTGATAGCAAGAGGAGAACAAACTTATGTACTAATAAACTCACCCCTCTCCTTCATCAGTAAAAACAGTGTAATAAAGTGTCTTAAAGTGAAACATTACATTAAAAATTTACAAAAGATATGGCTTCAAATTTAGTCTAAGAAAGAGTTCCTAAATTTGCAGGGTAGGCTCTCACCCTCTCTAATAAAATATTAAAAGGAATACAGCTCATCTCTCTGGCTTGGTTTAAAAGTAACCTGTCCAGAAGTAAGAAGATGGGCTAGCATCACATAATCTTACATATAACTTAGTAGCAGTACAGCACCAGGGAAACATGTAGGTAAGTCAAGGTGACCTCCATGTTTCCTTCACTCTCATTGCCTTGGGTACAGAGTTTTGTTCTCATTTACTATCATGTAGTAATGATACAATTTGAGTTTTCTGTTTTTGAGGTTAATAACTCTTAGTGCATGTGTTTGTTTTTCGATCTGAAACTTGCACATAGACTTTAATTCCTTTGGTTCTTAAATGTTTTTTCGATCTTTGAGATCTCTGTCAAATTATATATGCTTTTGGAAATGAGTTACACTCTAAGCCTACTTAGTGAGCCCCCTATGGGGATAAGTAGACAGTCTGAAGAGAACAAAGGATAAGTTTCTCTAAGAGGAAATAATAAGAAGGTACATAGTTTAGATAGGGTAGTCCAGGAATGCTTATCTGAGGAAGTGACATTTAAAGTAATATCTGAAGGGTATAAAGGAACCAGCATGGTACAGCACCTACACTGAAGTCCTGAGGCAGCTACATCTGTTTTTCCTTCCTTACACATGGAAGAAAAGCATGCAGGAGCTCATAGTCCTGGAAATACGTATATGTCTACTCAGTGGCTTCATTTTCATTAACTTGGGAGCAGCCAAATTGCTGTTGACCTAATAAAGTTTCCATCCATGAAAAGAAAAGTTGGAAAACTTTTCCACCAAGAAAACCTCAGAACTATGCCTGTGGTTTATTCTTTTCTGCTTTATTTTTTACTTTCCTTCCTTCCTACTCCCTCTCCACAATCTTCTTCCCTTCCTCCTTCCTTCCTTCCTTCTTTCCTTCTTTCTTTCCCCAGACATAATTATTAACTTATTCTCATGCATTACAAATCCAGTGGAATCTGCAAATACGACGTTTCATCGTTTCTAAGTCAATTTTTTTTTTAGCATTTAACATCTGTGAGGTTAGAATGCAATTTATGTTCAATGAACTAGAATCAATGAACTATGATACAATGGTACATTACAGTGAATCCACTTTAAGAGAAACAAACATTTTAATCAAAATCTGGGTTTCAAATGCAAATTGTAAATAAATTTTCTGTAAGGATTATGTGAGTAAGGCGTTAAATTGAGTCTACTTATTTTTGCACAAGCTGTTCTATTTAGAATTATATACTTTACAGCTCAATGTTTGCTGTATTTCATTGTTTCAGTAAATTTTTAAAAATCTGAAATAATGGAAAGTCTTTAATGAAAAAATAACACTTCATAAAGCACATCTAGTAATTTGGTCATTATGAATAAAGCACCTTTCACTGCCAAGTGACTGTGTAGCTTAATTATGAGGAAGCATATATAAGAAAAAAACAAAATGATAATAGTTGCCAAGCAGACTCTCTTCCAAGTGATAGCAAGTAGTGCAGGGTGAGACACACTATACCTCCACATTTCCAACAGATGAAGTGAGAAAAATAGTAAATGCCTCAAATAGATGAGAATAACAAATAATTGTTATTCGAGCTAGCTCAATGAATGTGGGCCCCAAGAGTTTTGTTGGAACCATCCAGAAAGAATATACTGTAACCCCAGAACTCCTCAATGCCGTCTCAGCCATAGAACCAGAGAAGCCTGCCTGAAAACAACGTGATGCACAGGAAGAAGAGCTGAAAGTTGGAGGAGGACAGATTCCTGACCTTCGATTGTACCATGCCTGAAGTCAGACTCCGGTAGACTTCTCAGTTACACAAGTCAATATACTGGTTTTCCATTGTAATTTGTCATCTTAAATAAGATGGTAGACTGTCCCACTTCTTCATTCTGTGTGCTCAGCACCTCCTGCAAGTCTCTGCTTTCAGAGTGAGTGTACTTTTGGAACAGATAGATTCAGACGAAATGTAAAAGCTGCTTCTGCAGGAGTACTTAGGCAATTTCATACACTTAAAATCATTTATAAGACTGAAGCCTTTGGTAATATGACCTAGTGAGAACAAGATGAGAGTTTCCTGAACCCTCCCCAAATCCAGAAGCCTCAGAGGGAACCTACAGCCCTACGACATCTTACACCTGGCCTAGGCAGCAGACCCGAGCAGAAAAATATCCTGAAGTTTTTTAGCCTGAGAGTTCTCGAAGGATGACATTTACTGCCTACCTCTGCTGCTAAATATCATGACCATTAAATCAGGGGCTCCATTTCTTCCTCCTCCTAGCCAATTCATGGCCTCCTGGAACATTCATCAAGTCTTAGTTTCCTCATCTCAAAAATAGGCTTAATGATACTTAACACAAATCATTTCTAAGTATTCAATGAGATAATGTAGAGTGCCCAATCAATATTATTATAAAAGAGAAAATAGACGTATTGGCTTTCCCCAGTCTTAAAATCTTGGAGATAATTACTTTTTTACTTTATAAAATAGTTAGAACTTGATTCACGTAATATGTCTAAGAGTACTATATTGAAATATGATTATTTACAGAAAAAGGTACAAATATTAATTATACAGACTATTATTGTGGAGATTATAACTGATTATTTTTAACAAATATGTATATTGGTTTAACCAAAATATAGATTTCATCAGCCTAGAAAGTTTCTTCCCAGCCAGTTCCCTCATCCTACATGGTTTCTATCACCATAAATTAGCGTTATGTATTCTGGATTTTACAATAGGTACAGTTTTGTGTCTCTTACCAGCAATGTTGCTCCACATCCAAACCAATGTTTGATATTTTCATTCTTTTTATTTTTGGCCACTCTAGTGGGTGTGCCCAGAACAGATGGAAATAACAAACAATTGTAATTCCAGCTAGCTAAATGAATGCCATCCCAGGATTTTTGCTAGTGATAGTTCATTGTGTTCTTAATTTAATATTTATTTTTATTCAAGTCATCATATTTTCATCAGTAAACTCATTCAATTATTATGTCAGTTATTAAAACAATGAATTCTGGCTGGGCGTGGTGGCTCATGCCTGTAATCCCAGGACTTTGGGAGGCTGAGGCAGGTGGATCATGAGGTCAGGAGATCGAGACCATCCTGGCTAACATGGTGAAACCCCGTCTCTATTAAAAGTACAAAAAATTAGCCAGGCATGGTGGTGGGCACCTGTAGTCCCAGCTACTTGGGAGGCTAAGGCAGGAGAATGGTGTGAACCGGGGAGGTGGAGCTTGCAGTGAGCCGAGATCGTGCCACTGCACTCCAGCCTGGGTGACAGTGCAAGACTCCATCTCAAAAAAAAAAAAAAAAAGAATTATAATTTCTTAAATTCTAAATTGAACAGTGAATATTTCATTTTAAACAGTGTATGCATTTCAGGAAAGATCTTTTAAGATTCTGTTAAGTAAGGCATGGTTTCTGGACCAAAATTTTTACTTCAAATAGATATTTGGCTAAATTGGAGAACGCTCTCCTCATGCATCCAAGAAAAGGAAAAAAATATAGTGTTTTATATATCTGTCATTATGAATTTTGGCAGGAAAAAAACCCATGTAAACACGTATGCACATACACACACATATACTCATAAGCCCAATCATATAAATTTGGAATGTATGCAATTGGTAACACTCGAGATCTAGGGAAAGTGTATTGCTCAGTGATTCTCAACCCTGGCTGTACCAGACCCCAATCTGCAGATATTCTGATTCCATTGGTTTGGGGAGTGTCCTTGACATTAGTATCTTTTCAGTGTTTTCCAGGTGATCTTAATGTTCCACCTAGGTTAAGAACCATTACTAATTAATATTCATTGAGTTACTACTTATGGCTGACACTTTGTATGACATACTCCAGGTGATATAAAGTGTTAAGGGATAAAGTTAAGTCCTCTGGGAGTTAAAAAGAATAAGATATATAAAGAACATTCAAAACATTCAATAATATGATTTTGAACCACCATAAATTCTACCACTATCATGCTAAGTGCTTGTACAACTGGCATTGGCTTAATAACATCATCTTCAGATATTGGAAGAATGCACGTGAACCTTCTGTATGTACACACACATGCCAGACAGCACATTGATAAGACATATATAAAAGATACTCATTTATCTTGTTACTTGTTTCACTGTGCAAAACTGTAGTCCCTTGAATCAATATTTCTCAAAAGATGGTCTGTATCAGATCATCTGAAGAGCTTTTTAAAACTATCATTGCCAAACTCCAAGACTATGAAATTTCAGAGATTGGTCCTAGGAGTCCAGAAATCCGCATTTTTGATGACTTCCCAGGTGGTTATAATACATAGAAAGGTTCAAAACCACTGTCTTGACCAGATTTTTTTTCCCTTCTGGGGATGATGTCCACCTTTGTGACATGGGGGAAGAGAGTAATAGTATATCCAGATATTGAAATGTACACATATGTAAATTTTGCCTGTGATAAAAATATTGCCTTAAGTCATAATTACCAAACATATGAATGATAGTCATTTTCAGATGCTGGAGCACAGATTAGATAAGCATTGGTTATGTTCAATTACTATATCCTTAGCTGTTATAGCCATTGCTTTTCCTCCAGCTCCAAAAACACTTATCAGAAAGTCAATGAGTGATTGATGTTATTCTAAAATATAACTGAATGTATCTATTTTTCTTAAGAAAATTATTGGTACCTTCATGTCTGGTTTGGCTCTGTGTCCCCACCCAAATCTCATCTAGAATTTTAATGCCCACATGTGGAGGAAGAGACTTGGTGGGAGGCGATTGGATCATGGGGGTGGTTTCCCCATGCTGTTCTTGCAATAGTGAGGGAGTTCTCAGGAGAACTGATGGTTTTATAAATGGCCGTTTTTACTGCACTTTCACTCTTCTCTCTCCTGCCTCCATGTGAAGACAGCCCTTGCTTCCTCTTCACCTTCCACCATGATTGAAAGTTTCCTGAGGCCTCCCCAGCCATGTGGAACTATGAGCCAATTAAACCTCTTTCCTTTATAAATTACTTAGTCTCAAGTAGTATCTTTCTAGCAGTGTGAAAATGGACTAACACACTTCAGTATTCTAACTGTTGTTGGTAACACATTATTTGCTCAAACTGTGAATGAGATTGCCAAAAAGGCCTCATGTAGGACTATTTAAGAATATTTTAAATATTTGAAGGAATTACAGTAATACTCAATATTTTTCAGACATCTTATGAACTACTACCTTGAGGTAGTTTACAGTTTGAACATTAGATCAAGCTCCATTCCTTTTGCTGACATCGTAACTTGAAACTGAATTTTAGGGATCTGCTGAGATTGAAAGCAAGCAATATGGCTCTCTATCTATCTATCTATATCTATCTATCTGTCTATAGAGAGAGAATGCCATATATAGATAGATAGATAGATAGATAGATAGACCCATATTGTTCAACAAATGTACTTTATAGTGAGTGTTCAATAAGTATTTGTATATAGAGAGAGCCCTATATATATATATATGTATATCTAGATAGAGCCATATTGTTCAACAAATGTACTTTATAGTGAGTGTTCAATAAATATTTGTTGAATACTCACTATAAAGTACAAAGTATCCAGGGCATACACTGATGAATAAGATTTCTCATCCAAATGTCCTTTATGTCTCCCTATATAAATAGTCTTTCTATAAAATGAGCTATTTAGTTATGAGATCTTCCTTCTCTGCAACACATGTAAAAATGCCATATCCCCGAATAAAGGATTAGAACAACTGTTAATTCTCCTGAGTTGCCATTTTCTACTTCCCTAAATTATGCAGATTTATCAATAATTCAAGAAAACTTCCTGTGCACTGTACTAGACAATTTGAAGCTGTCAAAGCAATGGCTTCAGATACAGTAGCAAAATGACATTTGTGGCTAAGAAACTGAAAGGCAGAGTCAGCATTCACTAACATGATCATTTTTTTTCAAGGGTAAAAGATTAGTCACCGCACCTTTAAGAGAGATCCCAGTAGATGTGTTGGGAAACAAGGAAGGAGAATTTAACTTCCGAAACAGTCTATCCCACAGGATAATAAAGTCTTGGGAAAGTTCTACTAGTTTTTTTTTCTTTTCCTTTTTCTTCTTTAAACACTGAATAATACTTCTAGTATTTTAAACAGGGAGACTCCAAATACCTGAGTAAACGGATAAAAATTTAATATCAGAAATTTTAAAGTGGTTATAGAAAGTATTATTTTATACTTTATCTAATAGCCAGAAACACTATGCCACTGTAAACACATGCCAAGGGGGCACTGAAACAATTCAGGCCCACAAATATGTCAAAGTTCCTAGCTGGAAGTTTTGTACCATTCCAAATTGTATTGTGATTTCTATCAATGAGACAGATTTGGACTTAAAGAAAAACATTGAAAATAAAAAAGGCCAGGCGCTGCGGCTCACGTTGTAATCTCAGCACTGTGGGAGGCCGAGGTCAGGAGTTCGAGACCAGCGTGGTGAACCACATCTCTATTAAAAATACAAAAAAAATTAGCAGGTCATGGTGGCGAATGCCTGTAATCCCAGCTACTCAGGAGGCTGAAACAGGAGAATTGCTTGAATTCACCAACCAAAGGATAAGAATTCACCAACCAAGTATCTGCTGTCTTCAAGAGACTCATTTAACACGTAAGGATTCACATAAACTTAAGTTAAGGGAGTGGGAAAAGCTATTCCATGCAAATGGACACCTAAAGTGAGGCAGAGCAGGTATTCTTATATCAGACAAAACCAACTTTAAGACAACAGCAGTTAAAAAAACAAATAAACATTATATATAAAACATATATTAAAAGACATTATATATTAACATTATATAATGATAAAAGGACTTGTCTAACAGGAAAATATCACAATCCTAAATATATATTCACCTAACAGTGGAGCTCCTAAATTTATAAAACAATTACTACTAGTCCTAAGAAATGAGAGACAGCAACACAATAATAGTAGGGACTTCAATACTCCACTGACAGCATTAGACAGGTCATCAAGACAGAAAGTCAACAAAAAACCAATGGATTTAAACTATACCCTAGAACAAATGGACTTAACAGATACAGAACATTCTACCCAACAACTGCAGAATATACATTTTATTCATCAGCACATGGAATCTTCTCCAAGGTAGAGCATAAAAGGTCACAAAACAAGTCTCAATAAATTTAAGAAAATTGAAATTATACCAAGTACTCTCTCAGACCATGGTGGAATAAAATTGGAAGTCAACTCCAAAAGGAACCCACAGAACCTATGCAAACACATGGAAATTAAGTAACCTGCTCCTGAATGATCAGTGGGTAAACAATGAAATCAAGATGGAAATTTACATTTCTTTGAACTGAATGATAATAGTGACGGAATCTATCAAACCCTCTGGGATACAGCAAAGGCAGTGCTAAGAGGAAAGTTCATAGCCTCAAATGCATACATCAAAAAGTCTGAAAGAGCACAAATAGACAATCTAAGATCACACCCCAAGGAGATAAATAAACAAGAACAAGCCAAGCCCAAACCCAGCAGAAGAAGAGAAATAACAAAGATCAGAGCAGAACTAAATGAAATTAAAACCAAAAAAATACAAAAGATAAATGAAACAAAAAGCTGGTTCCTTGAAGAGATAAATAAAATTGATAGACCATTAGGGAGATAAACCAAGAAAACAAGAGAGAAGATCCAAACAACCTCAATTGGAAACAAAATGAGAGATATTACAACCAATACCACAGAAATACAAAAGATCATACAAGGCTACTGTGAATGCCTTTACATGCATAAACTAGAAAACCTGGAGGAGATGGATAAAACCCTGGAAATATACAACCCTCCTAGATTAAACCAGGAAGAAATAGAAACTCTGAACAGACCAATAACAAGCAGCGAGATTGAAAAATTGCCAACCAAAAAATCCAAAAAGGGACCAGATGGATCCACAGCTGGATTATATCAGACATTCAAAGAAGAATTGGTATGAATCCTATTGACACTATTCCACAAATATAAAGAGGGAATCCTCCCTAAATCGTCCTATGAAGCCAGTATCACCTTAATACCAAAACCAGGAAAGGACACGACAAAAAAAAGAAAACTATAGGTCAATATCTCTGATGAACATAGATGGAAAAATCCTCAACAAAATACTAGCTAACCAAATCCAACAGCGTATCAAAAAGATAATCCACCGAATCAATGAGTTTCATACCAGGGATGCAGGAATGGATGGTTTAACATACACAAGTCAATAAATGTGATACAGCACATAAACAAAAAAATCACATGATCATCTCAACAGACACAGAAAAAGCATGTCACAAAATCCAGAATCTCTATAATTAAAGCCTTCAGCAAAATCAGCATAGAAGGGACATGCATTAATGTAATAAAAGCCGTCTATGACAAACTCACAGCCATCATAATACTGAATGTGGAAAAGTTGAAAGCATTCCCCCTGAGAACTGGAATGAGACAAGGATGCCCACTCACCACTTCTATTCAGCTTAGTACTGGAATTCCTAGCCAGAGCAGTCAGATAACAGAAAGAAATAAAGGGCATCCGAATTGGTAAAGGGGAAGTCAAACTGTCGCTGTTTGCTTATAATATGATTGTATACCTAGAAAACACTAACAAGACTCCTTCAAAAAAGCTCCTGGGACTGATAAATGAATTCAGCAAAGTTTCAGAATACAAAAATTAGTGTACACAAATCAGTAGCTCTGCTATACACCAGCAGCAACCAAAGAATCAAATCAAGAGCTCAACCCCTTTTACAATAGCTGCCAAAAAATAAAATAAAATACTTAGGAATACACCTAACCAAGGAAGTAAAAGACTTCTACAAGGAAAACTACAAAACACTGCTGAAAAAAATTATAGATGACACAAACAAATTGAAACACATCCCATGCTCATGAATGGGTGGAATCAATATTGTGAAAATGATCATACTGCCAAAAGCAATCTACAAATTCAATGCAATTCCCATCAAAATAGTACCATCATTCTTCATACAACTAGACAAAAAATCCTAAAATTCATATAGAATCAAAAAAGAGCCCACATAGCCAAAGCAAAACTAAGCAAAAAGAACAAATCTGGAGGCATCACATTACCTGACTTCAAACTATACTATAAAGCCATAGTCACCAAACACCATGGTACTGGTATAAAAAATAGACACATAGACCAACTGGATAGAATAGGGAACCCATAAATAAAGCCAAATACTTACAGCCTACTTATCTTCAATGAAGCAAACAAAAACATAAAGTGAGGAAAGGACACCCTATTCAACAAATAGTGCTGGGTGATTGGCAAGCCACATGTAGAGAATGAAACTGGATCCTCATTTCTCACCTTATACAAAAATCAACTCAAGGTGGATCGAGGACTTAAATCTAAGGCCTGAAACCATAAAAATTCTAGCAGATAACTTCGGAAAAACCCCTAGACATTGGCTTAGGCAACAGCTCTGTGACCAAGAACCCAAAAGCAAGTGCAACAAAAACAAAGATAAATAGATGGGATTTAATTAAACTAAAAAACTTCTGCCCAGCAAGAGAAACAATCAGCAGAGTAAACAGAGTAAACCCACAGAGTGGGAGAAAATCTTCGCCATCTGTACATCCCACAAATGACTAATATCCAGAATCTACAAGGAAATCAAATTAGCAAGAAGAAACCAATCCCATCAAAAAGTGGGCTAAGGACATGAAAAGACAGTTCTCAGAAGATATACAGATGGCCAGCAAACATATGAAAAAATGTTCAACATCACTAATTATCAGGGAAATTGCAAATGAAAAGCACAATGCGATACCACCTTACTCCTGCAAGAATAGCTATAGTCCAAAAATCAGAAGCTAATAGATGTTGGTAGGGCTGTAGAGAAAAGAGAGCACTTTTACACTGCTAGTGGGAATGTAAACTAGTACAACCACTATGGAAAACAGTGTGGAGATTCCTTAAAGAACTAAAAGTAGAACTACCATTTGATCCAGCAATCCCACTACTGTATACCTACCCAGAGGAAAAGGAGTCATTATACAAAACAGATACTTGCACACACATGTTTATAGCAGCACAATTTGCAATTGCAAAAATATGGAACCAGCCCAAATGCCCATCAATCAACAAGTGGATGAGGAAATTGTGGGAGATATATATATGTATCTAATATACATATATGGGTCATATATATATGGGGGAGCTAAGCTATAAACTTAGAAACAGTGATATATATATGTGTGTGTGTATATATATATATAATAAGTGTGAGCTAAGCTATAAGGATGTGAAGGCATAAGAATGATACAATGGACTTTGGGAACATGGAGGAAAGGGTGGGAGGGTGGTGAGGCATAAAATACTGCACATCGGGTAAAGTGTATACTGCTTGGGTTATGGGTGCACCAAAATCTCAGAAATCACCACTAAAGAACTTATTCATGTAACCAAACACCACCTGTTCTCCAAAAATCTATGAAAATAAAAAATAAAAATTTAAAAATAATTTTTAAAAAGTGAAAACCAGGCCGGGCGCGGTGGCTCAAGCCTGTAATCCCAGCACTTTGGGAGGCCGAGACGGGTGGATCACGAGGTCAGGAGATCAAGACCATCCTGGCGAACACGGTGAAACCCCGTCTCTACTAAAAAATACAAAAAACTAGCGGGGCGAGATGGCGGGCGCCTGTAGTCCCAGCTACTCGGGAGGCTGAGGCCGGAGAATGGCGTGAACCCGGGAGGCGGAGCTTGCAGTGAGCTGAGATCTGGCCACTGCACTCCAGCCTGGGCGGCAGAGCGAGACTCCGTCTCAAAAAAAAAAAAAAAAAAAAAAAAAGTGAAAACCAGTACTATGAGATTTCAGCAATTCGCATACTCTCTCTATATATAATATATAAATATATATAAATATATATATATATATTTTAAGAATGTGTAGAGTCATCTGTCAATATTTCAGAAGCAAACCTCTCAGCTCATGAATCAGCGTTATCATGGTTGGGAGTCACATCACCCAAAAGGCAAACCAAAGAATAGGAACCCAAGAATAAGTTTAATGTTAAGATTTGACAAAGCTAAGAGGTATGCCTATGTATATGCATTCTCTGCTTGAAATTTTTCATTACAAAAAAATCAAATTTAGGAAATTTTTTAAAAGAATATTGAAGTCATTTTATTATTGTTATTATTCATAATTTCCATTTCTCATTGTTAATTCTGTCTCCTACTAATAAGGACAAATATAATAAAATTTTTACGATGTATTTTTAATTGTTTACATAATCCACTTATATTTTCCTTGCTAATTGATTATATTAAACACACAGTAAGTTTTCATCAAAGTGTTGCATACACATGGTTTTATAAATTAGAGTTCAGAAAGGTTTACAATAAAAATCCTCAGTCCTCTGCCCCACTTCTTCCTTCACAGTCCTGTTAAAAACAGATGTAATCATCCTAAAATATTTCTGTTTTTAGCTCTTCTGGCAGTTATTACTATAATTCTAAATAAGTTGATATTTATTGATCAATTTTAGATGCCACCTATTAGCTTTCTGCTTCAATAAACAAGGATTTAAGTAAACGAACTTTCTCCACTCTTCTCTAAAAATGTTTACATCAGTTATCCATTCATCTATCCACTCATTCATTTAACAATTATTGTTTTCCTATTCCAGGGAGATTTGCTAGGTGCCTGAATATACCAACTAATAAAAAAGACAAAATCATTCCCATTATTGAGACAAATAAACATGATAATTAAGTAAATTATATTACAGTATGTTAGAAGGGTGATATGTGCTATAGAAAAAAGATAAAGCACTGCATGTGAGATTGGGAAGGTGAGGTGAATCGTGTTAAATTGAGAGGTCTTGAAGGTATGAGCGAGTAGCCATGCAACTATCTGGGAGAAGAGTGCTCTTCCCCAGAGGGGAATATAAACCAATATAAAGGACAAAGTTTGCCACTCATGTTTGATTACCAATAAGAGGCCACAGTGGTGAGAACAGCCAATGAAGGAGCAGATGAGGTTACAGTGGTGAGATGAGAAGGGGACAGCAGCAGACCATGAAGTCATAGCAAGCTCTTGGAAAGCTTTAGGCTTCTACTCTGAGTTGCCTGTGAAATCTTTGCATGGTTTTGAGGGTCGACATGACGGGATCTTTCTTACATCTTGAAAGGATCTCTCTGGCTGCTGAGTTTGAATATTCTGTAAATGGAAAAAGCATGAAGTAGAGAACAAGCTGGGAAGCTATTGCAATAATTTAGGGCAGAGACTACAGTAGCTGGATGAACATGAAAGCAGTAGAAGCATTGAGGAGTCATTTGCTGAATATATTTTGAAAATAAAGCCAACAGAATTTCCTGATAAATTGGATTCAAGTTGTCAGAAAGAGGAAGGAGCAGATGATATTGCAATAATTTTAGGCTCTGTTTAAATTATTCTTGTAACTTTAAATAATATACTTTTATGAATTGTTGCAATGTAGGAGACATCTGTCATTGCCTCCAAGTAACTTATTGAGTATCTTATTTGGGGAAAAACTCATGTGACTCCTTCCTCTCCAATTTGAGTCAAACTCCAAGTCCCATTTCCTTTTCATCTATAACAGAAGCATGTGACCTAGTTTCTGGCAATCTATGCAAAATTTCATTCATATATGAATATGAGGGAAAAGAAACAGGCTCCTCTGGAAATTCCATTTGTACAGGTGTGTGGATGGTAGTGGGTGGGTGTGAGACTTTTGGTGGTAGCAACAATAGTAGCAGTGGTTTCCCAGTGTTGTAGGATCAAGTTCTTGGCACAAAAGTGTAACTGCTTGGGCAGCAGAGGACATTTCTTCTAGTGGTCAGTGGAAAGCACCAAGGGTTTTTATCATCAGACCTGTTCTGCAACATGCTTTTGGGTATTATTCTTAGAATTGGCCTTGAACTTGTTTTTTCATAGCTCTTCTAGAGCTAAATTCTCATTGTTAACTTTCCAATCTAATTCTGGTAGTCTTCTTTCTACTTAATAAAGTCGAAGTCACCTTCCACTGTTTGCAACTAACACCTTTGATGAATGCCAGCAAGTAGAGACAGTCTCCATCTTAGTACATTTAGTGCTACTGTAACAAAATACCGCAGACTGGGTAATGTATAAAGAAGAGAAATTTATTTCTCATGGTTCTGGAGGCTGGGAAGTTCAAGATCAAGACACTAGCAGGTTTGGACCCTGGTTCAAAGATGACACCTTGTTACCACAACTCTGGAGAGGAGGAGTGTTGAGTTCTTACATGGCAGGAAAGCAGAAGGAGCCAACCCATTCCTGAAAGGCTTTTTAATGGTGGCATTAATCAATTCATAAGGACTTCACCCTCATAATCTAAACCCTTCAGAAGGCTCTACCTCCCAACACAGTTGGACTGGAGATTAACTTTCCAACACATGAATTTTGGAGGGCACATTCAAATCATAGCAGTATCTCTTCATTCTTCATTTTGTCAGATGATGCTGGTGTCCCTGTCTTTCGCATCAGTTTTATTCCCTTCCAACATCAGCAGTCTAAAATTGAAATTTAGAGAATAAATGGTTGATTCTGTCTTAGCTCAGGCTACTACAACAAAATACCATGAGCTGGATGGCTTTTAAACAACAGGAATTTATTTCTCACAGTTCTGGAGTCTGGAAGTCTGAGATCCAAGTGCCAGCATGGTTGGGTCTGGTGAAAACCTTTTTCCAGCTTGTAGATTGCAGACTTTCCTGTACCCTCAAATGGCCGAAAGCAAAGAGAGTGTATTAGTCCATTTCACACTAAACCTGAGACTTGGTAATTTATAAAGAAAAAGACATTTAATGGACTCACAGTTCCACGTGGCTGGAGAGGCCTCACAATCATGGTGGAAGGCAAAAGACATGTCTTACATGGCGGCAGGCAAGAGAAAATGAGAGCCAAACAAAAAGGGTTTCCCCTTAGAAAACCATCAGCTCTTGTGAGATGTATTCACTACCACAAGAATAGTATGAAGGAAACCACCCCAAGAATTCAATTATTTCCCACTGGGTCCTTCCCACAACATGTAAGAATTAATGAGAGCTGCAATTCAAGATGAGATTTGGGTGGGGACACAGCCAAACCATATCAGAGAGGTCTCTGGGTTCTCCTTTATAAGGGCACTAATCCCATTCATGAAAGCTCCACCCCCTCTTGATGTAATCACCTCCCAAAGGCCCCAACTCCTAAGACCTTCAAAATAGGGCTTATGATTTCAATACATGACCCAAACATTCAGCCTATAACAATAACACTTATATTTAGTCCTATAATCATAACCAAACCATCTCTGCTTTGTCTATAAATTAATTCTAGAAGTAAAAATAGTCATTTAAATTTAAACTGTGATTTAACCATGTAAATCCCATTTATTTCAAATTCAACTAGTGTAGCATAACTGTATTATATACCTTTTATGTTTATCCTAGAGTGTCTTATTACCTTTGTTTACTTTTTGCACTACCAGCATTTATTTCATTGTTATGATTAGCCAACACCTTAAGTCTAGGAATATGATCAAATCTCTGGATTCCATATTTTTTCCTAGGAATTTTTCAACGTTTTCTGTCCTCTGGTTCCAATTAGGACTAATTGTTATGTAAGACACAGCTGTTTTTCAGATTTTCTTATATCACTTTTCATTGTTATAATCACTAATTCTTGCATTCCTTGGCTCCACCTTTTTTGTTTAATTCCTTTATTTTAAAGAGTACATACACAAATAATTTCCTAAGAAAGGTAACATGCGACATATTTCTAAATGTTTACATGTCTGAAAAGATGTTTTTATTTTGCCCTTAGAATTGATTTTTTTCTGGATATAGAAACAAAGATGGTAAGTAATTTTCCTTCACAATTGTGAAGGCATTATTCAGTTATCTTTTAGCATCTATTGTCTGACACCTGGTAATTTTTATTCTCTTGAATGTAACTTTTTTTCCTATAATAATGATGTGAAATAGTTTGTTGTTGTTGTTGTTGTTGTTGTTTGTTTGTTTGTTTTGAGACAGTCGCCCAGGCTGGAGTGCAGTAGGGTGATCTCGGCTCACTGCAAGCTCCGCCTCCCTGGTTCACGTCATTCTTCCGCCTCAGCCTCCGGCGTAGCCGGGACTCCCGCTGGCTAATTTTTTGTTTTTGTATTTTTCGTAGAGACGGGGTTTCACCGTGTTAGCCAGGATGGTCTCTATTTCCTGATCTCGTGATCCGCCTGCCTCGGCCTCGGAAAGTGCTGGGATTAGAGGCGTGAGCCACCGCACCCAGCCGAAATAGGTATTCTTTTTTTGTTTTTTGTCTTCGTGGTTTTTTGTTTGTTTGTTTTTTTGAGACTGAGTCTCGCTTTGTCGCCCAGGCTGGAGTGCAGTGGCGCGATCTCGGCTCACTGCAAGCTCCTCATCCCGGGTTCACGCCATTTTCCTGCCTCCCCAGTAGCTGGGACTACAGGCTCCCACCACCACTCCCGGCTAATTTTTTGTATTTTTAGTAGAGACGGGGTTTCACGGTGTTAGCCAGAATGGTCTCGATCTCCTGACCTCCTGATCCGCCTACCTCAGCCTACCACACTGCTGGGATTACAGGCGTGAGCCACCGTGCTGGACACAAAATAGGTATTCTTATGTCCCTATTTTATAAATGAGAAGAGTAAAAGCAGGAAAAGGAACTTGGCTAAGATTGTACAAACAGAAAAGCAAAAGCAAGAATGCAAACCCAGGCAGGCTGGCTCCAGAGACTTCACTCCTAACCATCACAGTGTGCTGCTTTTCATGTATCATACAGTCTGGAAGTTACTGTTGGTTCAAACCTGCATGAGAACATTGAGAGGAGAGCGAGCAAAGCATGTTTCCAGAACTGCATTGGGAAGAATTCCAGTATTTCTGCATAGACAGATGTCAGGAGACAAGGCATTGGGCACAGGGTGGAATGGTTTAAAAAGCATAGGACGTATTTTGAACAGCATCGTAAGGCCAAAGGGAAGCCACTGAATGGTTTTAAGCAGGAGACTTAATGTGGTATGATTGGTAAATAATAGTAATAATACCTCATATCATAATTATCCTTGACCTCTGAGTTGCCAGGTCTAGCAGATACTTTTCTGTCCTGTTTACTCAACCTATTAGCAGCACTTCCTCTTTCTTAAAACGCTGTCATTTCTTGGCTTCTACAATACCTCATTCTCCTGGTTTTTCTCCTACTTCCCTGATAATTCCTGCTTAGTTTACTTTACTGGCTCCTCCTCCATTACTCAGTCTTTAAATGTAGCCGTTCCTTAGACTCATTCCTGTGTCCATTTCTCTACCTATATTATCTCCTTTTTCCACTTTTATGCTAGAAATATCATCCTGCTGAATCTCATTTATTTCATTATCCTAAACTCCTTCGCTAAGCTCCAGATTTATTTATACAAGTGCCTACTTGCAAATTTCTACTTTAATGTATTGGAGGCATCTCAAAATTAACATACCCAAAATGAAATTTCTGATTGCTTTGTTAAACTGATTTCTTTTCCCACCGTCCATAATTCTCTATTATTCTCTTTTCTTCACTTTCTACATCTAATCCATCAGCAAGTCTTGACAATTAAACCTACAAGATATTTCTAGAATTCATCCAGCTCTCATCACTGCTATTACCTCAGCCCTAGCCTCCATCACTTCTCCTTGGCACCACCGCTAAAGCCTCCTCATTAGTCTCTCTGAATCCACTCGTGCTCCCCTACAATCCGTTTTCCACACAACTGTCAGGGAAAACTTGAAAAGTGAGTCTTTGTATGTGACTTCCTTACCCCCCCAAACTGTTTAATGGCTTTCCTTTTCATTTGGAATAAAATTTAAACTCCTTTCCAGACTAGGTCTTTGAGGTCATACAGCTAATACTTAAAAGAGCTAAATTTCATGTTTTAAAAAGATGACTTTGGCTCATTAGAAAAAAAAAATAGATTGAAAGTAGCCAAGAGTGGATACAAGGAGACCAGTAAGGAAGACTTAGCAACAATCCAGGCTACATGTGATGATGGCCTGAACTAGAGCCTTTAGAGCATCAACAGTGAGAATGGAGAGAAAAAATGGACAGATTGAAGTATAGTTTTTTAATGATATAAATGTAACATCCTGAGAAAAAACACAATAAAAGATTAAAGAAAATTGTAGAACAGTGACCTGACACATTGTTGTTCTGAGTTTGAGGTACCTGTGAGCTCTCCAAGTTGCTATCAAGTAACCAGTTTAATATACAGTCTGAATAATGTCAAAAGACAAAATTACAACAAATTTAGCTTAAAGATCTAATTGACTTTTATTCGTGATTCTTCTGATGAGCTGAGCAGAGGCGATTGGGCTTTACTGTAGGGAAAAGAAAGAGAGATCAGACTGTTACTGTGTCTATGTAGAAAAGGAAGACATAAGAAACTCCATTTTGACCTGTACCCTGAACAACTGCTTTGCCCTGAGATGCTATTAATCTGTAACTTTGCTCCAACCTTGAGCTCACAGAAACATGTGTTGTATAGAATCAAGGTTTAAGGGATCTAGGGCTGTGCAAGATGTGCCTTGTTAACAAAATGTTTACAGGCATTATGCTTGGTAAAAGTCATCACCATTTTCCAGTCTCAATAAACCAGGGGCACAATGCAGTGCGGAAAGCCTCAGGGACCCCTGCCCTGGAAAGCGGAGTATTGTCCAAGGTTTCTCCCCATGAGATAGTCTGAAATATGGCCTCGTGGGATGGGAAAGACCTGACCGTCCCCCAGCCCGACACCCGTGAAGGGTCTGTGCTGAGGAGGATTAGTGAAAGAGGAAGGCCTCTTGCAGTTGAGATAGAGGAAGGCCACTGTCTCCTGCCTGCCCCTGGGAACTGAATGTTTTGGTATAAAACCCAGTTGTACATTTGTTCAATTCTGAGATAGGAGAAAAGCCGCCCTGTGGTGGGAGGCAAGACATGTTGGCAGCAATGCCACTCTGTTACTCCTTACTCCACTGAGTAACACTGAGATGTTTGGGTGGAGAAAAGCATAAATCTGGCCTGCATACCTTCCCTTGAACTTAATTGTGACACAGATTCCTTTGCTCACATGTTTTCTTGCTGACCTTCTCCCCACTATCACCCTGCTCTCCTGCCGCATTCCTCTTGCTGAGATAGTTAAAATAGTAATTAATAAATACTGAGGGAACTCAGAGACCGGTGCCGGTGCAGGTCCTCCATATGCTGAGCGCCGGTCCCCTGGGCCCACTTTTCTTTCTCTTTACTTTATCTCTGTGTCTTATTTCTTTTCTCAGTCTCTCATCCCGCCTGACGAGAAATACCCACAGGTGTGGAGGGGCTGGCCCCCTTCACTTTACAGGCAGAAAAGAGCTGAAAAAGCAGAAATGGAACAAAACGCAGACTGGCCAGTTCAAAGTTACTTTCCTTTTAAAAATTAAAGCAGAGGGGACTTCCTTATCATGCCAGCTGAAACTGATCTGTTAGGAGACTTGGCCGTTATCTCTCTCCTGATTTCTTAGGTCAGATAACTTAGTTTCACCTTGGGACCTGGAATTTCAGAATTAGTGATTCCATTTTGCCATTTTGGTTTGACCAGTTGGGCCTAGTGCAGAAGCTCAGTCCCAACCAATGACCTCCTATAAATTTCATTTGACAACATAGAGGTGATACTGATTCTAAAACATAGGTGTAAAGATGGTAAATAAAGCCAGGAGAGTGGATAACATTGCTAAGGGAAAGAGAAGCAGGAATAAGACAATGCCATTGAAGAATGCCAACATTTTAGAGCAAGGTTTATTTTTCTGATTCACTTTAATATTTTTCCATGTATACAGAATATCCTAATTGTTATAATCTTTGCTAGTTTAAAAGGGAAAGAAAAGATCATGATTGTTTTCGTTCATAGTTCTTTGCTTGTAAAATTGTATACTTGTTTATCAATAATTAATATACATTTTCACCATAAAATCATCTGTTCCAGTCCTGCTTTTTAAATTGTTCTATAAGATTTTTATGAGCTAAGAGGAAAATATGCATAAGTACCCTGATAAAGATAAATTCAACCTCAGTTAAATAATGTTTTCATTTACAGTTACCAATCTAAAAGGTAACATATTCTACTGACGAGACAAGTAAGTATGATGAATGTGAAATGTAAAATTACACATTTCCAAAGGACAGTGGAACTATTTCTAAAATTCCTGATCATGTCTATTAATGGAAAAAGGCAGCTGTACTTTTGTGAAATGAGGAAATTTGACTAAATAAGCAATCTAAGAATGCTTGTAACTCTGAAATCTTGTGATCCATTCACAACATAATGTGATCACATTACCACATAGAATCATACACTTTATAATAAGAAATGACCTTGAAGATACTGTATCCATTCATTATATTTCAAATACATATCTTACAGTGTTTAGTTTTTTGTAGATCAGGAATAATTGTATTTGGTATTGTGTAATGAAATACTTCATATTGCCTAACAAATAATGGTCACCCAATTAAATATTAAATAAACTCTCCCCCAACATAATTTATTTTTTGAATAAGGAAAAAAACAGAACTAGAAAATAAACCACTTTTACAAGATCATTCAGATAACTGAAGGACTTGTAAGTCATAAATATGACCACTAGTTCAATCTGAAAATATGGGAGTCATTTTGAGGAAAACATTCAGCCACAGTGACCTTCCAAGAGTAGTTACACAATACTGTGAAATAGCACAATAATATATATATTTTTTCTTTTTTTGTCCTTTTTTGTGTGGTAATTTTCTCCCCCATTTAACCACACACTATCTTTGCCTCAGGGTAGATTAAAGGTGAAAATAAATAAACCTCAATATTCAATCTTTCCATTAAAAATATGTCTCTGAAGTCTTTATCAGGAACAATAAATGGAAAGTCCAGGTTTTTCAATTCAAGAGCAAGGTAATTTAGGCCATAGAGTGAATCAAATCTTGAAGGGGGAGTTACACACTGCCCCACAAGAAGAGAGAAACGTCCTTCCTGGGTTGGAAATGGGACCCTGAAGATAAAGTGGAGATAGAGGGGGAAAAAAGGGAGCTAGAGGGAAGAGGATGGCAGGTAGAGTGTTCGTGAGGATCAGGGATTCTGAACTGCCTTCTGCCTCACTGTTGAAAATGCTGAGAGTGGGTACTATTAGAGACCACTGGATAGATTTTGTGTCTTAGAGCACAGGGGCGTGTTCTTACCTCCTGTCTGGAGCCCTGGGAAGACGACCTCAAAGTGTTTTGTGCTAGCATGAGACAGACCAGTAAAGTATGAACAGAAGTATGGCAGGCCTGGGAGGAGAGAAGGTGTTGAGACTGCCATGCTTCCCACACCTGCTACAAGTCACCCTACCTCAACTCTAACACTTGGGGAATTAGAAAGTGAAGAGAAGATCAGTGGAAAAAGAAGCCTAGCATCTGGAAAAAGGGGTAGGGTTGTCATGTAAAATACAGGATGACTAGTTAAATATGAATTTTAGTTAAAGAGCAATTTTTAAAATATGAGTATTGTATAAGACATACTTATATTAAAATATTTTTTGTTGTTTATTTGAAATTCAATTTTTTTTTTTTTGAGACAGAGTCTCACTCTGTCATCCAGGCTGGACAGTGTGTGATCTTGGCTCACTGCAATCTCTGCCTCCTGGGTTCAAGCAATTCTCGTGCCTCAGTCTCCCAAGTAGCTGGGATTACAAATGTGCACCACCACGCCTGGCTAATCTTTGTATTTTTAGTGGAGACAGCGTTGCACCATGTTGGCCAGGCTGGTCTTGAACTCTTTGCCTCAAATGATCCTCCCTCCTTGGCCTCCCAAAGTGCTAGGATTACAGGTGTGAGCCACCACGTTTGGCCTGAAATTCAAATTTAATTGGGCATTTATTTTTTAATTTGCTAAATCTGGCAACTGGAATGTAAAACTGTTCACTGGGATGAGATATTGTTATCACTCTTTTCAGAGCTAGGAGATACCTGAACACTGGTGTTTGGAAAAAATTACTATGTTTATACCAGATTAAGCAACAGATCATGTTTTGAATTAAAATTATTGCTCACCAGTAAATTTATTATTTACCTTCTCTGTGTTTTAAAGTTCTAATTTCTATAATTATGTTTCTGTCCCTAGTGACATTAAGAGTCCATGTTTTATAAAATGACAAGAGTGATATTGGGATATAAGTTCATATTCAGCACTAGAAAAAAAAAGAGAACTACTTAACTTCACCGATTGACCTTTCTATATTATAAAACATAAAATCGTCTTAACAATGTTTTATGAGGCATGGACTCCTAACTGGGCTAGTTACTAATTACCAGAAAATGCCTGACCTAGGGGTCACTGTTATTATTGAAAGCAGCTCAAAATTCATAACAAAAATATTACATAATCAGTGTTTTATGTGTTGAAATGTGAAACGTTGAATGGTCATTTGCCAGCAGATTCTGTGCTGCTTATAGTTCTCATCATTTTTTTTTGTAAGTAGTTTAAAGTGTAACCAATTAGAAAGCTTACTAGAGTAACCAATTGGAAAGCAAGTTTTAATTCTCAACATTCCATTAGGTTTATAATATACAATAAACCTCAGGGCTACCACTTTTCACTAGGCCTGCAAATTAGCTTGTCTACATCCAGATTGGAATCCCGGCCAAGAATTGTGCGCTAAAAAAGTTAAAATGGCCTCTATTTAATCCATAATTTCTATAGTCCAGATCACACCACTGTTATGAGTAAAGAATGAGAAAAGGTTTTTTGCTTTTTGTTTTGTTTTGTTTTGTTTTTGTTTTTTTAAAGCAATGACCAGTCCCATGCCTTACACTATAAGGAATTTGACAGTGACAAGTGAGCTCTGATGTCTCTGTAATTTCTTTGGTTGAGTGCCGGCATCCAAAGTCTCTGGTATTTAAAGCTCATCCTGCTTGAGCCTCCTGCATTTTGTACTCTCAGTGAAGATTTGCAAAAAACTTTCTCAGAACTACTTGAATACAGGGCATAATTTATTATTTGGAGAGTTCAGTTTATTCTCAAAAAGATATTTAGGTGATGGAAATATTCACCTTTCTACATTTTCTTGAATCTACTCTACCACTCATTATAAGACACCAGGATTTTTAGACAGCATTTGGTGACAAAACAAGACAATATTAATTGTATATAAAATATATACTGTATTTAATATGTAATTAATAAACACTATTAAATGCATATACTAATTATACATTTATTCTAATTTCATCAAGTTAAGTTTATCCATTCAGCTTATATGTATTAAGTCCTTACTTTGCTGAATACTGTTTTAAGTGCTGTTTCAACAAGATAGATAAGGCGCTTACATTCTAGTAAATAGATGTATCTTAGATGTGCCTTAGATGTGTTTTAGAATTGAAGAAATACAGTAACTTAAGTGAATTGTTTTGAATTAATGGCCTTAATAAGGCCTTAGTGAAAATGAAGATACTTGGGAAAATATTAAAAAAATGTTGATGCCCATTTGTAAATAAACAGACATTTGGCATCTATCATTGGCACTGAATTTACATGCTAGATATACTTTCTGCTGGCTAATATGTATGGCTCCCTATAAAGCCATCATTTTCATCATTTTAGTAACATTTTTATGTAGGAGTTACTTGTTTGTTTGCTACTCAAAGCAACTCACTCTCCTATTTTAAGAAATCTAGACTGAGCCATAGGCATACAGTTTTAGAGGGCAATCCTCCAAAAATTAAAGATTTTTGCAGAGAAAATTTTCCAGAGAAAGTTAAAGATGAAACATTAGTCCCTAGTCTAAAATTATGAAATAACTTCATTGCTTTTCTAGGAATTATCTCAGGTAGCAACATAGAGAAAGGGAAGTATACACGAATAGTTTGTGATTTTTTACTCAGTCCCTTAAATATTATTACCACCTCTTCTGTTAACTTCTATTTGCTTGCCAGGTTCCTCATTTTAAAAGGTTTTCAAGTCACGGATTTTGTAAGAAATAAAGAACAGTCATTGCCAGCACTATCCTTTCTTCTAAAATTAGTATTTCTAATCACATTAGACATGTTTTCAGTATCTAGAGAGGATGCCTACTCCCTACAGCTATCATGAACCATTAACTTTAATTAAAATTTACAAGTCTAATGTTGTTACATCTGCTAAAAGCATTAACTTCCATGTTAATTATGAAAATGTTAATGTTGCATTAAAATAATGTTCCCTTTTGACAGTTCATCTATAGTTTAATTATTTATTTTGTTGGGGAATAAGTTCTAAAAATTGAGAAGAGAAAAGACTGTGAAGTCAAATTAGAAAAATGAGATAGAGTAACAGAACTTCTAAGGAGTAAACCTTGTGATTCAGATAAAGGTGGCTGAAGCATACTTGTTTTCTTTATTCTGTATTTAAAGGAAATGTGTTCTCTTGCATCTGAAATATTTTTTAGAATAGTTCTTCCCTTTTTTCTTCTTGCAGCTAGTTTATAGTCATGCATGATATCAACACTCCCAAGTGTTTCCAAGGCTACACAATCCTTTATTCATATAAATCATCTAAAAAGAAAACTTCAGTTTCAAAAAGACAGCCTCATATACTTTCTATTTAAATATTGATTTATTCTTTAAAACAGATTTATTTCAATAACTTATCCGGTATACCTTTGAGCAAATAAAAATAACTCAAGGAAATTCTCAATGATCCACATGGCAAAACTGAGCTACCCAGTAGGAATATTAGTAGAGAGTCTCACACGTCACTGAAAGGCATTAATTATTCTTTAATAATATTAATAGCATTTTCTTGTCACAGGCATACTTACTAGACAAATCCTTTTTAAATACATAAGTCTATGTACATAAGCTAATTTTCAAATGGAATACATCCTTCTAAAACAGGAATATATTTGGAGTTGAGAAAAATGTTGATCCAGTTTATAGGTCACCGAGACCTTGCCTGTGTTTTTATCAGTCTGTCCCCAGTGCCTATAACTGTGCCTGCTGTAGAGTGTAGGCACTCAATAAATAGTTGATATTTGATTTAATGCCACTTTAAATTTCTTTTTTAAAAATAAAGTATTATTTTATACTGTTTTCTTTGAAGAGATTTTCTGTATGACTATATAATTTGTATAGGTAAATATGTTACTCTGCACTTGGTCATTTCAAAATTATGAGCAGTCAATTGTACAGAGGCACATATTATTTTTAAATGACTTATATATACATCAAATGAACCTGATTATTTGGAGGAAAATCCTCAGAATAAAATTTTTTCTATATGAGAGTAGTACGTTAATTTTTAAAGAACAAGCACTTAATGAATGAGGAATTCCATTTTTTTTTCTTGAATTGCTGAACAATGAACACTTAGTTTCTGTAGGTCCTCCCATCCTTAGAATGTTGTGAGGACTAGCAGGACTCTATCTAGTTCTTCAAATTTTCACTTCACCGTATCTGAGAGACACATAGTTAGACTACAAGGCAGTTGTTAAAAAGACTATGACTCTTGTATTTCTTTCCCTATGTTTATACATTTACAGTTATGATTCACAAGTGTTTCACATACATTATCATTGATTGTACCAAGTCTTCAAAAAAAAAACTCCGAAGCAACTTACTGAAAACACATATAAAAATTTAAAGCATCTGGACCAACAGAGGGGAAACATGAGGTGGTTAATGCCGAAAAGAGAAGAATCCAGATAAGTAAGCTACAGGATTCTTGCTGAGTTGGAATTTGGCCTTAAACTTTCAATGACAGGAAGAGAAAGTGAATAGATTTTCCCCGCATCAACAAAGCTGTTTCTAACCTCCAGTTTTAGCTTCAGGAGAAGTAAGTTATGTGTGGCTTTTTATGAAGGGACCTTGAGAAATGAGATAATAGTAGTCTATCACACATGGTTAAGATAATGAAATGAAATGTTTTTCCTTCATTGTTATTATTTTTAAATGAAATCTTGTGACACAAATCAATATATAAAGCAGGTAAGAGTGGTGCTGCTCTCATTGAACTAGGGTCCTAGGGACAATCTCACCTGCTAACCATCCCTTACCCACGAGGCTCTTGGGGCATTGTGAGGCAGCAGTACCCTCCTACCCTCTGCCAGCAAAGAGCTCTGACTCAGCCTGGCTATCTCTTCCACCATGAACTACATTTGTAGTCAGATAAGCTTCTTACCTTCTCTAAGTTCCAGTTTTCACATTGTAAAATAAGAATAAGCCTAGGATCTATCTCCTTGAGTAACTATGAGTATTAAAAACATAAAATGTAAAAATGTTTAGCATAATAGTAAAATTAAGAATAATAACAATTATTATTATAGAAGTAAGGGTATGGGTTTTGGAGTCATAGAGACCTGGGTTTGAAACTTTTTCTGCCCCCTACTAACTCTGTGACCCTGAGAAAATTTTCTTAGGTCTCTGAGCCTCAGTTTTCTTAACTGTAAATCAAGGGTAATGATATCTACCTTATAGAATGGTAGTAAGATTACATGAGATTATACATAGCAAGTACTTAGCAGAGTAAAAAAATGAAATAAAATAATATTTGTTTTACTGTTATTATACTATTAGTATTTTTTATAGAACTATTACTAACCTTATAGTAATGTTTTCTGTGTTATCCAAGTAAGGAAAAACATTCAGAAAAAATAAGAGACTATGATCTTCTTGAGTGCAAGAAGTGCCCCTTGGTCAGTCTGTATTTGTTGTGCCTAGAATAGTGCCTGCTAAAAAGTAGATATTCCATAGAAAATTAATTGAATTTAGTGACTTGCCCAGGGTGTCAGCTAGTATGTGGTTTGTCTGCTTGTTTGTTTGTTTTGAGATGGAGTCTTGCTCTGTCACCCATGCTGGAGTGGGGTGGCGTGATCTCGGCTCACTGCAACCTCTGCCTCCTGAGTTCAAGCGATTCTCCTGCCTCAGCCTCCCCAGTACCTGGGACTACAGGTGCCCACCATCATTGGCCTGGCTAGTTTTTGTATTTTTAGTAGAGCTGGGGTTTCACCATATTGACCAGGCTGGTCTCAAAGTCCTGACCTCAAATGATCCACCCACCTCGACCTTCCAAAGTACTGGGATTATAGGGGTGAGCCACCGTGCCTAGCCTAGTATGTGGTTTAATCAACACTCAAATGGAAATGGAAAACAGGTGACATTACTTAGGAACAGAATGTAGAAGAGAAGAAAGAATGTGTAGAACAGAGACCTGAGACAGTCTAACATGTAAAGTTAGGTAGAACAGGAGGGGCCAGGAAAGGTGGGGGATAGGTGGTGGAAGCCAAGAAAGACAGAGACATTAACAAGGTAAGAGTGATGAACTGTATGAATGCTGCTGGAAGATCCAGTAGAATGGGGGCTAGATTTGGTTATATGATGTGATTGATGACTGTAGTAAAGGCCATGCCCGAGCAGTTGTTGAGGCAAAAACAAAGTTGGCATGAATTAAAGAGAAAGTGGGAGGTGAGAAAAGAAGGCTAGATGATACTTTTTTCACAAGAAATTAGGCTCCGGAGACAGAGGTAAGAGTAAGGGAGTCAGGTTTTCGGCTTTTGTCTTGTTATGACATGAAAGGAGTCTGAAAATAATTACGCTGAAATTGTGGGAGAGCAGACCATCAATAGGGCATAGGTGTGGGAAGGCAAGAGGGCCAGAGACTCAGAGTTCAAGTGGAAGACCAGATATCTCCTCCTTGAAATCTGTACAGCACAGCACACACGTGGTAAGCCCTCAATAACTGTTTGTTAAATATGTGAGGAAATGAAAGAAGCTTGAGTGCTAATGCAGATGTTTTTGCAAACTTGATGATGAGCAGTTTAGGTCATTTTTTTATCCAAGAGTTTCTATTCTATAAGAGGTCAAAGTCAGAGTTTGCTGTTGACAGGAAAGGAGAGGCTGGGGTTGGAGGTTTGAAGACTGGAAGAGAGCATTCATTGGAGAGTAGATCTTGGGTTGGGATATTGCCAGATGGAAGCAAAGAAAGCACAAAGGGTCAAGGAAATTGAACATTTTGCAAGAAAAACATAAAGATTACAATGAGTACTTGCTTATTGAGTTATTGTGAGGATTAAATGATTTAATGTAGTAAAGGACTTAGAACAGTGCCTGCCATATAGTAAATGTTCAGGAAAAGATTATTATTATGATTAACTTTAAGATCTAAGCTAAAAAAAATAGGGAAGTGAAATCAGGAGAGAACACATCAAGAAAAAAAATGCAAAGGGAGAGGCCGCATTACATAAAAGCAATTGTAATGGGAATAATTAAGAAAATTCAGAAAGATAGGAGATTCTGATTAAAGGCTGTGATTTCTAAGTTATTCAGTTAAACCATGGAGTTGTTTTTGAGGATAAATAACTAGGTTTGTCACAGTAAATCTCATTTTACTTTACCTAAGAATTACCTGGGAAGGTTGTTAGAATTCAGATTCCCAGGACCTTTAACACAAAAAGGGATTCAATAGCACTGGACGATTGGCCTTGAAATCTGCATTTTTCCACGCCCCCTAGACAAGCCAGATGCAGCCAGTCCCTGGACTATACTTTGAAAACTCTGAGCTACATTGTAACTCTGGGCTGGCTGATGTGGAGTGGAAGAGCTGGTAATTGGAGATGAGGAGACCAAGGAGGTCTGGGTGTGGAGTGACTCATTCAAATGGTTGCTGAGGTCACTCAGGATGGAGACCAGACAGGGTGGAGAAGAGGTCCGAGGGCCAGAGGGCAAAGTCACTGATGAATGGGGGAGGGTACTGTGAGGAGTGAGGAATAAAAGGCTCTTCATGACAGAGAGGGGCTGGAGTGAGCAGAGGAGATATAACCTGATGGCAGGTCTCACCAGAACACAAGTGTTTCAAAAGACTAGAAAGTAAAGGTCTGGTATTGTCTATGAAAAGCAAGTTAGTCACTGGGAGAATATAGGAGGAAATATTCATTGTAGTAAAAAATCAAGAGCTTCCACTGGCCACGTGCTCTAGGGAGAAATTTATTTTGGTTTAAGTATAGGATGTATGCTGTGAAAAAATTCAGGATATGGAAGGGTGATTAGATGGCGGAGGAAGTTGCAGAGGGTACATTGAAAAGTGAGGAGGGACAATCTGGATTAGAGAAAAGCATAAAGCATTACAAGATTGAGAACTGGAAAGAATAAAGTTGGCCAGAGGGGTTGACATTTTGGGTAAAGATGAAAGAAATAGTATGTGAGGCATAGAGTAATATAATCCTGACTAACTCAAGCAAACATCTTTCCTCCTCACTAAGTACCTTAGTGGCCGGAGGAGATCTTTTAAAAAGAGAAGATGGTCAACAGTTTTTAAAATATCTTTTCTTACATTTCTGTCTCATACATTATGACACAATTTTCCCAAACTTTCTCATCTACCTTAGTGACTCTGTATATTTTTTCATGGTAGTCCTAGGATAAGAAAAACTACTCAGCAGTTCTGTTCATTAAGTACATAGGCCCAAACAATTTACAAAGTAGTTATGTCCTAAAAATTTACTGGCTGTTTAAAAAATAATATATGTAAATTGAAAAAAGCAATATTCTTATTGCATTTTAAATCATATTTACTAATGGAATGTGCATGGCTATTGGGCACTGAGCAACTTCTAGAATCCTGGATTTATACTGGATACTATCATCCTCATTTCCTATTCCATACTGATTTTCACATAGTACTTTTTTTTTTAAACCATAGGAACCACCCAAAACCAAGGTTTGCAGAGATATAAAGTCATCAAAAGAAATGTAGCTAGATCTGTTACTGAAACCATTAATGTCCCTGAGCTATGACAGCCTGTAATAGAACTCACAGTGTCTAACAGATGTCTTTGTGTTTGGAAACTTTTAAATATTCTACCACACAAGTGTGAGTTTGATTCGATTTGGTGCACAGTTTGGGAATTGTGTGTACTATACTAAAGAATTTGGATATTACTTATATTTTAGGGAGCCATTAAAAGGTTTTAAAGGAAGTATACATAGCATAATCTTGGAAATACCAGTATGGGGAAGTTATTGGAGGAGAGTAAAAAAAGGCAAGGAGATAAGTTAGTAGCTCATGACGACAGTTCAGGAAATATAATAAAGGCCAAAAGGAAGGTCCTGGAGGTGGTTATGGAGAGAAGGAGGATGGGGGTATGGAGGGAAAGGGCCAGGGGTGGTTTTGTAACTTAGCTAGAAATTGACAGTCTTCCCATTGAGAAGTGTTTTGTCTGCTCTCCTTGAATCTGGTTTCTGTGACTGCTTGAACAACAGAATATAGTGGAAGCGACAGTGTGCCAGTTTCTGGGACCAGAACAGTACCTACCATATAGTAAATGGCTTCTACTTCCTGTCCTGTGGGATGCTTGTTCTTGGAATTCACTTCCTGCCTCATGGGTGCTCATTCCTCTGTCTGTGAGGAAACCCAACTGGCAGAGAAGTCCAGATGGAGAAGAATGTAGATCTCTGGGCCACAACCCAGGCTGAGCTCAGCCATAGCCAACACCCATTTGCCAACCATTTGGGTGAGCCATCTTGAAAATGTACCTTCCAGCCTGATGTTGCGTGGGACAAACATGAGCTATCCTCTCCTTTGCCCTGCTTGATTTACAGATTCATGAGCAAAATAAATCACTTTTGCTTTAAGCCATGAAGTTATGACATGGCCTCAATAATGGCTTATAACCTCCACAGATAAATGACACAAAAGCTAAATTTATTTAAGATATGACAGGTGCCACTGTTCAAAGTGCTTTCTGTGAATTGTCTCATTTAGTCTTCTCAACAAGTATTATTAACACCTGTTGAAGTTATGAGAAAACTAAACTAGAGCATTTTCCCCAAGACATATAACTACTTGGTGATGAATTTGATACAGAGAAAAAGATGAGGGAGAGAAAGAAGTTGATGGTTACTGAGTTGTAAATTTGTGGTGGTAGTGGTGCCATTGCCTGACATAATAAATACAGGAACATAGAAAAAGATAGGAAATATGAGAAAGAGGTTTGGGGGGAAGATGTTAATGTAGCTTTGAACATTTATGCCTAACAGCATTGGCTGTATGAATCTATAGTTCAGAGGATTTAGAGCTATAGATATAAACTTGGAAACTATTAGAGTGTAAATGATAATTTAAACTTTGACAGTTGATGCAATCACACAAGATAAGAATGTATATTTAGAGAATAAGAATAAAATGAAACTCTGGTTAGGATAAGACTTAAGGTTTGAGGAATGAAACAAGAAAATGCAGAAAAGCAGGAAGAAAACCAATAAATAATAAAATGAAGACATTCAAGGAGTAAGATAATTTCAGACAAGGAGTGATTAGCCAATATTTTTAAATTCTACAAAAAGCCAAGTGAAATAATGTCTGGCAAACAGGAGGTGAATTTAGCAACAGAACTTTTAGTGGGGTGGTGAGACTGGAGGACAGTTTACAGTGGATTGAGAAATGAATGAGAACTGAGAAACTGGAAACTGTGAGGAGCATCACATTAAGATTTTTTTTTTGTTTGAAAATGACAGGAAAAGTAATACAACTAAAATGACTTATGCAAAAAGCTATCTATTGGCTCATGTAACTAAAATACCCAAGAGTATTTCTGGCTTTAATCACTGCTAGACTCAGCAGCACCTGTGATGTCACCAGGATCCAGTTTCTCTCCATTGCTCTGCTAGTCCTTCTTTGCTCCCTTTTCAGCTGGGCCCTCCCCTTTGTGTTGGCAGACAGCCTGTTGCAGCTCCAGCACTATGTATTTCCATTTTCCAAAGCCTTGGAAAGGAAAATCCACACTTTCTTCATTGCTTCTCATCCTTTTGGCTAAGATCAAGTGAAAATCCACTTTCTTTAAAACTCAAAAAAAAAAATTCCTAAATTTGAGTCTGATTGGATCTAATGGATCTGACTTGGGTCACTTGTTCTTCCTTGAATCAATCATTGTTGCCTAGGTAAATCGTGTATTGGTTAGATGAGGTTTTCATCACAAGGAGGCAGGAGGGAATGGTTCCTCTGAGAGAATCAGGTACTGATTTACAAAAAAAAAAAAAAAAAAAGACAGAAAGAAAGCTAGCAGCAAAAACAGCCGTCATTATGGTTATTATGAATTATCATCTTAGGAAGCTTGGCTGCAGAAGCAAGAAGAAAGAGAGAACCATAGTTAGAGTGAAATTTAACCAGCGTAGGAATGAAGGAGAGTTTTAAGGAAATGACAGCTGAAATAGGGAAGCTTAAGATGTCAGAGGGAGAGGGTATGGATAAAAAAAACTACTGAGAGAGGAAGGAGTTGACTGCATCAAGAGAAGAGCTGGCAGCATTAGCTTTGAGCAGGAGTAGAGATACCTCTTCCTTTGAGACCAGATGAGGAGAGGTAAGGCTGGGTACGGATATAAAGTAGTTTTTAGATGAAGGAGCAGGAAGTTCAGGAACGTTATGACTGCTGTTTTATCTATGATTTAGGAAGGAAGGCCATGTGCAAAGATTGAGAAAGAGGAGTTAGCTGAAGAAGGAGGTACAATGGTTTCTCTGGAGAATAAGAGTTTGGACGTGCAAGGCAAAATATTGGTTAACACTAGATTTTAAAGAAATTCCCAATTTAATAATTTTATCTTTTAATATTAATGCCATTAGAAATTTCAGTGAATAAAACAGAACATAGATATCAGCTCATAGAGTGGAAATTTGAAATTATACTAAAATTGAAGATTTTTCATTCACTTATCGTCTAGCATGGGGATTATTTTAGCAAGAAATCTTTGTTGGGAAAATTTATTAATAAGTTCATTTGGGGCTCTGAGACCTCTAGAATCCTACCTGTGAGAGCTGCTCTATAGAAGACAAGGAGAGTATTATTTTGTTTCTTTATTTCCCCTAGCTTTATTGAGCATTGTATAACATGATGTTTTGATTATATGCATACATTGTGAAATGATTACCGAAATCAAGCTAATTAGCATATTCATTACTCCACATAATTATCTTTTTCGATGTTTGAGAACACTTAAAGATCTCTCTTAGCAATTTTTGAGTATAAAATACATTGGTATTAACTATAGTCACCATGCAGTACCACGGATCTCCAGAATTTGATCCTGCTAACTGAAACCTTTGTAACTGTCAAGCAACATCTGATTTCCCACCTCACTCCCCCTAGTCCCTGGCAACCACCATTCTTCTCTCCCCTTCTCCAAGTTCAATTTTTTCAGATTCTACATAGGAGTAAGATTATGCAATGTCTGTCTTTCTGTGCCTGGCTTATTTTGCTTAGCAAAATGCCTCTCTTCTAGGTTTATCCATGTTCTCACAAACAACAGAGTTTTCTTCTTTTGAAAACTGAATCTGTATATATATATACACACATACATATATATATCTGAGTATATATGTGTATATATATATCTGAATATGTATATATGTGTGTATATATATATCTGAATATATATATATATATATATATAAACACACACACAAACACAAAGAAATATTCATACTGATTTCATTTCTTTTGAATATATACCCAGTAGTGAGATTGCTGGATCATATGATAGTTTTTTTTTAATTTTTTTAAAGACCCTCCATACTGTTTTCTATAATGGCTGTGTTAATTTATATTCTCACCAACAATGTACAAGAGTTCCCTTTTCTCTACATTCTTGCCAATACTTGCTATTTTTCATCTTTTTGATAGCAGCTATTCTATCAGTTGTAAAGTGATATCTCATTGTGGTTTAATTTGCATTTGCCTGACTAGTGACGTTGATCATTTTTTCATATACCTGTTGACCATTTGTATGTCTTCTTTTGAAAAATATCTATTTAGGTCCTTTGCTCATTTTTCGATTGGATTATTTGTTTTCTTGCTATTGAGTTGTTTTTGTTCCTTACATATTTTAGATATTAACCCCTTATCAGATGTACGGCTTGCAACTATTTTCTCCCATTCCCTACGTTGTCTCTTCACTGTGTTGATTGTATCCTTTGCTGTGCAGAAGCTTTTCAGTTTGATGCAATCCAACTAGTCTATTTTTACTTTTTTATTTTTTGAAGAATAAGGTAGAAAATGAGAGATAGAGAAAGAATGCCAAGAAGACAGCAAACTAAGGAAAGACTGCATTTTTTAATGATCTTCAAATCTTTAGTAAAATGTCTAAACTTCTGAAGCGATTGGTAAAAGCAGTTTTTGTTTTATTTTGTTTTAATACCTACTAGCTGAGGACTGTGTTTCTATCTGGGTTGATGCAAGTATAATCCAAGCAATGCTATGAACATAAAAGCATGGAGGCTGGAGATACCTGGGAACCCCATCACTAAGAATAAAAGGAAAGGCCCAGGATTTGCACTGCAGGCTAAACTTAACTTTTCCTGGAGGGTGTATTCACCAGTGAAAATATGTATTTTTCTGTTCATCCTCTTATATTTATTAAAATAATATCAGATAGAGGAGTCACGAGTAAAACAAAATAAAATATGAAATAGATATTATTTTCATAGCATATAGCCATTTAGTTCATAAAAGTTATTATTTGGCACTTTGGGAGGCCAAGGCAGGCAGATCACAAGGTCAGGAGATGGAGACCATCCTGGCTAACACGGTGAAACCCCGTCTCTACTAAAAATACAAAAAATTAGCTGGGCGTGGTGGCGGGCACCTGTAGTCCCAGCTACTCAGGAGGCTGAGGCAGGAGAATGGCGTGAACCCAGGAAATGGAGTTTGCAGTGAGCTGAGATTGTGCCACTGCACTCCAGCCTGGGCAGCAGAGCGAGACTCCGTCTCAAAAAAAAAAAAAAAAAGAAAACCACGACATTCTTTTCTTACAAATTAATTTTTATAAAAAGAGTAATGCTTTATCCATATTTTCTTCATTCAACACATATAGTATTTACTGAGCTCTACAGTGTGCCAGCCACTTTCTGAGCCAAGATTCGATACTTCATCAAATCCAGTGACTACAAAGAACCAGTGGGCACTGATGTAAAAATACCAGTATATCTGTTTTGCAGTCTGTTAGCATTTGCCCAGTCAAAAAAAAAAAGTCCCCTCGTTATGCTTGACTTGAGCACCAAGTCTTACAAATCACCTCTGGTAGATGGTGTAGTGGCCACAACCTACCATCCCAGTAAATTCCTCCCTTTGAGATATGACCTTGTCATTTCTCTTATCTAAAGGTGGAGTCTATTGCTCTACCACTTTGAACCTGGGCTCTAACTGTAACTTATTACAGCCATTAGGATGTGGCAGAAATGATGCTCTGAATTTTGAAGCCTGAACGTCAAAAGGCCTTACAGTTTCCATCTTGAGCCTCTTGGACTGCTCCCTTAGATGGCCACGGCATGGAACATTCCAGAACAAGAGACTAGTTGGAGAAAAGGGGCCAGTTTTCCTAGCAGAGTCCAGTGAATGGATGGAGTAGAATAAATAAACCTAGGGAAACTAGCAAAGGAACTGCTCAGCTAACCCAAAGAACTGTGAGAAATAATTACTACTATTTAAAGTCATATGTTTGGGGGTGTTTGTATGTAGCAATAGATAACTGATAAAGGAACCCTAAGGAGATGTTTGGGTGTGTCTGGAGCTGCCAATCATTGCTCAGTCTAAAGGAATTTTTGAATACTTGAAAAATCATAAATAATACAATGACATTTTTAGATCCCTTTCTCATATCATTGAGACCTTTAGATTTATTAGCCTTTTCTGAAAGTCACTTCCAAAGATACAATCAAATATTTTGCTTTTGGAAACATTTCAATTATGCACCATTTTTTCCAAATGGGAAAAATATGTATGACTTAGGATTGTGCTTTTTGGCAATGAAAAGGCTATTGGGAAATGCACATATTTTCTGAAGGGCCAAGGAAAGAATTTAGCCAATCACTACACTGTGTGTGTGTGTGTGTGTGTGTGTGTGTGTGTGTGTGTGTGTATTCAACCTTTTCCCTCCTTCCAGGGGAAAGGGTGCAAATTTTCTTTTACATAAGTTTGAGCTCACTTAAGAATAATTTTACTTTATATATCTTTAATGCAGAATAATGTTTAAGCAAAGAATTTTCAAGGAGAGAATAATGGCAAGTTTTAGGGAGATTTTTTTCTAACAGCATAGCAGAAGGCAGCCTTGCTCCTGGGCTTTGTTAAGTTACATAGATTTAATTGCCTGGAGCAGGTCTTCTAGAGTCAAGTTTACTAAAATGTGGGCCTTTGGGAGCATATTTTCTGGAAATACATGCTTTTCAAATATCTCATTTTAAAATTTAGTTGTATCTGGACTCTGCAGTATATGAATATTTTAAGAATTAAACTATTGATCTGAAAAGAAGTTGGTATCAAATATCCTATTCCTGAAAGTCACCCAAGTTAAGGTAATTTTTTGCACATTTAAATGTTACTACCATTCCTAACTCACTTTACCCCCACCCCCTGAGCCTTTTAGCTCTTAAAGCTGTCTGGAAACCAAACCATACTTTAAAAATTACTTTTATGGGGGAAAAATGAAAACACATTTTACTGTTTTTTAATTGGGAGATGGTGCACCTTCTCATGGCTCTTGCAGTTTCTGAGAGACCAGAAGTGGACTACACTACTTCTGCTTGGTCTCTTATCTACAAGAAAATACAACAGTCAGAAAACCTTTTACTTTCTAACCTCAGAATTACTTTTCAACATTACCAAGACACCTATACTAATGGCAAGTTCAATTTAACTTTGTTCTAGTCAATGGCCCCTGCTTTGTGTGTGTGTGTGTGTGTGTGTGTGTGTGTGTGTGTGTGTGTAACCCGCAAGAGTTTCTGTATCTTTATTTTAGCTCTTTAAGAGCATGCCTAGACCTTTTTCTGTCATCAGGCTATGGGGTAGGAGTAGGGGTGGTGGATACTTGTCAGAATAAATTACAATTTTTGGCAAGCAGCTGTGTCTCTTACCCACTCAGGAACTAGAATATTGCCTTGTAAAACGGTGCAGCCCTTCTATTATTACTTAATTATAAGGCCAAAATAAGGACACTGTTTTATAGGCTCTTTTAAGGTATATACATAGGATTTTCATCTTGGAAAATATCAAAAGAGATTAAATATTTTTCTAGCTGCCGGTGGACTGGTTCTGATGACACCAGCTCAGCAGTGCTATATTTGGTCAGAAACTTAGATCTCAAGGTCCCAGGAGAAGTTATGCTGCACGTTTTCTTTGCCTACTTTTTCCTCCTCATAAAAAAAAGGTTAATACACCTCAGACCTGCACCAGGAAATCACAGTTCCCATCCGTATGACACAACTCCATCAGGGTCCCAAGAGAGGGGTTCAGAGTGATTAATCCCTGATATTGGCTCTTCAGCTCTGCAAAGCACTTCAGGTTGAAAGCAAGGTCTTCACAGCCCCTCCAAGTCTTTCTCATGTGATACACATATAGTTTCCATCTCACTTGGTTCCAGTGTTATCTCAAACCCCGACACCCACCCTAGCCTCTTAACTAAATTGCGCTGGAAAAAGGATCAGGAGCTATAATCATGAAAAAATCGTTGCCATTGGGAAAGGACTTGGGATGGCTGATACATTTATGTAAGTCAATATTTGGTCACTCCACCTTAAATCTCAATAATTAATTTCTTCAGGGTTAATAAACCTCTGGGAGAACTGACTGATAGTACCAAAACCTAGGTGTGATGGACATAAACCAGAAAATACACTTGATATTTTACAATGATAGATGTTGGTTGGCATGCTACTTGGTGTTCAGAACGCACATTATTTTTCCACCAAAACATGTTTATTGAAGAGATACAATATCTAGGTGGTTTGTTATTAATACAGGGCTCCTAGACTAGAGGTATACCCATAACAGTAGGCCTCTTTAAACACATCAGTGGCTCCATTTCCCAGGCCATCATGTGTCTTCTACTTAGTCCTGGCAAGTTGCTGACCAGGTTTGTATCTAAACTGCCTTACCAGTTTTAGGATCAAACCACAACCAAATTTATTTCAATATACAGTGTCCAAGAAAATGTGCTACAGATGTTAATAAAATTTATTTCACTTCTATTTCCACTGGATCACAAACTATTTGGATTTTGGAGGACAGTATGAACTTAAAATGAAATCTAAACCTTCAGGTGAAAATTGTATGTTTAATTTTATAATTAATTTTTTGTTTTTTTAATTTTATAATTAATCTTGCTTTAGCAGATTACTGGAGAAATATATTAAAAATTAGCAAATACATGAAACAACACAAAATATATAAATATAATTTATTAATTACATATTTTGTGGAAAATATGGGCTAAACAAATTATATACATTGTTTATATATGTTGCTTTAGTTAATCCTTACAGAATTAACCCCAGTTTACAGCTAAAAGAACAAAGGCTCAGCCACTTAAGTGACCTATCTCTGCTCAGAGCTATTAAGTGGTAGAGCCAGAGTTCAACCCCACATCTCCCACCACGTTTTCAAGTGTCTATGTTGAACATGACACAATTATTATTTCCTGTCTTTCTGAAATTTGGTTTCTAAATCATCAAAGACATGGCCACCATCTTGATAATCCATGATCCGCATGCTGGAATGACACAGAGTCAGTGGTTCTTGGAGGTAGAGGGAACCACATGCCTCGTTTTCTATGGTATTCCATCAAGGTCTTTGGTTGAATTAGATGTGACTGTTGTACCAGTTCAGAAATAATGAGCCAGGTGTTGATGATAATAATAAAAATAAATACATATGGAAAGATTACTTTGTGCCAGGTACTATGCCATGCTAAGCACTTTTTTAGCATAATCTTTGAATCATCACAAGAATCCTTTCCAATGAAATTTACTATTCATTTTATAGGAAAAACTTGGAATCACACAGGCACAGCTATTTGTCCATGAGTCCAGACAGGGGAAACTGGTGTTAGATGGATCAGAATCTACAAATGTAATCTGCCTGACTGAGATTCTTAGGGTTCTTAAATCTTGGGTTCCATTCAGTGAACTTTCGAGTATTAACTGCTATGATAAGGGCATGGGAAGGTTAACCTTAACAGAACAGAATAGTTCTGTGACCCAGACCTACCAACAGACATTGTCACTTTCAATAATAATAATAACAGACAAAAACAATCAGCTGATTCACTGGAGGTCAAACACAAATAAAAGAAATAGAAGGACATGCAGGATGTGTGAGTGTTTTATTGCTGCTGCAGCAAACTACCACAAATTTTGTGCCTTAAATCAACGCAAATTTATCATTTTACAGTTATGAAGGTCAAAAGTAATAAATGGGTTTCACTGAACTAAAACAAAGTTTGTGCATTCCTTCTAAAGGCTCCAGGGAAGATTCTGTTTCCTGGCCTTTTCCACCTTCTAAGAAGCTGCTTGCATTCCTTAGCTCCTGGGCCCCTTCCTCCATCTTCAAAGCCATCAGTGACCAGTCACGTCTTTCTCGCTCTGGATTACACTAACATTAACATTTCTGCTTCCTTACACATTTAAGGATCCTTGCAATTACATTGGATTTACCTAGATAATAATGCAAGATAATCTCCCTGTTAAGGTCAGTTGTTTTGCAACCTTAATTTTATCTGCAACTTTAAGTCTCCTTTGACATGTAACTGAACATATTTACAGGTTCCATGGACTAGGATGTGGACACTTTTCGAGAGCCATTGTTCTGCCTACCACATAGGTATACCATAGCCACAGGTGGTCCAGTGGCAGAAAATAGGAAGGTGTTTTGCATTAGGGAGCTTTATCAAGAGACAGTAGGGCATCACGCTATACTAGAATTTTATGAGAAGAGAGTAAAAAACTGACAAACTTGCAGTAAGTCTTCAGGTTTAGAGGATCTAAAGTACTAGGCATGCAGTGGAGGGACTCAGGTTCCAAAGTACTTGACCCAAGAATTAGAACCACACCAACAGCAAGGCTGATAATGCTGAATTACCAAATAGGAAAGTTCTAAATGTCTTCTAAGAACGTTTTTATCCCACAGCCTGAAAACTGAACTCACAAGTGAAGATCGAGTATTGAATATTTTGTTTACTCATTGTGAAATCATCAGCTATGTGATACAATAACAGGTTGTAGAAAGTTTCACAAGTTGATAGGGATGATGGGAGAGTAAATTTCTAAATATCCATACCTCTTTCTGAATTTCTTCACATGCCATTTATCTTAGTCTGTTTATGCTGTTAGAATACCTGAGATTGGGTAATTTATAATGAACAGAAATTTATTAGCTCATGGTTCTTGAGCCTGAGATGTCCAAGATCAAGGTGCCAGCATCCTATGAGGGCCTTCTTGCTGCAGTATACCATGACAGAAGGCATTATGTGGGCAAAAAGTGGGGAGGAGCTCATCCTTTTATAAGGAACCCACTCTTATGAAAACAGCATAAACCATTTATGAGGCTTATGGGATAGTGACCCCCAAGACCCAAACATCTCCAATTATGTCCCATGTCCCAACACCACCACATTGGGGATCAAGTTTCTAACACATGAACTTTGAGAAATGTGTTCAAACCATAGCATTCCACCCCTGGACCCCAAGATTTAAGTCCTTCTTACATGTGAAATATCACTCCATCCCAATAGCCCAAAACTCTTAACTCATGCGAGCACCAACTCAAAAGCCCTAAGAACACAGTCTCAATCAGACGTGGGTGAGACTCAAGGCATAAATTACGCTGAGACAAATTCCTCTTCAACTGTGAGTCTAAGAAATCAAACAAGTTATCGACTTCTAAAATATAATGGTGGGACAGGCGTGGGATAGACATTCCCATTCCAAAAGGGAGAAATAGGCAAGAAAAGAGAGGTAACTGGCCCTATGTAAGTCTGAAACCCAACAGGGTGAACAATATTAAATCTTAAGACTTTATAATAATCTTTCTTGACTCCATGCCCTGCCTTCTCATAACACAGAGGTGAGGATCAGGCCCTGAAGGTTTCAGGCAGCCCCGCTCCATGACCTTGCTGACATCCCACACAGCAGCTCTAATGGGTTGGAGTCTTGTACCTGTAGCTCTCCCAGGCTGGGGCTTCATGCTGGTGGATGTATATGTACTGGAGTCTTAGCTTCATTAGGCATTACTCTAGTGGGGACTCACTGTAGTGGCTCTGCTCCTGGGACAAGTCTTTCCTTGGGATTACTTGAGCCATAGCTGGGGTGACCAAAGAGTACTGCACCAGAATGCAGGGAGCATTGCCCTGATCAGCAAGCTCAAGGATACCCTGGGACCATCCCCTGAAACCATTCTGCCCTTCTAGAGTTTGGGCTCTGAGATGAGAAGAGAAGCCTTGAAGATTTCCGAAATACTTTCAGAGTCATCCTCCCATTGTCTTGATGAATACCACCTGGCTTCCTTCTATCCATGTTAATCCTTTATCAAAGGGCCACTTGCCAGATCCTTGCATGCTTTTTTGTTCTTTATATGGCCAGGCTGTGAATTTTGCAAATTTTTATGTTTTACTTTCCTTTTAATTATAAATTTCATCTATAGGTCATTTATTTCTTCTATCATTTTACTGTATGCAGTTAAAATAAGCCACACAATAAAACCGCCTTTGCAAAATTATGACAGTCAGAGAAATCTGACAGAGTTGACTCCATCTTGCTTTTAAACTCCAAACTGTCCTTGATCATTCCTGGGCATAGGCAAAGCTAACTTTGGGAAAAATTGAGTTTATAGTTTAACCTTAACGCAAGAATGGTAATAGTGCTTCCCAAAACTAATCCACCTTTGTAAAACTAATGAAAGCCCACAAGGGTAGGATTATGAAAGAGGCCTGAATTCCTCTAAGATGTAGGCATAGATAAATGATAACCAGCCATTTGTTATGGAGGTCACAAGATTTGTAACTTCCTCAATTACACATGTTAATATCACTAAGATAGAACCTAAGATTGGCCTTTGAGATGTCTCTTCAGACTTTTGCATTCCTGATGATTGGCTAACTCCACCTGGTCCCATGACTTATGACTCAACCGGTCCCGTGGCCCTCACACACCGAGGCAGACTCAGAACACAAGGACTGTTTTCCACACCCCTATGATGGCATCCCAACCAATCAGCAACACCCATTCCCTAGTTTCCACCCACAAGACTATCCTGGAAAACTCCTAACCTCTGAGCCTTCAGATTGTTTTGTGTAATAACTCTGTCTCCCATGTGTCATGGCTGGCCTCAAGTCAATTAAAAATCTTTCTACACAGCAATGCTGTGGTCCCAGTGAATTGATTTTGACCATGGAGTGGACAGAAAGAATCCACCAGATGATTACAAAATCTCCTTCAATATTTTACTTAGAAATTTCTTCTGCCAGATAATCCTAGTTCAGTACTCTTAAATTCTGCTTCCATAAAGCTGTTGAGCATGGAAACAATTCAGTCCTAGTCTACTTTATGACAAGGATGGCCCTTCCTTCTGTTTCCAATACTTTGATCCTCATTTTTCTCAGAGACTTCATCAGAATAAGCTTTACAGTCCATACTTCTACCAACATTCTAATCATGACCACTCAAATAATCTCCAAGAACTTTTAGACTTTCCCTACAGCCCTCCTGTTTTCTGAGCCCTTTTCAGAATTGTCCTTACATCTTTGTTCATAGCAATACAGGCTCTTTTTAGCCTGTACCTCCAAACTCTTCCCATCTCTGCTCATCACCCAATTCTGAAGTCATTTCCACATTTTCAGGTATTTATTATAGCAACAGCCCCACTTGGTACCAGTTTTCTATCTTAGTCCGTTTGTACTGCTATAACAGAATATGTGAGACAGGATAATTTATAATGACTAAAAAGTTATTGGGCAAATATATCACATGGGCAAGAGAGTGGGGGAGAGGGTCAAACTCCTCTTTTTGTAAGGACTGACTGCCAAAATCTGTGTTTGAGGCATAAGTCTCAAATATGAGATTTATTGAGCCAGCCTGAGGGCATGCCCAGGAAAACTGCATGTTACAGAAGCATCTGTGGCTGTTTTTTCCAAGAAGTTCTTAGGAGGCTTAGTATCTATACATGTTCCTTAAAAAGGGCTGTGGGGGTCAGCAGTGAGATAAATGATTACATACTTGTAAGACTTTAGTTAGTGCCCCGTAAATCTATGTTTTACATAAGATAAGGTGAAAATATGAGGGAAAAAGGGAATAGAGGAAGCAGATGTCTCAGGGAGGTGTGAAGGAATGATTAATGTCTTTGTTCTGTACCTGGGAAGATAAGCTAGTAGTCTTTTGAGAGCACCAAATCCTAACCACTACACCACCAAGGAGCATCAACTAGTAGCTTTTGAAATGGCTGGTTTCTGCTTAGCTTTCAGGGAAGAAAATCTAATGACTGTAAGCAAGGGAGGGAGTCTAATGAAACATGCCAGATTTCCCATCCTGAATTGCCATGAATTCAACTTCCAAGGTTTCTTTGGGGTTCCCTTGGCCAAAAGAGGATCAGTTCCATCAGTTAGGGGATGTAGAATTTTATTTTTATCTCTCAGAATCCACTTCCATGATAATGGCATTAATCCACTCAGGAGAGCAGTGCCCCCATAACCCCAACACCTCTCATTAGGCCCCACATCACAATGCGACTTTATTACCCTGTGGGCTAATGTTGGCTGCATTCGGGATCACGTTTCCAACACATTAACTTTGGGGACACGATCAAACTACAGTACCACTCAAATTGTATCTTGTATTGTATGTCAATTTGTTTTAAAATTGTAGTGGGCCCAGGAATTAAAAGGAAAAGTGTGGCTTATTGAAGCTACAAACAGAAGGGCCCCCTAATGGAAATGAAGACCAAAGCCTGTGTAGAATGAGTGATATCTAAGATTCACAGGGAGCAGCTTGCTGCTGGGGTCTTTTGTGCAGTGTGTGTCACACTCTCAGACTTGGAATTCCAAGCTGACCGGGTGACTGGCTGACCAAAAAGAGCTCACAGAAGCCTCCATCAAATCACAGCCAGTAATGATGATGGTCCCAGAATACCCAAGGAGAGACAAAGTCAAAAGAGCTACAATCTAAAAATAATTCCACTGCATTCCCATCTCTAATATCATCTCTATCTTTGAAGAGGAAGAACAAGGAGAAAAAAAAGAGGAGCTGAGAGTTTGATGAGAGGAAAAAAGGGAAAAAAGAGAATGCCATAAGAAATGACCATTTGATGCATTATTAGTTTTTGTTTATTTTTACTCTCTTTGAGATTTTATAAAGAGAAAAAATATATATACCAAACACTGTTTACTTACATAATAAATATAACCTTCTACACTATGTAGACAAGTCAGTAGTTTTCCAAGTCATCAAGTGGGACACCTGCTTACAAGGAACTGAATATGCTACGTAGGACTCCATCCGCATCTAAGGGTAATAACACAAATAACGAACATTTGTGTGGTATTATACAGTTTACAGGGGTCTTTTCTCAAAATCTGTGTACCCTGAGCTAGAACCAGAGTTTAATACTTTAATTTCTGACCTGGTAAACTCATCGAAGTCCCTTCCTTTTTCTCATGTTTCCCAACTATAAAATGGGAAGAATTTTAACACTACATAAATACATAGTTGAGGACTACTATAAAAATATGTTAGTTAATGTGTTCTGTTTTGAGATTATATAATAAAATAATAATATTAAATGTAATACAGTATTTTGGAACTTTTTCAAGATTTTCTTTTAATAATTATACCCATAAAATTTTAACATTTTTCTTTTCATTATGCAAAAAGAAATTAATTTTCCTACCCTTAATGAATAATTTCTAAGCAGATCCTAACTGAAAGAGAAAAGAGTTAATCTTTGCTGTATTCCTTAGTGATTATGTGTGATCTTATGCTTCAGACTTTAAAAATCAAATCTATTTTTTGCATACAGTAGTGAAAATGAAATATCTTAGGCTTTGCCCAATATACTATACAGTGCAGTATAAGAGCGTGAAAAGTGAAAAGAGTGAAAAGATTGGAATTTTGACATTTTGAAAGTAAAACAGAAATGGTTTGAATTTCACCTTTATGATTTATTAGCAAGTTAGTTTACCTCTTTGTGTTTCAATTTCTGCATTAGTACAATAGATAAAATGATTACTTCCAATAATTTTTTTGAAGCTTAAATGAGATAAGGTATTCTTTTAAATGGCTGAAAAATCAGTTATTCTATAAATATTAGGTCTTCTCTTCTTACTCTCCCTTTAATTTGGCTTCATTGCATGGCGTTATCACAAGTAGGAATGGTTCCATAAGAATTTTACAGAAGGATAAAATGAAGCACAATAATCAAAGTCTCTTGGAACCCATAGCCATAAAAAAAGACTAGCTTGTTTTAAAGAATCCTGCCTATTTCTGACTTGAAATCCATCAAGAATGCCTGAGACAACTGGTTTTCTAAGATGGTTTAGCAGGATCAAATTTGTTCTTATAAACATTGGCACCAGGCTTGGACTTCTGCTTGATGATGGGAAACTAATTATAATTGATAAGGGGGTGTATGCTGTTGAGTTCCTCAATGTCATCACATCTGGCTTAGCCTATCCAGGCTACTCCAGCTTGTGAGAAATGGGAGAGCCAGGCCTAGAACCCAGGTCCTCTAACTCCAAGCTCCGTATTGACACTTCTATGATTGCATTTTGTTAGAGTTTTTCACATTTGTTTATGCCATTTATGCCATTCTCATGAAACCAAGGTTAGTCTTGCCTTCTCTCCCGTGAAAAGTTTAATCTCAGTTTCTCAGAACATGATGACAGCACTTAGAAATTCTCCATATTCACCTGCCAGTATATACAGGACCCTTGTACCTACCTTCCATATGGTGGCCAGATAAAAACAGAAATAACTGATGTGGCACTAGAATAAAAGGCTCCAGACAATAGCTAGGAGAGAAAAGTTGTTTCTAGTTTTGTATCTGTCTCTATCTCTCTGGTGCTGGCTGGTTATTTAACTAGTTAGGATCTCTGTTTTTTAATCTTTACATTGTACAGGTTGTTACCATCTAAAAGATACAATTTACAGCTCACATACCAATGCCATAGACTTTTGGTTGCCAAGTGGCATTGCATTAAAATACTTGAAACAAAAATGCTAACTAGATGCGGAATGGTCAAACACAAAATTTTAATAGAAAAGCCAACACTGATTTAGCAAGAGATATTCAAGTAAGGAAGTTATCTTAGATGATGGCAAAGGTTTCTTCCAGTCAGGGAGTCTTTGTTCTGGTAATGAAGTCAGCACTGATACAGCTACCTTGATGTGTCCTCACATTGCAATCCCACCCCAACTCTCCATGCCCAGTGCCACAGAATGTATAATGCAAACCTTCAGGATTCAGTTTGATTCAGACAATATGCATAGACAAAGCCATATCCTCAGCAGTGGAATTTGAAACTTAAGACTGTCTAATGGATTTGATCACTGATGAGTAGAACCTGAGTAGATCACTGATGGTTTTGAAGCACTGAATGCAGTTTTTAAATCTTTCCAGCGGAAGTGTTTGCATGCCTGACTTAGCTGAAATGCGTAGCAGGCATTTTCTTTGCATCTCTGTTTTACTATCTATTTCCTTGCCACACTTAGTATTTTAAACTGCCCTCTTACTTCCTGGCATTACTGAGCTTGAGTCGATTGAAGGTTAAGCAAAGTTAACAGTTTGGAAATGTGGTTAACAGTGTGGTGTGACTGCCTTCGGTTGAAGTGTTAAAATTGCCTGTAAATCAGAAAGAAAAAGAGAAGATGGAGCATTTGCCCAAAGCCCAAAGCAGAATTTCATCAACATGAATAATTCTCAGGGCTTAGGAGGCTATTAAACCTTTCCTTTCACATATTTTTAAGCTCCTTTGAGATCACTCACTGAATTCACAGATGCTTATAATATCTTGATGAGTCAAGCAATGTTCAATTTTAGAATCAAATTGCAAGTCCCCTCTAGCTCAAAAAATGTTTAATTTTATTATCTTTACTAACAGGTCTGGCACACAATTTTAAGACCATAATGTGAAACTAGGTCAGGGGAATGGTTGAACTAGTGGCTTATGACCTAAGTCTCAAAAATTTGGGAATGTATTAAATCTAATTACCCAAATAATATATTAATAAATTTTCATTTAAACTTTTATTTAAACAAACACTTACTGAATCACTACTCATGCCTGGGAGACTGCAAATATGTGGTCTCTGTACTCTGCTCAGAGTCAGATGGTGAAGTCTCAAATAGGCTTTAATTATATGCTTTTAGTTCAGTTTAAAATTGTCTTATCATAAAATCCCTTGTTTCATTTTTTATAGAATAGTGCCACTGTTCTTAAACTCTGGAATCCTAGGCACTACAGCCATACGATGTATTTAGGATTACTTCAATGTGGTGAGTAAGGAAACCCAAGGCTTCTCTGTGGTTCTGCTTCTCATCACCTCCTCTGAAGATGAAGAATCAGGACCAACCTCCCCCACAGCCCCACTCACGTGTAGAAAGAGACCTGTAGCTACCTTTGTAATGCAGGGGAAAATGGGTTGAACACTTTTGACAACAAAAAGGAAGGACTGTCACTTGCCTTGTGTAGTCCAGAGCCACTTAGGTAATTATCTTAGGAAAGATGTCATGGGGTTTCTCTAATGTCTTAAAACTAGAAAGGTATGGTATGAAGACTTGTCTTACAGTGATACAGAATCCTTGGTTACATTGACATGAGCTTGAATTGCATGTAATGTGATTTCCAAATGGGTAAGTTCAGGACCCTTTTGGTTTCTCGAAGTTTTGCAGAGACTATTTGAGCAGTAGCTATACCTAGTACCCGTTTGGTTGTTTTTTAAAATGATATTTTTTTCTTAGCTCTTTACAGAGCTTTGAAAAAACAAAGTGAGATAGAAAAGTATGAAAGAAGAATATAACAGAAAGGAAGCAAGTGATCTTGAAATGACAGAATCACATCTTTATTTGAACTACTCTTAGATTCCTTGGTATGGTTTACAGCTGAATAAGTTGGGAGAATCCAGTACAAATGTAACCTGGGGTGGAAGGGGATCTGAAGCCCAGTCAAATGCTGTGAGGAGCCTAAAAATTGTTTTCTTTTAATCAGATTCTAACCCCATTTCAACAGCCCTGGTTATGTCTCTGAGATCAGCCTTTCATGTCATAGATACAGAGAAAACATGTCAGAATTTTCTAGCATAATTATAACCAAATCTCCAGCCTCTGTTGGTCCCTACAAGGCTGCCACAAGGTTAGCTAAACACTTCCGGTCATAAAGGTTCATTATTTGTCAATCTTGTAGTCAGAGGAAAATATAAAACATCACAATCCATTCCTTTCCCTAATATCTTACAAACTAAATACTGGCCCATATAACTTATGTCCAAAGTAATCAGAGCAGAAATAGTCAATGAGTCCAATTAGAATTGCTCAGCAGATTTAATATATGTTTTTAATATAGTCTATATGTGTCTCCCATTTTATTTTCTTTGTTTTATTGATTTTTCAAATAAATCAGTGGAAGAAAAGTCTTAAGTATTTTTTTCTGAAGTCGTAAGACAGACAAATTTGGTAGAATTAATACAAAAATACTGAATTTCTATGGGGGAAAAAACAGAAATTATAAGTAAGAAGGAGAGCACATTGTTATTGCTACATGCCAAATTTATTTGACCCACTAGTAAACATGATATTCATTATGCCTAAATTATCTATATAATTGAGAACATCAAAACTACTTTTTACCTTAAATATTTTACATGCAAATATTACTAAAATTTAATAACACGTACTAACCCAGTTATCTATTTCTGCTCTCATTTCCAAGCCACTGAGAGTTACTGAGTAAAGTCCCATGATCCAGCTGATTACATATGCAAGATAGATAATCTCAAGCCCACAGTGCACTTGGCAAGCCCTCAGTTTATCTCCAATGTAATTCACCAGGGCAACCTTCTCAAACTATTTCTCCTGTTAATCCCCATAGTCTCACTTTTTCAGGATGTTACTTTATAAACTACTTCGTTGGTTTTTAAAAAATCAACTTATTTCCCCCATTTTTTCCTTTTCCTTTGGTCTTAAGGGAAGAAATGGCCCTGTTTTCAAGGCAGAACTTTTACCAGTGTTTTTGAACCAATTTATTGTAATCCCATCAGGTGCTTGATGGATCACTACTTCTCTCAGCCTTCATCACACTTGTCCTCTCAGCAGCTGTCTTAATCAGTTTTCGGTTGCTATAACAGAATACCACAGACTTAGTCATTTAAAAAGAAAATACATTTATTTTTTATAGTTCTAGAGGATAGAAAATCCAATATCAAGCTGCTGGCATCTGGTGAGGGCCTTCTTGCTGCATCATCACATGGTGGAGGGCATCACATAGTGAGAGAGCAAGAGCATGTGTGCCCAGGTCTCTCTTCCTCTTCTTATAAAGCCACCAGTGCCATCATGGGGCCCCTACCTTGATGATGCTATCTAATCCTAATTACCTGCAAAAGGCCCCATTTCCAATACCATCAACATGTAAACTTGGGGGTTAAGTTTCCAACACATGAAATTTAGGGACACATTCAAACTATAACAGCAGCATTTCACACAAGCATCCCTTTATTCTTCAATCACTTTCTCACATAGATTTCACAACACGGTCTCCTGGTTTTCTTCTTGTCTTGGCCACTCTTTCTCTTCATCCAGCTTAATTCTTGATGTTTATATGGTACATGACCCAGCACTTGGTCCTAGGAATTCTTCTCTTTCTTGTCTGCCTCACTTCCTGTATGATCTCATCCAGTCATTTGACTTTCAGGACAACTCATATATTAATGACCGTAGGGTTTTGAATTTTGGAGTAAACCCTCCTTAAGTTTTAAGCTTATTATACCCAACTGCTACTTAACATCTTCGCTTAGATGTGTAATAGGTATCTGAAACTGGAACTCCTGATTTCTTACTTAAAACCTACTCCTTCCTAAATCTTTCTTATTATTTGGTATCATTCTCTTCCCATTCACCCACTAGCTCTTCCATTTCCTCATACCCCACATCCTATGCATGCCCAAAGGTTTTGGCACCAAACTCCAAACTATATCCAGAATCCAAACTCACTCATTACTTTCATCATTATTACCAAAGTACAAGCCAGCATTAATTCCTACCAAGATAACTGCAATAACCTTCTAACTGGTTATATTGCTTTTTATCTTGCTTGCTAGATCTAGTTCATTCTCCACATGAGTTCAGGTTCATTTAAAATAATATATATGTACAATAATAAACATTTCAAACTGGTATTTAGAATAAAAGTCATGGTCCTCCCTATGTCTCACAAGCTCTACATGACTTTGTACCCATCCTCCCTCTCCAAACTCATATCCTACCATTTTCTTATTTGCACACTGAGTTCTAGCAGATCTATTTCTTTTTCCTCTTTTATTCTAAAGTCATTACCAGCTTGTCTCTTTTTTACCACATTCTCTCTCTTGTAGATCATCAACGGCCAAACTGATGATCTACAAGATCAAAATCAGTTAGTGTATTCCCAGATCTCAACCTACTGATTCTTCTGTGGTGTTTGAAATCACAGACCAATGTGTCATTACTGAATTCCTACCCTCCCCTGGCTCCCTTGATACTGAATTCTCTTGGTTTACCCATTAATTCTCCAGATCTTTCTCTTTAGTCTCCTGGGTGAAGTCTCCTTTCTCTGTTCGTTCCCCATATGTAGACTTTCAATCAAAGAAAAAAAATGTAGAAAAATAGCTTGAAGTAAATCACCAAAATGTTTTCTCAATGTGACAAGAGAGTGGGTGATCCATTTTTTATTTTGCAGCTGTTTATGTTCCATTTTTATCTAATTAACATAACTACCTTTCATTTTATTTTATAAAAATATTGCATGCACATGCTTAAAATTAAATAGCATAGAAAGATTTATAATAAAAAGCAATGTATATCCTCTATTCAGCTACCACTCCACACTAATTCTTTTTCTAGAAAACAACTTGCAATCATTTCTTTTAAAAGTCTTACATATTTACCTTTATGTCTCTACATAATTATTTGTAGGAGTAGGATGCAAGTCAGACGGTTCTAACACCAAACCCAAAAATATAGCGATATAATTGAGATAGAAATTATTTTTCTCTCACATAATAGTCTCAGTACGCAATTCAGGGCAACTTGGTAGTGTTGGAACCCAGGTTTCTTTTATCCTGTTATTCTCGCCTCCTTAGGATACAGCTCTTTCTACATGGTTACCAGGCTCTCTGCTTTACCTGGGGAGGGTAGAGCAAGAAAGGAAGGGAGGCCATGTTCCTTTTATTTTAAAGACATGATCTAAACACTTTACTTCAGCTCACATCTCTGTTAGCCATACTTAGCTGTAAGGGAAATAACAGTTTTTACCTGGATGGTCATATACCCTGATTCATTTTTGTTGTATAAAAGAACATGAGAATAAATATTAAAGTGCTAACTAGAAACTTCTGCCACATTTATACAACTCTTTTAGAATAATCAGCATCAGGTACTATCTGTTAACTTCTTCCATGTTTGATGAAGAACTAGTTCATCTATAACTGCCTCTCTTTTTCTCTCCCTCCCCAATAGAATTATATCTCTAATATTGACCCCTCTACTTGTTATCTTTATTCCCCCTTTGTAAGACGACCATGTTATCATCTGTATGCTTCCCTCCACTTCACATCTCCCCTTCCACTTCTCGATGTTGTGGTCAAATTCTTACTTTTATATTGTGAAGGTTCATAACATTTACATTCTTTTATATACTCAAAGAGAGTCTTCAGTGTTTGCCTAGTTTGATTCCATAGGTTGAAACCAATTAATAATAGTTCTGTTATTTGATGGTGTCACCATTGTACCATACTATTATAGTATGCTTAATTCCCTTCTCCAAGACACCACGCTCATGAACACTCTCAGGAGGGGATCTTCCCAAGATCAGGTTCAAACAGATTCTCCTTTCTTATTCATCATTTATTCGAAATCGTGTCACATTTCAGTTTGTTATACTTTTGAATCCTGAATATATTGTATCATTATTTTATCTTTCTGTTTACAAATGTTTTTCTTTGTCTTTCAGCTTCTTACTCTATGAATTCCTTGGAGCCCATTGCATTCATTGTCATGCAGCATCCTAGGTCATTTACTTCATATTCAGACCATGGTTTTCTTGCATAGTTTATCATTTTGACCTAGAGTTCCTAATCACTCTTCTCATCCCTTGCCCACTCTGCTATTTTCTTATCCTTGAGTTCTTCCAACACTCAACCACTATGGCCTTCTTTGTCAATTCAGACTGGCTCCACTAGCCTTGCTGCCCAACCCTCATCCTGGAACAAGAATTCTTTCCACTGCTTCCCTGAGCTGGTTACACTGTTCTCTGAATCCCATAGGTTATTCTATCCTGGTTTACTTCTTTCTTTCGTAGAACACATACTCAAATAACTTTCTTAGAAAAGTTATTGAAAGACAAACTTTTTGGCCCCTTACCTATTTACAAAATGTTCTTATTCAGCTCTAACAAGGATTAATGATTTAGGTAGAGAATTCTGGATTTATGTCATTTTCCCTCCACTTGGAGGAAATTACTCCACTATCTTTTAGGATTCATTGTCAAAAGTTCCAAATAGAAACATAACTAATCCTTATTTTCAGCCCTCCTTCTCCACCCTACCCTCTGATGAATCTGGCCTGATATTCATCTGGAATCTGATGAATCCAGCCTCTCCTTAGGGTGCTGCTAGTCAGGCTGGCCTCTATTCTCTCCTCTGCTGTAGCCTCTCTATGGGGATTTTTAAGCTCGGCTTCACTTGTCAGCACTTTTTCAGCAGTTTGCCTTTTCCAACATCCTCTGATATCTACCACACTTTCTTTCCATTGTACATTTACATCTTTTTTTCTTTTACTATAATTTTAATGAGGTTTCTTACATAGCGCATGCTCAGTCTGGCATCTTATGTTGGAAGTATATATTTTATGTTTAAAACTTTTAACAATATTCTTTAAAGATTTTTCCCCAGCCTCTTCTCCTTCTGTCTGCTCATCCTTCCTCTTCACTGTCGCTGTTGAAATTTGTCCAATTTTTCCATACAAATGATTACTACAATTCTGTATGTAGCCCTGACCTTTTTACCTTTTCCACAGACCTGTATTTAAGTTTCCCTTTAGGTGATCTATGGGCCTGTGCAACTCATTAGCCAAGCCTTCGAGATGACGCTATTAGGAGAGAATAAATTAGAGGACTCATTCCGAATCTAACCCATCTCCGGTGCCAGGTGATACAGAGGTTACTTCTGGAGAGCACAGAAATATCTAATTGGAATTTTAGAGGTTTTTTTCCCCCTCCTATGTGCTATGTAACGAAAACCATTTTCTCTGTCACCCCTATGAACATAATAGCTAATGTTTCTTTCTACAGTGCTCATTTACAGAAGCTTACTCTACACACATTAACTTATTTAATGCTTACTACACCCCTATGGGTTGAATACTATTATTATCCCTACTTTATAGATGAGGAAGCTAAGGCACAGGCATGAAGTTGCTTGCCCAATAACTCACAGCTAGGAATCGTGCTCTTAACTATTACTCTCTATTGAATTCTGTAAGCATCAGCAAAGTCTACATCTTTCACAGCACTTTTGTGAAAGTTGCTCCTGTATGGAGAATGCAAAAAGATTCTGAGTTCTGTATCCAGACAATGAAGGGAAAGGACAGATTAATTTTAGGGGTACAGAGCAAGAAACTGAGATGGCAGATAACGTTTGGGTTATATTAGCTCTCTCCCACTCCCTTCAAGAGTAAGGACCATGTCTTCATCATCCATATTCTCTTCAACATTTACTTCAGTGCTTAGGGGTTCATAAATATTTGTTGAATTGAATAATAATGCAGTAAACTTATATGTCATAATAACCCGTGAAAACCAAAAAACTATATCCTACTAATTTGAAGGAAGGAATTTAAAACTGACATTGGATGAGTAACAGCAGTAAATATAATTTGCCTTTTCCTAACTAAGCAAATCCTCATTCTCACATGATTTTATCTAAAATAGGAGCTAATACAGTGTTATAACATGCTCATCCATACTCAACAATTAACTGTTAAATTATGGGAACACAAATTAGACCTACTAAGTAGAACCTTTAAGCCTCAGCCTTTCAATTCTAATAGTATCATTTCTATGGTCAGTAAAGATTAATAATTCATCTTAAATAACTCAGATATGAAGAATTAGTAACATTATGTTAAGCAGCTCTTCTGATTATGCATTCTTCTTGAGCTGCCAGTAATTTTGATTTACTGACAGAAAGCATATATTTTGTTTTCATGACATTTAACAGGAATATGCAATTTATCAGCCTTTTGTTTTTACTAAATCTGAAAATTCATTCCAAAAGAGTTTCATAGAAACTCTTAATTACTGAAAGTGATGGTTCTGCTTCTACCTAATGTTCTGAATAATAAATACTATACTTATGGGAATTAATTATTAAATCCAGCTAGGAATTATAACCTTCTTAATGCAAATAATAATAATTGCATGTAATAATGTTTAACATCTGGGAATGGTACTAAAATGAGTATCTTAATGCATGTAAAAATAACATAGATTCTATACATCATATAGATAATCATACAAATATTTCTGAGAACTTCTCTAATAGGGATAACTGTCAGTTAAACTGAAGAGCATGAAATATCTATTACCAAGAATCAGTATGTCCCTCCTGATCTATCTTTTAAGACCCTGTATGGAAAAATCTCTTCCAAACCTAAAATTTTATATTTCTATCCAGGTGAGATGGAGAAGGCCAGGATGGGACAGGATAATATAGCAGTGTTGGCTTTGGAGTCAGACAATGTTGAACTTAAATTCTGGCTCCAGGTTCTCTTACCTGCTAGCTGTGTGACCTTGAGTCAGATATTTATCCTTCCTGACACTCAGTTTCCTTGTTTACCTACTGGAGTATATACTACATATTGTAGATAGGTGATTAGGAAAAGCCTCATGAAAGGTGATTTTTTTCCAGAGTCCTGATGGATATAAGTGGTTGGTATTTCTAAGAAGTACACAGAGCCTCAAACTTGTATAGAAAATAAATATGTAATTTCTTTATACATACTGGAAAATCATAACCTGATTTGCAAGGATAATTGCAGAGAGATAGTTTTCATAACTAATAAAGAGATCACATAAACAAATGAGAAAGTGAGAAGCAATCAAATAAACAAAAATAGGACATAAGCAGTTTAGAAAAAAATACCTATGATCAATGTTATGGCTTGAATATTTGTATTCCCACAAAATTCATATGTTGAAATCCTAATCCCCAAAGTGATGATATTAGGAGGTGGGGCCTTTGGGAAGTGATTAACTCATGAGGGTGGAACCCTCATGTATGGGATTAGTGCCTTTATAAAATAGCCCAAGAAAGCTCATTCACCTCTTCTACATCTGAGGACACAGCAAGAAGGCACCATCTATGAACCAGAAACAGATCCTCATCAGACATCATATCTACTGGCACTTTGATCATGGACTACCCTGCCTCTAGAACTGAGAAATAAACTTCTATTGTTTATAAACTAGTCAGTCTATGGTGTTCTGTTATAGCAGCCCAAAGACTAAGACAATAAGTAAACATAAGAAAAAACTCCCTTCTCTCATAATATCAGATATTAACAGTTAAAAACCTAACATATATAATTTTTCATACATCAGAAATATTTTTAAAAACTGATTCCACCCAGTTCTAGAAAACATGTGAAGTAAAGACATTCTTAGGCAGCTTGTTACAACCTCATCAACATTAAAAATAACATGATGTTTGATCCAGTAATCCCATTTCTGGCAATTTGGTCTGTGGATTTACTTTCATGATTTTTCCAGCATGTACAAGCATATTTATTGCAGAAATTATTAGTGGTAGCTAAAAAAGGTAGCAGCACCAAAGCTTTTATTAATAGAAGCCTGACTAAAGTATAGTATATGCACATGACAATAATGTATAGGCATTAAAAATACTAAGAGATATTTTAAAAATCATGTAAATATTTAAATAGACTCCCTTGAATTAATTAAAGAGACTCTGACATTTTACAATATAGAACCTTCATAATCAAAGCAAGATTTTATTCTCTACTCACTTGAAGTTTCTTTCATGTCCCCCAGTAAATTTCTTCTCTACATCTTACATATTCTCTTTAAATAAAATTTGTAATATTTTTATCATTTGGCTTGCTGTTTTCAATCAGATTTTTATTCATTATAATTTCTCTATTTTAAAATGTATATAGCAGGGATCAGCAAACTACCAATATGGGCCAAATCTTGTCTGCTGCCTGTATTTAAAATGAAGTTTTATTGGAACATGGCTATGCCTCTTCATTTACATGTTGTCTATGGTTAATTCTGTGCTACAACGGCAGAATTAAGAAGTTGTAACAGAGACTGTATGACAGCAAGCCTAAAATATTTACTCTCTGACCCTCTACAGAAAAAAGTTTACCAACCCCTGATATACAGAAAAGCTATTGAATTTTATATTTTAAACATAAGCAACTTCCCTACTGAATTTTCTTACTGTTTTTAATCGTTTTCAATTTTCTTAGCTTTTCTAGATTAAAAAAAAAGTCATGTGTAAATAATGGTAATTATACTTCATGTTTTCCATTATTGAAAATTTTTAGGCTTCCTCTGTTCTGGCTTCATTGATCAGACTTTCCAGAGCACTATCAAATAATTCTGGTAGTAGTAGGCATGCTGAATTTAATGGGATTTCTTCTAATACATCATTATAAATTATGGCTCTGGATTTTAGTTTGAGATACATAGTTTTATCAAACTAAGAAAATATCAATCAATTCTTATTTTATTAGGGTTCTATATTAATCAAGAATGACCACTGGCCTTTATCAAAGAAGTTTCAATATTTATATATATATTCTAAATTCTAACCTACTCCCATAGCATATACACTAATAAATTTCCTAATATGGTAGAACAGAGATGCACCATTCATATCTCCCTTCAAGAAAATCCTTGCTGCCCAGCTGCAAGAAGTGCTGTCACAACAGAACTGCCAGCTACCAATTCCTTCAAGGTGTGCCTCAGCTCAGCAGAGTTACCTCTCCCATGGACAAGGGTCCCACAGAGCTGGTGACTGAACAAGGACAGAGCATAAGCTTCTTGCTGGATCTACTGAAATTTGGTAAAGCTTGCTTTGGGTTCTTCCTTTACTCAATCCTACTTCTTCCTCCTTCCTTTCATTGATATTGACCCCTGATAAATATCTTGCACCCTCAAACTCAATCTTGGCATATGCTGCCAGAAAACACAACTACAGTGAGGGAGCCACTGAAGCACTGACTCTGGTTCTCACTGTGGCTTCCTCTGTTATTTAGCCTCTGGCTTCCTTTCAGGCTCACCCCTTTGCTCACTCAACTCCAGTCAGGCTGGCTTCCTTGCCATTCTACAAAGTGTCATGAACACTTCTGGCCTAAGGACCATTGCACCCACCATTCCCTCTGTCTGGAACATTCTTACTCAGATATTCCCAGGGCTCATGCCCTCACTTCATTCAGGCCACTGCTCAACCGTCTCCTCTTCGGAGGGGTCTTCTTGACCACCGAATTTCAAGCAGCTCACCCCCATACCTCTCTACCTTATCCCAGCTCACCTCTCTCAATCTTTTTATCCTGCTTACTTTTCTTTTTAGCTTATCACAAGCTAACACGTGCATATTTGTTTATTCATTTATTGTGTCTCTCTCCAACTTCAGTGAAAGCAGGGCTTTGTTTTATTCACTAGAACAGTCTCTGGAACAGAATGAGTGCTCAATATATATTGTTGAAGTTACAGGCAATAACCTAAAAATAAACTTATACCAAAAAAAGATAAAATCTTATAATGTCTATAAAAGTGGAATGTAAATTGTGTTGCAAAGAACATTATTTTGCCCTTGACATGTAGTATCCATTTGGACTCCTTTTCTTCATATTTCTTAGAGACTAATTTTCAGGGGCTCCTGCAATTTTGGCATTAAATTTTTATACTGCCATCCTTTTTCCAAACTCTGTCAAGGAGGTAATGAACTGCAAATCATTAAAATATGGTTGACAAGACAATAATTAAACGTATTCTCTTGTAAATTGCAGAGTTATGTCTTTTTAAATTAATTTTATTTGAATAAGTAATATATAATTACATCCTTTTTGAGAAAAAATATATTACTGATAAAGCTAAAGTCTACTTTGACTTATACCATCATGCCTGTTTCCCTCCTTCTCACCTCCCCTCTCACTCCAGCAGTAATCTTCATTAGCAATATTCATCCTGATGTTTTCCTATGCGTTATTTGCATTTAAAGTTAAATGATACATATTTACGTGTATTGATACATTTCATAAGTGTATTAGTTCATTTACTCCTTATAACAGCCATATGCAGTAGGCATTATTTATTAATAATAAAATATACATCTCATAGGGTTACTTTAATGATTAAAAGAGCACATGTCAATGAGAACACTTAGCAGTGTGCTTAGCACAATGCAGGTACTTTTTAAGTGAGAGCAATAATTATTCTATATTATATATCCTTAAATATGAAGACACTCCTAATAACTGAGGTGGTAGAATTTTGTGGGACTTCTAAAATCTATATTGAATTCCTGAGATGAGTTTTTAATATTAAAAAATATCATTATTGTATCAACATAATTCTTACAGTTTTATTAGTTCCACTATTCGTGGTTTATAGTTTTTACCTAAAAATACAATAATCTGATCTTGCTAAAGTCAAAGAAAGTTTTTTGTTTCAACACGAGAGATCCTTATTAAATACAGTGAAATGTGGCTAAAATTTTATAAATAGAGACATTCATCAGGGTTATTTATTGGAAACAACTAAATAATAATAAGAAAACTGTAGAATGAATTGTGATTCATCTATCTCATAAAGTATCTTGTAACCTTTAAAATGATATTTATGAAGACTTCTAATGACAAGAGAAAAGGTTAAATAAATATGTAGTTTAAAAAACAGTAGATAGTGCTTTTGTGCTTAAAAGGAGAGCATTAAAATGTATTTCATTTGTAGAATGGAAGGACTATGGAGACAACACAGCATTGTTATTTGGGAAAAAAAATTATCAAAATTTGAAATATGTATATAGCATGATTTAATTCTTGTAATAAATTTGTATGGAATAAAGGCTAGAATAAAATAACTCAACATGTCAATAGTGTGTCTCACTGAGTAAAGAAATTACAGATGATTTTAAATTTCATTACTATATATTAATTTTTATAATCAGAAAGAAATACTATTTTAAAGTATTTCTATTAGTTTTCTAGAGATACCTAATTCAACCATACCTAATGTAATTTGAATCTTCTGACCTTTATATTAATGGAACTCACATTAAGAAAGTATGCTTAGTAAGGCAATAGCCAAGTTGTTAAATATAAATTCACACTTGGTAAGAGGTTTAACATTTGATGTTTATAAATTATATAATTAGAATCATTTAATATCCACTGTATATTTGAAACAATTTTTAAAAACAGCCTTGTGACTAATTATATCAACTTCATGTTTATATTAATTCTTAATTTTTAAATGAAAGTCTATAGTTTCATTCCAAGTGTCCTCTATAAAATAAAATATATGCACTGATAGTTTGAAGAGAACTAAGAAGATAAATCGTTTGCTATTAACAAAGTTGTAATGCTTAAATCTCTTTTTGATAAAGCATAATTAACTGAATTTAATTCTAACAGCCTGTGTCAATACACCCCTCTGTGAGTTAGTTCCTCAGGTAATTAATTTGTAGAGCATTTCCTTTGAGAGCTGGTTCCCCTCCTAGCATTCCTTGACTTTTTTCTTCTACAGAATGGTTAAGATAAACTACCGCTACTCCTTCAGAAGCGCTTATAATTCAAGATTACAGAGAAATGTACTTAGAAAAATGTGCAATGGAAAAAAGTACTTATATGCATATGCACAGACTATGGTTACTGAAAAGTTCAGTGAGAAAACATGGTGTTTATCAAGCTTACATACCCTCTCAGATGGCTGCCAGGTCAGGCCACTCAGTTCTCTTTTGTCTGTTTCCCCTCTGAAGTCTTGGCCCTGCGTGATACTTCCAAGCCTCTATACTGCCAGAAATTCAGCCTAGAGAACCATGTTCAAACCATTTGTTCAAACATGCTGACCGCCTCAGCATTTGGGCATGTTGTTAATTGCATCCCCTAAAGTTTATTCTCCACCACATATAACACAGTCAAAAGCCACTAAAAGAAAAAGAGAGAGAGAAACTTTCCAATCCTCCTGCTAGGACTGCTAAGTTTTTCAGTGCCTTTTCCTACACCATAACTTCTCAGAAAAAAATTCTCTCCACTCTGAAAGTTGGGGCAAGTTTCAAAACCTGGCTAGATCTCCCCCTAGTGACAAAGTCAACTCATTTCTTCCGAAACACTTCCGTTTACATATTTGATTATTTCCTAAAATGCAGGAGATAAATATTTTCCAGATTATGAAACTTAAACTCTTTATCAAAAATGCTATGGAATTCATATGTACAAAATTAATGAGAGTCCCAATTACACAGCAAATTAATACCACAATTTCAGCACTAAGGCATAAGTCATTAAAAACTCCAAAAATAGCCCAAAGGAGTTCTGGATTATTGATGGCTTGGTATGTGGATGAAATCATAACTTAGAGAGTAGAAAAATTATGAAATTAATTCTCCCAACACCATTGATAGGTAGATATTATTCGTTATTTATTTTACCATGTATTATTTATTTATGAGAGTTAAAGAAACCAAGGCTCAGAGAGGCTAGTACAAAGGTGAACCAGGAATTTGAATTTTGCCTGTTGGATTTCTAAGACTTTGAACTCTACACTGTGCTATGTTAACCTAACCTTCCATGCCTCCCTACTCTCTGGCCTCCCATTGTACTGATTCCGGCTGGAAAGTGACCCAGACCACATGCTTTTGTGCATTTTGTTCTAATAATTCCTGTTTACCCTTTAAGTTTATCTTAGTCATTGCTTCTTCAAGGCAGCCTTCTCTTAACTCCTACGTTCCTATTTTATATAACACCATGTACTATCTACTATTCCTATCGTATTTCTAATCAAATAAAAACATATATGATTGATAGGGTTTGGCTCTGTGTCCCCGCCCAAATCTCATCTCGAAATGTAATCCCCATAATCCTCATGTGGTGAGGAAGGGAGCTGGTGGGAAGTGATTGGATCATGGAGGTGGTTTTTCGCATGCTGTTCTCATGGTAGTGAGTGAGTTCTCACGAGATCTAGTGGTTTTATAAGTGGTTGGCAGTTCGTCTTCCACTCTTTCTCTTTCCAGCCACTTTACAAAGAAGGTACTTGCTTCTCCTTTGCCCTCTGCTGTGATTGTACATTTCCTGAGGTCTCTCCAGCCATGCAAAACTGTGAGTCAATTAAACTTCTTTCTTTCATAAATTACTCAGTCTTGGGTAGTATCTTTACAGCAGTGTGAGAACAGACTAATACAATGATTGAATGTTGTCTACCTCTACCACCATGTCCTACATACCCCCAATTAAAGTTTCATGAAGGGAAGCACCTTGCACAGTGTAGGTGATCCATAAATATGTGTTAAATGAATGGATAAGTGAATGAATGGATGAGCTAACCTCGCTCAAGCAAGTTGTGTTTCTAGTACCACTTTTTCTGTCACCTTTGCTTTGCCTCAAATTCTGATACCCATATTTCTGACACGGATCTGATGACTTTACTCTGATACAGGTTTTTTACTACATCCTTGCTCTAGTGTTGGCATTTTTGGACCTGGATTGTATCCTGAGTATCATACAGATGGTTCTTTCATCTTAAATGGAAGAAAATAAACTCTTGCCCATATCATGGTAAGTGCCATTAAACTCATGAGAGAAAAAGAATTACAGGGTCCCCACTTGCATGGCTGCTCCTCAGATTCAACTCTCCCCAAAGAGACAATAAAAATATATTTACTTTATAGCCCAACACCTTTTGAGAAATTGATCTGTTCTGCAGATGAAGAGAAAAGCAGTTAGAGGAAAGATAACTCACATAAAATGTTCAAAGTACAGCTCTCTTAATGGATTAATATCTGATAGGTTATTTGACATTAGTAAAAGACCCAAGGCCAGGTAAAATTTTTTATTTGGAGGTAATATCATATCCACTTCCTTATATGGAAAAGAAGCCACAAAATCTTCAACTTTATTTTCGAACTATTTTATTTTATAAATATTTAAAAGCTGTGAAAACAATAGTAGGTATTAAACATAACACATAGTGGCTAATTTTAATAGTACTAATACTCCTAACAGTACTAATAGTACTACTACTACTAATAATAATCCTAATAGTACTAATAATACATGTATTATTTGAGAAACAGAAGATTTTCATCATTTTCACCTGACTCAAGATATCTTGCAAACATATGCTTGCCTTATGCATTTTACTAACTATAGGCTGTGATTTGCAACAATGCTTAGAATAAGCTGTTTTATTAGTTCAGTGACCCAGTAAGAGTATATATATAAAGCATATATGTGAGAATATTTATGGCAGTGATTAATGGCAGCTTAGAAGCATGTAAATGAAAAGATAAATAACATATTCCATTATTAACATTCCTCTGTGAAGTGGGATGTACGGAGAGAGCAGAACAATGGAATGGAGGGAAGTTGGGTCAGACAAGTGATAAATCAGTTGTGGAAAAATAGGGAAGGAATTATAAGCATTAAGCTACCCTTCAAACACAATGAATGTGGAATAATAACACCATATTTGTGATTATAATGATGTCCTTATACATTACAGATCAATTCAGAAAGCCGCATGTTTATTTTTTAAATAAACGTAGACAGTATATCCACAACAATAATAAAAGGGTGCATATTAAGCCTCAATGGAATCTTAAATTCTAAAGTACAGCTCTCTATTTATATTAATAAAAGGCAAAAAGTATTCCTACTTTGTCCCTAAGACAAAGGATCTTTGTGCTGAATTTCCTTAACTAGCATGTAATAATTTACTTGCTTCTTTATCTCGGAATGTCAGCTAGAAAGCCCAATAACAACACTATACCGAGTAAAACAACTAAGACCTGGAGAAACACCTCAGACTTCTTGTGAATGGAACATGTAATGTGATGATTTCACCCATAGCCTTACCATTTTCAGGTTATCTTTTCTCTTCCCTGCTAGAGTCTAAGCTCCTTAAAAACTGGATCTTATTCATATTTTTATTTTCTATAATACTGCTGACAATGCCATGTACATGGTAGACCTTTAGCTTTTTTTTTTTTTTTCTTTTTGAGAGGAGTCTCCCTCTGTTGCCCAGGCTGGAGTGCAATGGCACAATCTTGGCGCACTGCAACCTCCACCTCCCGGGTTCAAGCAATTCTCTGCCTCACCCTCCTGAGTAGCTGGGATTACAGGCGTCCACCACCACAGCCGGCTAATTTTTGTATTTTTAGTAGAGACGGGGTTTTACCATCTTATCCAGTCTGGTCTTGAACTCCTGACTTCGTGATCCATCTGCCTAAGCCTCCCAAAGTACTGGGATTACAGGCGTGAGCCACCACGCCCCACCAGCAATTTTTTTTTAATGCTTGCTTTTAGAGGTAGGCCTATTCTGTGCTGCAGGATAGAAGACAGTTGGATGAATCATACTGGGGGAAAAATAGAAAAAGCCAGTAACCTGTATGTCTGTCAGCATCATCCCTACAGTTTTAAAAATATACAGACTCCTTGGCACAATATCAGACCTTTGATTCAACATCTCGGGAATAAGGCCTAGGAATCTTTACCTTTAATGTGTAGGTGATTTGAATGCACAGCTGGGAATGAGAACCATTGGTCTGATACCTAATTTTTTTTTCCTGGCCTGGTATGTCATAAATTAATGTAATAACACCTTCGTGCTTTACATTTCTCAAAGTGTACATATATTTTACATAAATATATGTAATATCTAATTTGAGCAATATATGGTCAACAAATTATATGCAACAAGTATGTGTCCAACAAACTGTTACATTGGTAGAAAATTAACCTGGGCAACTCCCTTCACAGTCAATTCATTTCCTCCTAAGCAGGGCCCTCACCCAGCACAGGTCCTCTTGCATATCATTCTGTCTGCCCATACCAATGGCCCCTAATGAGGAAAAGAGAAGGCCATCTGCTGACACCATGATTATGTGCAGAGGGATCAGTGTTTGAACCTTGGTCTCTACGAAACACCGAAGCAAAGAGCAGATTTTCTTCTGCTGCAAACGCCCTCTAGTTAATTTTCTCAAAAATGGCCAAAGAATATGAAGAGTTTCCCTCAAAACAGGCAAAAACACCTTTCAACTTTTCAGGCTAAAATTACGAGATCGGGCATGTTCAGGGTGGTATGACCGTAGGCTAAAATGACTGAAATTGAAACTTGCCAGGCAATGGCCATTGTGTTCCCAAAGTCCTGCATAGACATAGTTGGCAGTGCATAATATTGGCAACTGTGTCTTTTTCAGTCATGCAAAATTGTGCCACGATGAAGAGAGACTTGACAAAGAGGTCAAATTTAGCTCACTTGCCATGCAGTGCTGGAAAAGCTCAGGCACTGACAGATTTTCTCCGCGAGGTTGGGACAAGGCTGCCATGTATGATTGCTCAGGTTCTGTACTGCACAAGGGCACCATATCTAATGGAACATCAGCTACATTAGAATATTTTATTTCTATGATTACAGTTTAATTAACTCCAAATATGGGCCATTTATTTATTATGATAATTTTTGGCAGATGGCAGTAAAATATCTTAAATATGATCAATATATGTCATTCTACTATAACTTACAAAATGAAATTAAATAATTTAAAAACCTAGTTGATCTAACAACATCTAAAATACCTGTGTTTCTAAACATAGTGCTGTTATTGTTTTTTGGACTAATGTATTGATTAGTAAATATCTCAATTAAAAAATCTCTTGTTGGTGTATGAGTGCACTGGGTTGATTAGATGTTTCAAATTGCAGTTTATATCATCTGTCAGTTGTTTACTATTCTAGAATAATATTTCTGAATTCCCAATTTAAATAGACATTTATAATAGTCATTATGTTCCAAATCTCCATGTAATAACCATTAATTAGCAATAATAATTCACAAAGTATTATTTGAATATAAATTTGGCATTATTATATGATAATCTAATAATTATACTACAGCAGCTATTATTTGTTGTTATGGAAAAATTCATCTATCCAAAACTAAACTGCTATTAAAACGTAAAAACTTGTCACACATACCATTATTTCAAAATGTTAAAAATTCTTTAACAAAATAGTAATCATTACATTGTTTCTCTCCAGGTATCAGAAAAAATATATACATTTTAAAGTGTTAAGATTATAAAATTTCTAAATATTTGGAATGTTGAATATATGTACATATATGGTGAAAGTAGATGTAAATCTACAATAAAAGGAGAAGTCATTACAAGTACCACTTTGAGCAAAAGTTAGCATGAACACATGCTGCCTACCAAAAAGTAAAGGGTAAGTTTCACTTCTGCTGCCATGTCAACTAAATGTATGGTTTCTTTTTAAAAAATCACAAATTTTAAAAGCTACAGATTTTTAAAAACTAAACATATTTTAGTTTACAGGCATATGACCATACAGTTTGACTGTTACATAACACTAAAATTTTATTGGCAATGATCTACCTCAAGTAAGAAATGTAAACATTATAAAATGACACTACATTAAAAGGAGGATGTTTTAGAGAATTTATCACACACAAGCACCATCTAGATGATTACACATAATCCTATGTCCTAGTTACTTTATTTTACCTCAAAAGACTCTGTATTTCATTTACATTAAAAAACTTATTTGGATATAAAAAGTAATAGTTTGAAGAATGAGAATGGGTGCAGTGGTGGGCATCATTTAATACAGATCTTAGCATGTCAGTACTAATGTGCTAAGTATTCAAAAGTGTCAGATTTGAAAAGTGTGTGCTAACAATGCTGCAGAAAGAGGCAACATGAAAAATGAGAGAAATAATTTGCATAATGTCAAATGTATAATGCACATGATTCCATTTTTGGCAAGACAATCCATGATGTCCAGAGAATCATCCAAGACACTTTATGAGCCTGGTAATGGAAATTTTCTTCATTTAGCAGAAACCATAGCAGTGTCTAATAATGATACAGCAGAACACTTATAAAGAATGCAGATATTAATGTCAAATAATACTATGACTCTTAGAGAATTAAATACAAAACTAAATTATTAAAATTGTAGCACATGCAATGAATGAAATTATTTTGAGTGACATAAAGTAATTAAACAGATCTTAATTATTATAGATCCAGTCTTATATAAAACCATGTAGAATTTTTTTTTTTGCTGAATTCTTGGAGTTTTTAATTTTTTTTTGAGATATAAAATCGATTATTTAGAATAAGAAACTAATCATAACAAATTACAGATTTTTAAAAGTGGACATACCACAAATACCAAAAAATCTAGAAAAAATAACTTAATAATTTAAATAAACTGACAGGTCATACAGAATTTTTGGAAAAAACACTTACTGCTAGATTTGCAGATTTTCAAAGTGCAAATATTTGGTCCAGTAGAACACGTGACTCCAAAAGAAGCCATTTTTAGTGGACTATTTTTAAAGATTTTTTTATAGATAAAACTAATTTGAGAAACCAAGCATTCAACAGTGTGACAAATATGTGTAGAAACAGATTACAAAGGAGATCCTCAAAAAAAAAAAAGATTTAGACATTCTCCATTTCCTATTGTGTGTTATGTAAATTTGACAATGAAAAATTCAGATAAGTTCCCTTTTGATACCATCACATTCTATCTTTTCCCAGATCTATACAACTACTTTGCAAATTCAATGAAACAGTAAAGTATATGGCAAACACATCCTGAAATCTTTTTTGATTCTGCTACAGGATAGCCAAGTTGATGATATCATGCCACCCAAAAATCAACCAGAGGTAGGACACTACTTTTAGAAACAATTGATGATATTAATAAACATATCTAGTCTAGAAAACAAACAAAAGTTTCACTTTTGAAATATTTTTTAAAATTTATTTGCTCATTGGGCATGATATTGAAGTTGTCTAATATTATGAGCAAAATTATACCAGCACTAAATTCACTGTACATCATTTTTCCTGAAAGCATCAAAGAGATTAATACATTTTTAAAGACAAAGCAATGATGTTTATAAATAATTATTTTTGCAAAGAAATTGCAAACTCTTGACACTGACACCAACTTATCCAATGTGACTAATACCAGTGAAGAGAGTAAAGAGACTAGTTTTACAAATCCTCTACTCAGTGAGTATATATTCCAAAATTAATTTTTTACATTGGATATAAAATTATCACCTTTAAAAGAAAGGTTTACTATACTGAAAATAATCATGGCATGAACTATTGCAACTGTGTAAACAGTTTCCCATGAAATCCGTTAATGACCCAGTGTCTACTAGGAATTTAAAAAGAAAACCTTATATTGTTTTCTCAAATCAGACACAAGTGGAGAATATATCTTTTTAAAGTTAAAATATATTAAAAACTATGCAATGCCTACAGTATCACAAGAAAAACACAATATTGGCAAGTAAACATCACAAAAAAATTGGCAAAAAACACAATTTGAGCAAGTAAACATCAAAGGGAATTTTATTTTCCAAAGACTGAAAAGTGTAATTTTTTAATTTATTACATCATAACTTTGAATTCCTATTTATTGTGATTAAGTATTCTAATTTTCTCTTATGTTCAAGTTTACAACTTTCTTGTTACATGACCCCAAATGTGAGCAGGACAGTCAATTTTCCTGGGTACTCTGCCTGAAAAGTCCCAGGAAGAGCACTCCTGGTTCCAACTTGCCGTGTATGCTTGTATTAGTCCGTTTTCATGCTGCTGATAAAGACACACCTGAGATTAGGCAATGTACAAAAGAAAGAGGTTTAATTGGACTTACAGTTCCATGTGGCTGGGGAGATGTCACAATCATGGTGGAAGACAGGAAGGAGCAAGTCACGTCTTACATGGATGGCAGCAGACAAAGGGAGAGCTTGGGAAAGGTAACTCCCATTTTTAAACCATCAGATCTCATGAGACCCACTCTCTATTACAAGAACAGCATGGGAAAGACCTGCCCTCATGTTTCAGTCATCTCCCACCAGGTCTCTCCCACAACGTGGGAATTATGGAAGCTACAAGATGAGATTTGGATGGGGACACAAAACCAAAGCATATCAATGCTAATTTACAAACCATTGATAAATAAGGTGAGATCTCTTCTTGCTGAAGTCTAACTCATATGTGTAGCCTGTGGCCAATATTTGAAGGCTGAGGTTACGGGAAGACGCTTAATAGCCCCAGTAGAGCCATGTAGAGTTGGGAGAGGGAAGAAATGCCCAAAAGGAAGAATTGAGAGTTCGTGATGCCAAAAGAGAAAGGAAAAATACTCATCAGACTAAACCACAATCATGCCCATTGACTGCCATTGCTGAATATTTTCTATTTGTAGTCTGGACTTTGAAAAATTAAGACTTTATAAATCCTTACACAAGGAAATGACAGTGAGAGAGAAGGAGGAAACTAGCTAGGCAGATACTTAGTGCAAAGAGTCCTTGGCAGAATACCCTCTCCAACAAAGAGCAGCCTGGAAGATCAGGCTGCAAATATAGACAAGCAAGTTCCAGCACAGAGAGGGAGCCTCCTGTGTAATCAGCAAGCTTCACCTACATATGATGGCCCCCAGTAAGCACAGTGGGCCCTAGTGAGCACATTCCTTTCCTTTTTTGGACATACTCAGATAAGGAAACTTGCACAAGATGGGGGTGTCTGCAGCTGTGCCAATAAGAGGAAGTACCTTGGACTGGTCAGGTCCACCATGGAGGGTTCTGCCCCTTTAGCACATGTGCAGTAATAAAGATAAACAACATGGAGTAACTTAGGCTAAAGGCCCACCTGTGCAATAAAAGGTTGGTGGAGGTGCTGCTAGAGATTCATGCCCTATGCAAATAACACATCTAGTTCTAACTGTTTTTTTGTGCCTTATGTAGATGAGATACCCCCTCCCACTAGCTCATTTATAAAAATCCTTGTATTTCACTGTGGAACAGAAACCCTTTTTCAGGACCCTTCTCTGCAGCAGAGAGCTTTCTCTCTTTCTCTTGCTTATTAAACTGCTGCTCTAACCGTTATAACCCTTGGAGTGTCCACATCCTTGATTTCCTCAGCCGTGAGACAAATAACTTTGGGTGGCACCCCAGACAATGAGGTTGTTTCAATAGTGTACTGCAGATCAATATGAGACAGGTCAGTCAAGAATGCAGAATGAGATGATAAATATAGAAAAATTTACAAAATAAACTAAGAGAAGAAAAATGTTCTTAAATATATCAGGCCAAATGCTTACCTTTATGTAAGTGAAAAAAGAGACTGAAAGTTAGCTTTAAAGTTTCATTGTCTTCATTTCTGTATATTATTCAACACTTGTAGTATACAATTTCATTTCATTGTTTAGTGAACATTTTATCATCCATTCTTGATAAATGCTTTTTGTCATATTGATGAAGTCCTAAGGACTTTTTTACTTTTTAAGGAGATAAAGCCTAACTCAGTAGATTCCCACCAGCAATTACAGTTGGATTATAGTATCCAGACCAGGAATCAGTGCTGTTACAGAACAGTTCCTAAATAATATCTACTCTTGTCTGGTTGTGCCATATTCCTCAGGGAAAACTGATTTTCAATATTTTGTTGCTGTTTGATCCCTCTCTCCTTTTTTGTGTTGTTCAATAGCTCTTAAGAAGTTCCAGGCTTGAAAAAAGTCATCTGAATCTAGATCTTCAATTGTATGGCAAGTCCAGAGATAGAGAAGGAAAAGAAAATGAACTGTGATTCAAATTTCCAGTTCCAGTTTTATCATTAACTTATGAAACCTCACTTAAGTCACCACTTTTTTATGTCTTTCAGTTTTGCACATATTTAAATGAGAACGCCATAATTTAGCAAATATTTATTATCTCCTATGTGCCCAGTATCAACTGTGCAACATAATAAATGCACTGTATCCACTAATTACTGATGTTATTAATATAACCTTGGGCAGATGATTTTCCTTCTTTGGGTCTTAGTGTAACCACAAGTAAGGATTTTAGGGAGACATTCTCTAGGAGTTTCTGATCATATCTCAGCATGTTATTATAGGGGTCAAAATAAACAGACACAAAAATTATTCAAAAAGCATAAGACTGTGTGTGTGTGTGTGTATGTGTGTGTGTGTGTGAGAGAGAGATAGAGTCTCTGTCACCCAGGCTGGAGTGCAGTGGTGTGACCTTGGCTCACTGCAACCTCTGCCTCCCAGGGTAAAGCAATTATCATGCCTCAGTCTTCCCAGTAGCTGGGATTACAGGCACCCTCCACCACACCTGGCTAATTTTTTCTGCTTTTAGTAGAAATGGAATTTCATTATGTTGGCCAAGTTGGTCTCAAACTCCTGGCCTCAAGTGATCACCTGCTCATTCTCCCAAAGTGCTGGGATTACAGGCGTGATCCACCACTCCTGGCCTGAAAAGCGTAAGATTTTTTTATAGCCCTGCTTCAATGGTAATGCCAGAGGACTGGATGAACTTATATATCATCATTTTTAACTGTCAGGTAGTTTCTTTTAGAATGCATATTTTAGCAAAAGCCCACTGACGACTATATCTAAATAGGGAGAATCCAGTTGGAAATGGGGTAAAGATAGAGTCATTTGCATTGGTCAGGCTAAAACTGGACAGTTTAAATTATCCGTATCAAATTGTACCTCTCCAACTTTCTCCTTTCAAACTACCTGGCTAACATTATTAGAATTTAGTTGCCTTCTGTGAGTTTGCTCTCTCTTTTCCCCATGAATTAATCTGAACTAGTTTAAGCTAATAGTTTATAATAAGGCCAATTTTTATTTTTCAAGTTTAGAAGTTGGTTTGAAAACATTTTGAAAGAAGGAAGCATTACTGATGCTGAAAATAAGATGAACGAACATAAAAAACAAAGTTTACATTTGTATGCATCCACAGAAATATGAGGGGAAATTATCATTCATTGAAAGTGCCTTCATCCTGATGGGTAATAATGATGGCTAATGAGAGTGACATTTACACTGTTCAACAAAAAGTATTTTTCTAAACATGATGTATAATTAACACAACTAACACACAAATCATACACGCACAAAAACATCAAATTCACAAGACTTGCAGATGAATAATGTCCTCCAAAGGATTCTATTCAACCCAGTTGTGTCCTATGCATCATTTTAAGGCTACTTTAGGGTTTCTTTTTAATTCTTCAGAGTGGAGATATAACAGCTCACATTGATGAAGACTGTCAATTATTTTTATCTTGATATGAAGGAAGTGAAGGAAGGAAGGGAAGGAAGGAAGGAAGGAAAAGAAGGAGGCGGGGGAGAGAGGGGACAGTGAGGGGGGAAAAAGAAAGGGCAACACTAGATTTTGAACAAAAGCCATTAAAAACGTTTATTACATTCCATAGAGTATAGATAATGCCTCATTCCTATTGGGGTCCTTTTTTTTTCCCCCCCTTCATAAGCTGTATTTTTTGTCATTACATATTGTTCCCTTTATTTCTATTAACAATTGTATGTATGGGTCTTTTTCTACTAGCAACAGAGAGAAATAATACTAGAGCAATGACAAACTTTTGTATATAATAAAGGATAAGGCTCTCACAGGTTTGTGTGAATTATAAACACCAAGTTTGAGGGTACAGGTAACTATAGCAGAATGATTTATTTTTTGTTTGGTTTTGACAATATTGAACTTTCTTATTTTATGACTTTAGCAAAGACTTTAAAAAAGACACTGATTCAGAATAACATGCTGAGAAAATCTGAAAGCATCATGAGTTACATTGTTAAATTCTCTTAGAGAAGGTTCTAGCCAAAACAGTGTTTGAGTTGTTTGAGTTCTACACACTTTTTTATTCCTGCCTCGCTAGTTTTCCAGTAGTCTCCACTGCTCAGTGCTCACTCGATGGAGCCAACTTTTCCATCAGCACTCCTTCTCTACAGCTGCCCCCAGCTCCTTGAAGTCCCTTCCTACCTCTCTTCACCTCAGTACCCTACACTCTGATTAACACGTTTATTATTTTAGCTTAGTATCCATTTGTCAAAATACAGCCTTTTGATAGGGGCTAAATCTCTTTTGCTTCAAGATTTCTCCCTTTAAGTTTCCCTTGAACCTCACCACATTTCAAAGTAAAAATATATTCTAAGAATTTCTCTTAAATAAAATTTTTTATTTTGTTTGCAAGAACCTACACTCATTCAGATTAAGGACTTCATCCCTGATCCTCTTTTTTTCTGATTCAGTCTATCTCCAGCTTCCAGTCTGTTCAATTCTATCTAATCATGGGAGGGTTTTCATGATCCTTCACATGTGGTGTTCATACTCACTCTTGTGTCTGTGTAATTCTCCTTTCCCGAAATACCTCTCTGCTCAGTCGCATCAGTCTTTATTCAACATATAATTAAACACATAAATATATACACATATATTTGCTAAAATATAACTCTCAATTTTCATCTCTTTAATGAATGCTCATGCCCATAATGACCTAATTCTGATTTAATCTATCTCACTAACTTGTCGTAGCACTTGTTCATCTTATTTATAATCATAATTTAGTATTGTTAAAACATTTTAATGTTAATTGCAGCAGTTAGTGACCTCACCCATCTAGATATCTGAAGGAAATCTGATGTGGATTCAGAAGGTCATAGGGGGGCATTATTTTTGAACTAGAGTGTAACATGAAGGAAACTGTGGTTTTTGGACTCTCTCTTCTCTATATAGAATGGGTAAGAACTGGGATGCCATGCTGCTCCACTGCTTAATATCCTTCAGTAGTGTCCCATAGCTTTCAGCTGAATGATGGTCTAGAATACCTGCCTTTCTGCTCTTTTCTACTGCTAACTCTTGCTGCCCCTTCCCCTGTGTTCCATGCCCTTCTCATCTGCTATGTGGAATTGTTGCTAGATCCGTGAACATATCTTGTCGCCAGGATAAAAGAAAGATGGGCAGCAGAGAAGAAGGAAAACCCCAGAGCAGACAATTACTTCAGATGAAAACGAAAAGTTCAATCATAATCTATACAGAAGCCACTTGCTTTAAAAGATGAAAAATAATCCAAAAACTTTTTTGTTTAAAAAAAGATGACAAATAATCTGAATACACTTGAAAGCCATGACAAGTTATTGATCCAGTGAACCATGAAAAAGCTTTTATATGCGTGTAATAGTTAAATTACTGAAGATGGACTGAGTTAGGTGGAAAAGGGGCCTGAAGAAATCTCTAGCTGATAGGATCGACTAAATATATGGAAATGAAACCTGAAAGAATTCCACAGTTATTAGCAACTATGTGTAGAGCATTATGATTTTTGCAGCTTTCTAATTATGGGGAAATTTAAAATTTTATTGTATTACTCAGCATATTTATTTATATAAAATCCTGATACATCTCTAAATTTTTCAAATCTCTATACTAGAAAGACGAAACTACTATAACCTCTGAACTACCTGAAAGAGCCACTTAGACTCATTCTGATGGCAGTGACCAGTATAAGGACAATATGTTATAAAGACCAAAATAGTCTCCTTAGGAAATAGTCCAAAATCTCTCAGGCAAGTGTGGTTCAGTGGCTAAAGGGAAGAAATGGCTTGTGACAACCTGCAAGTGTCCAAAGATAGTTTTCAATAAAACCAGAAAATGAAAGAACTTTCAAAATGTTCATTTATCCAATGGAGAAGGAGCAAAAATTGGCCGAGAGACAGCTGAGAGAGGCACTTCTCCACTTGTAGAAGTATGATCTTTTTGGGGAACAAATCTTACATCTCTCCCTTGCCAAAACAGGATCCTGGCAGTATTTTGTTTCATGATCTAGACACATGGGTATTCACGTCATAAAAATTCATTGAGATGTACATTTATATTTGTTCATTTTTATATTTGTATGCTTTACTTAAATTACTATAAAAACTTTAAAATACATTTGCTCTTTTATTTAAATGCTTTCCTTCTAGAATATTGATAAGGGTGCCTGATTTAGGATGGCAGACTGAATACATGCATCTTCTTCTCATTAAGGAGATCTCACTGAAAAGACATCAGTGTTTTTAAAGGAATGGAACTATAAGATGGCTGGAAAGTTAGAAGAAGGGCCAAAAAATTTCAAATTGATGAAAAAAACAAGTCAGGAAGTTTTATTCCAAAACATCAGAAATAAGAATGACTCTTTTCAAAAGGGTCCTGGAGAGCTATTAGTTCAGAAGCAGCTACCACCAAGAGAAGGGGTGGACTGTGGTGACAATTAAATATATAATTGCTGTTGGCATAGCCAAATCATTTAGGCAACTTTCCTTCACTCATTGCCTCCTCATATACAAAGTATATGAAGTATATGTTTTAGCCCTCAAGGATAAAACTCAAACTTGCTTTTTTACCTGGAGAAGAATTTATTATATTTTCAAAGCCTGCAAGAGGAGCAGAATAGAGTCAAAGGTAACGATAAACCATCACATCAGGTAACTGAGAAAATTAATTCAAAGAGAAGGCAGCTCCATCCAGTGGTAAAACACACTAAAGCACTCCATCCTATAGTAAAGCGGTAGTAATAATGAAGGTTCCAACAGGTCTGGGAAAATTATAGAGTCTAGAACTAGCCCTCCTATTTAAGGAAGTGGCATGTCAGAAAAGAGAATTATGAAACTTTAGAGGAACCCCACACCAGGCCGGGCGTGGTGGCTCACACCTGAAATCCCAGCACTTAGGGAGGCTGAGGTGGGAGAATCACTTCAGGCCAGGAGTTCAAGACCTGCCTGGGCAACATATTGAGACAAAAAATAAGAAAATTAGCTGGGTGTGGTGGCACACACCTGTAGTCCCAGCTACTCAGGAGACCGAAATGGGAGGATTGACTAAGCTCGGATGTTTGGGGCTGCAGTGAGCCAACCAGCCTAAGTGACAGGGTGAAAACCTGGGGAAAAAGAAAAGAAAAGAAAAGGAAAGAAAGAGAGAGAGAGAGAGAGAGGGAAAGAAAGAAAGAAAGAAAGAGAGAAATAAAGATAGAAAGAAAGGAAGAGAAAACCATATCAAATGCCTATGATAAGCTAACCAATTTTTTATTCAAAAATACAAACAAAAAATAAGAATTTCAGATACCTCAGCACAGAAAGTAGGGAAATGCCATCAGAGAAAACAGAGATAATTTAAAGAAAAAAAGAAATGAACTTCAAAATGTATAAATGATTAGAATTTCCGTGGGGGCAAATTGGTAGGCAGTGATAAAAGGAGCTAAAATGCATATCAATGATACATGAAATAAAACAGCAACAATAAAAATTACTACAAAATTGGACTTGAAAGAAAAGAAAGGGACGTTTCCAAGTGACAGAAGCAAAAGAGGGAATGGAAAAACAGGACCATAAAGAAATACAGTAATATTGTCACGTCAAGAAATGAATCTTAGCAAGGCAGTTGGATTCTAACAGCCATTCAGGCATAGAAAAAGAAATCTTTGGTGCATAGGTATGCAGTAATTGAAACTCAGTCCTGTATATAAAACCAGGCTTCTCAAAAGACTATCTTCTCAGTGAAAGACTAGAAAAATACTGCTCAATAGTCCCTGTGTGTAGCAAGAAAATTTATCTTTGTCCAGAGTTTAGGGATATAGGGAAAAAAAAAAGCATGTCACAGTCCCATGACAATTTGGAGTTACAATTTCATCTATTTAGTGAGAGACTCTCTCAATGCAAAAAATATAATGTAAAAGTTGTCCCCAGTCTGGTCCCACCATATCCATTTGCCTGGCAGAAGCACATCCAAAACTGTTCTGTATCAACCCTTCAACAAACAGGACCTGAGAACTGTCATAAAAAGAAAAAAATCCACTGAAGATCAGCTCATGAACAAAAATTACAAAACACATGCAAAACTGATTGAGCATGAGTAAGAGTCAGAAGGTATAACAAACAGCATTTCAAGAACTTAACATACTGCACATACATTGACCATAATGTAGGTTTATTTAAAATAATTTAAATGGCAAAAGGAGATAGAAACTACAAGAAACATATGATAGTATTTAAAAAAAAAAATTAGAAAGTAAACTGAATGTAATAGCTGGAAATGCACAACACAGTGATTGAGACTTAAAACCAAATGAATGGGCTAAACAACATACTAGACAGTCGGAAATATAATTAGTAAACTAGAAGACAGACCTAGAAAAACATTCAAATAGAGACATGAAAGGATAGAAAATAGTGAAGTGAGGTTATAAGGCATGGAAGTAAATTGTGAAGATCCATTGAGTAAGAGGGGTTTCAGAAAGAGTAAAAAAAAAGAAGAGAGGTAATATTCAAAGAAGATTATTGCTGAATTTTTTTCAAAATTTGTAATGATTTGAATCATAAAATCAGACAAAAACTTAAGGAAAAATAAATACAGTCGACCCTTGAGCAACACAGGTTTGAACTGCATGGGTCCATTTTACACATGGATTTCTTTTTCAAAAAAAAATTGGAAAAATTTTTTGGAGATTTGTGATAATTTGAAAAAAAAACCTCACAGACAAACCCCATTGCCTAGAAATACTGAAAAAATAATTTTTAAGTTAGGTATGTTATGGATGAATAAAATACATGTAGGTACCAGTCGCCTTTATTATTTACTATCATAAAATGTACACAAATCTATTATAAAAAGTTAAAATTTATCAAAACGTACACATCCAGTTATAGACCATACATCGTGCCATTCACAGTTCACATAAATGTAAACAAATGTAAAATGCAATATTAAATCGTAGCCGCATAAAATTAACTGAACTACATACTGTACTATTGTAATAATATTGTAGCCACCAAAATATGTATTATTTGACTGTTTATGTTATTAGTAAGGCTTCTGGTCAACAGTAGACTACTGGGAAGTCAAAAGTTATATGTGTCCAAAATGGGGAGGGAGAGAGGGTGACAAGGGGTGAAAAATTACCTATTAGGTACCATGTTCCCTACTTGAGCAATAGGATCATTAGAAGCTCAAACCTCAGCATCACGCAATATACCCATCTAACAAACCTAGACATATACCCTGTCAATCCAAAAAAAAAAAAGGGAGAAGAAGAAGTTTGAAGCAAAAAAAAAAAAAGAAAGTTATACTTGGATATGTGGATTTTCAACCGCATAAGGGGGTCGGCATCCTTAATCCCCATGTTGTTCAAAAGTCAATCATAAAAGGAAGTACCTTCTTGACTCATTGTAGATGAACTGCAGAATATCAAAGACAAAGAAAATCTTAAACTTAACTGAGAAGAAAGGACAAATTACCTATAAAAATAGACAATACGAAGAGGTCCGAAAACAATGAATTGATATCTTCCAAGTGCATTTTCAAGAAAAAGAGCAAAATAAAGACATTTTTAGGCTTTCAAAGAGTGAGTTTGGTACCAGAAGATTCTCAGTGAAAGTGTTAGGGAAGCAGGCGCCTAGGAGAGGCCGAGTAATACCACCTTTTTTTTTTTTTTTTTTTTTTTTTTGAGACGGATTCTCGTTCTGTCGCCCAGGCTGGAGTGCAGTGGCGCGATCTTGGCTCACTGCAACCTCCGTCTCCCGGGTCCGAGAAATTCTCCACCTCAGCCTCCAGAGTAGCTGGTATTACTGGCACCTGCCACCATGCCCGGCTAATTTTTTTCTTTTTTTCTTTCTTTCTTTTTTTTTTTTTTTTGTATTTTTAGTAGAGACGAGGTTTCACCATCTTGGCCAGGCTGGTCTTTAACTCCTGACCTCGTGATCCACTCACCTCAGCCTCCCAAAGTGCTGGGATTACAGGCGTGAGCCACCGCACCTGGACGAGTAATGCCATTTTAAGTTCAGCTCCATCTTGAGAGTAGCAAGGCACATTCCTTGCCTGTCATGACCCATAGTCATAAGACGTTTACAGTTGGGACACAGCCTAAAGATACCTGCAAGGACGCACTCCTACAACAACAGAAAGCCCGGATGTCCTAATACCCGTAACAATATGTGCTTCCAAGATAATTATAGTTATGCTTTGATGTATTTATGCACTAAAAGAAAACAATGATAGCTTTCTTTAAGTCAGTAGAATAATAAATTTTGTCATGTCGTCAGCCCACTTGCATGTAGATACAGTTTAGTTTAGCTTTTACATAGATAAGATCCCTATCTAAGAAAAACTTAAGACAAAGATGAGGTCACCCTTGTCTGTAACTGAGTAGCTTTCAATAAGCTACCCCTTCTCACTTCACTCCACAACTCGCCTTGAATTCTTTCCTGTGCAAGATTGAAGAATGCTGTCTTGGGGTGTCCTCCTTTTCTGGCAGAAAGAACTTATAAACAGCATAGTTTGAGTAAAAGGAAATTGGACTCAGAAGAGGGAAGTGTTTGCAAGAAGCAACAGTAAGCAAAAAAATTTATAAACGTGAGTAATTTTAAAATAAAAGGAAAAATAAATTAGACAAAAATAGCATTTAAGTTCAGAGTTTAATCATTGTAAGGACCTTGTTCCACTTGGCCAAAATGTATAAATTTAAACTTTTATGTCAGATATGCATAATAAAATTCCATGGTAATAATTAAAAGACTAGGATGGAATCTGTCACTTCAATAGTGTGAGGAAGAGAGAGAATCAGATAACTCAGTCTAATAGAAGACAGGAAAAGAAAGAAGCTAAGTTGAAGCATTTGGGAATTGGATAACATTGTTATTAATTTTGAAATTATTATAATTATTATTAAATTAGATTAAAGTCATCTGTACCAGTAATCACAGTAAACATTAGTTAATTAAATATGTCCGTGTGCAGGTATATGGTCCACAGGAATCAGAAAGCAATTTTTTTTAAAAAAGAGGTGCTACAAAAAATAGCAATTAGAAAATAAGAGACTTGGGAATTTGCTAATGTGATTGCTATTATAATATTCAGTGAATATTTGAATAGTAGAAAGGACAGTTCTCAATTAAGCTAATCAGGGAGATAAAATCAAGGAAACTTCCCATAATACAGAGTTATATATAGGCCTACTATATGCCACAGAGTACCTATCTAGCGCCTAATATATGCCAGACACTGCTCTAAGCACTTGGCATTACTGAACAATCTAAGAAGATACTATTATTATCATTCCCATTTTATATATAAGAAAACTGAGACACAGAATGATTCATTTGCCCAAAGGACAAAAGAAAAGTTAAGAAACATAGAGATTCCAAAATTTAAATATCTAGTAATAATAGCTCCAGATGTAAGAAAATGGAAATAATAGAAGTTGGAAATAATAGAAGTAGAAAATAATAAAATAGAAATTCTTATTTTTAACTCAAAAGTTGAGTTAAAAAATAGTTACATATTCTGATTACAAGAGCCTACCAATAATAAAGGAAGAAAATGTCTATGCCTGTAAATAATCTAGATTCTAAAAATAAGGAGAAAAATCAGGAAAGCTTTCACAGTGGAAAATCCGACACCTTACAAACTCATAGATATCAGTCTTCTCTTTAGCATCAATGAGTGCTAGAACACTCTGAAACAACTTCCTCTCCACAATTTGAGACAAAATTAAAACTATCGAATGTAAGAGAAGACATTAAGAGAGAAAGACACTTGGGGATATACAAAACCAAGTTAAACCTTTCATGCACTCATATGAAAAAAGTGCTTGAATAAATACTCCAAAAAAGCATGAGGAATACCCACAAAAAAATGAATGCGATAACAAGAATGAGTGGGAACAAGAAAAGCTGACAGAAAAATAAGGGATTCCATTGGACTCTAAGACTGTATTATTCTTAAACAGAGAATTGTAATATAAAATAAAATTCCCTGTTTTAATGGGCCCATTCATATCAGTTTTTCTCCAGTTTATACTACTTACATCCAAATTACACTTCAAATATTCATTTAATTTTAAAGAACTGACCTACAGAAAAAAAGCATAGAAGACTCACACAATACAGAATATATTTTATAAATTTTTTAATGTAAAAATAATAGATAACTAGCAGATAGAAAGAGAGGAAGGGAAAGTAGTGTTAAATACACTGATATTGTTTGAGGTTGATGTACTAAGAAATGTTAATATAAATTTCAGCTCATACTGAAATTTCAGTTAAGTTTCATTTATGTGAAATGACAATTATAATTGCAAAAGACCTAAAAAACCAGAAACTGTTCAAAAAGAATTATCTTTAGGACTGGAGCTAGGAATAGAAGTGAGAGAAGGGAGATTTTTGTTTTTCATTTTACATCCTTTCATATGATTCAAATGTTTTAAAACTATTTTGAAATACCACAAATACTAAGCTTTCCACTGAAAATATTTTTTAAAGTTCAATCTTCACTTCACTTGCATGGTAGTTGCATTCTTGCCAATTTTTACTCAGTACAAATATTTTGTTTTTATATGTAGTATGGAGTGAGGTCCTAGTTTCAATAACTATAAACAAGTTTTTCACCTACATGAATGTCCAGTGAGACAATCAAAAGTCATCTATGACATGGGGCAGTTTTTATTGTGTGTAGTTCTCCCATGCCGTCGAGGACATCTAGCATCCCTGACACTACCAATGACTTCTCCCTTTCATAACCAAGGACTCCCCAACTGATTTCCAAAATGCCTCCCACAGGGTCGACGTCAAACATTTGCAGGACCACTCTCTAGAAGAAAAGGCAACCAATTTTTTTTCCCCAATAATTAGGCTGAGAGCATACCTGTGTTGTATCATCTATTCTTCTTCACAACTTTGTGAAAGAGTTATTATTTTCCTTAGTTAGAAAATTAGAAAAGTTACATAACTGTCATTTTAAAACTTCATTCCTTCTTTCATTCATTTATTTGTTCATTCAATAAATGTGTCACGCATCATTCCAGAATCTCAAGATACAGTAATAAAAAGAGAAAAGAATTCTCAAGCCTCTTGGAGTCAATGTGCATGCACTTTGGGGGCACGTAGAGTAAGCAATTCAATAACGACTAATAGAATTATATTCATAATCTTTTTTAAAAAAATACAATGTAAAACATTTAAAAAATACTGTTGATTTCATTCTTTAATTTATTTCCAAATTTACATTTTCCTCTGAAATATATGTAAACATATTTGTATGATGTGTGTGTCTGTATATACACGAATATAGTTGAAACTGAGTTCTATGCACAATCCTGCAAATCCCCAAGCACTTTTGAAATACAGGGAGAAAAATCCCATATGCATTAAAAGGTGTCACTAAGGCTAATGTAACATGAATCTCAGCTTTAGAAGAGTTCGCCTTAAGTTATACTAGCTGAGCTAATTAAGCCCTGGCAGTGCAGGCAGTGAGGGCACCAGGGCTCCCATCACGTCACCCTGAGGCTTCAGAGACACCTCTCATGCCACTTTCAGCTCTGAATGCTGGGGACCGGAGGAAGGAAGATACATGATGATTAAAAGAGACAAAGGCAAGGCAGGTATAACTGGAGCAGTGAGAGGACCTTCAACCAAAGTGCTAAAAAATGATGCTTTTAATGCTTAATTTGCTTTTATTTTAGGAATTGTCCCTAGAGTTATAAATCATATTCCTTTATTTTTAGTACAAAAGATTTTTATACTATCTTTGTGGTGCTCCTAGGAACCTCCCATTTTACCTTTTAATACATTTTATATATTAAGAAAATGGCAGACCTTTCTTTCAGGTATGTTAATTAATATTAATTCTATAATAAAATTGTAACAGTAAGTTAGTTCCTGATGTAAAATTGTACATTGCTTTTAAAGTTTATTTACACAAGCTACTTAAAATTCAGAACTAAAATTGTATTATGTTATACCTTTCAGTGAAAACCAGATGGTTTGATTAATTTTTATGGTGAAACTAACTCTAAAATTTAAATGACCCATCTACTCAAAATCATTCTTTGTTCCTTTTAAAAAATCTTTTAAAATTTAATTTTACAATCACCTTGAACCTACTACTCTCTCTGAAAGTCTTACACAGCCTATAGGTAAATCCAAGAAAATTCTGATGAGTAGTGCAAGAGGAATCTTTCCTGCCAAAGGCTGGAGGGAAGGAACAGTGGACCTATTAAACACCCCACCTTCCAGACAAATGTTACGGGTCTTGCTATTTGTAGTTCTTTTGTGTGAGCCTTTTAATTAACTGCTTAGAACCCACTATTAATGACAGTGAAGTCATAGTTTGAGCACTTATTGAATAATACAGAGGTGTAAAGAGAAAATATCCATGACCAGACTGCACCCAAATGGTATTCAGCCATCTTGGAAGCAAATATTGCTGGTTTTAAAAGGAACCAGATAAATGGCTCCAGGGCAAAATGCAGTCATCATCAGAAAAGCAACTCGGAGTAACAATCCTACTGACTGAGTTCACAGCATTGCTACATTAGAAAAAAAAGCTCCCTTTTCGTAATTAGTATTATTTCCCAAGTAACGTGTTGTAGTCCTTTGTATACAATCCCTTTATATTTTAGTGGCAGTATGTCACCATAAAGTTATTTTATGCTTAAAATTTGAACATATCTGTCTACATCCTATGCTCTTTGATCTCTGGGGCACAAAAAAAGTTTTAAAAAATATTCATTGGCTTTGTTAATGTGTTTGCCCTTCAAAAAGTTTTGTTTAGGTACCTCTGCTGAACTTGACATTGAGCATGCACCTTCAATCAGAAGCACAAGACATCTAATTGGTAGATGATGTTTGATGAATGCATCTGTCATACTGAAACTATAGGCAAGACTTAGGAGCATGCACTATATCTAAAAATGTATATGTTCAGGTGGGCATGGTGGCTCACACCTGTAATCCCAGCATATTGAGAGGCTGAGATGGGAGAATCACTTGAGATCAGGAGTTCAAGACTAGCCTGGCCAACATGGTGAAACTCCATCTCAACTAAAAATACAAAAATTATCTGGGCATGGTGGTACATGTCTGTAATCCCAGCTACTCAGGAGGCTGAGGCACGAGAATCACTTGAGCCTGGGAGGTGGAGGTTGTGGTGAGCTGAGATCGTGCCACTGCACTCCAGCCTGAGTGATAGAGTGAGACCCTATCTCAAAAAAAAATTATATATATATGTGTGTGTATATGTGTGTGTGTGTGTGTGTGTGTCTGTGTGTTCAATATAAATTTAACCCTATGTATAATTTTAAAGCAAACAAATAGCAATTATGGTTGGTTATGGTTTTAATTCAGACTTTTCTATATTGATGTGTTAGCCTGGTTCCTATGAGAAGCAGTGATTAAGATGAGATTAACAATGCAAAAATTTTATTAGGGAAAATGCTCATGTGAGAAAAAATGAGAGGAGTTAAAAGTTGTCAAATCAAGATGCAAGTGTGCCCCCAGATGAAGGAAAGGGGAGAAGAGAGGAAGAAGAAAGGGTGAAAGGAAGGCAGCATCTTAGACTGCCATGTAATCTACTGAAGTTCCATGAAAAACATTAGTGAGCACGAGCCAAAGCAGGCCATCAGAGGAGCCCTGTATCTTTCAGTAACAGGTCTGCCTTACCATCTCTGTCAAGCTCAGCCATTAACTAGAGAACCCTATGGTAAGAGTGGCCTCAGTGCAAACATGGTAATAGATTTCAGAGGGCAGCAGCTAGGGTCAATTATAATCTTGGTCAATTATAATCCCCATAGTTGGAGGTCAGCAAGGTGTATTTTCATGGCTGTCATAAATGCATACCATTAAGGGGAAAATGTTTTTCCACAGTTATGAAATACATGATTTTGACAAGATGAACATTACAACAATCTTCTAATGTGACTTATTTTTTTTCTTGAAGAGATAGAGTCTCACTTCGTTGCCCAGGTTGGTCTCAAACTCCTGGCTTCAAACCATCCTCCTACCTTAGCCTCCAAAAGTGCTGAGATTACAGGCATAAACCATCATGCCTCATTGACTTTCTTTTTTGATTAGAGAAAAACATGTAGTACCAGATTTTTTAAAAAATCTTATAAAGATTCTAATAAAGGTCATTGTTAACGCATTAGTGTTATTATATTGAATTATGATATTAAATGCTATAATAACATATTTTACTTAAAATATTTTCATGTTGACTTTAAAGAAAATGTGCCTTGATTTAAAACAAAATGATAATGATATATAAATTTAAAATATTAAGTATTGAAAATGGTTTTGTAAAAACAGATAAGACAATAAATATCAATCATCATGGGGTTCCACAGGGCATTGCATCTGACCAAGAAACTCTCTTTACAGTCAAAGAAAAGTGACAGTGGGCTCATGCTCATGGAATTCACTGGTTTTGTTATGTTCCCCATTATCCTGAGGCAGCTGACTTAATGGAATAGTAGAACGGCCTTTTGAAGTCACAGTTATGACACCAACTAGATGACGATACTTTGCAGGGTTGGGGCAAGGTTCTCCAGAAGGCTGTATACAATGCCCTGAGTCAGTGTCCAATAATACAGTATTATATCTCCCATAGCGAGGATCCACAGGTCCAGGAATCAATGGGGTCGAAATGGGAATGGCACCACTCACCATTACCCCTAGTGACCCACTAGTAAAATTTTTGCTTCCTGTTCCCTCAACTTTATGCTCTGCTGGTCTAGAGATGTTAGTTCCAGAGGGAGGAATGCTTCCACCAGAAGATACAGTGATTCCACTGAACTGGAAACTATTTTGCCACCTGGCCACTTTGGGTTCCTCATGCCTCTGAATCAATAGGCTAAGCAGGGAGTTACAATATTGGACTGGGTGATTGATCCAGACTACCAAGGGGAAATTGGACTACTACTCTGCAATGGAGGTAAGGAAGAGTATGTCTGGAATACAGATTTTCCTTAGGGCATCCCTTAGTGTTACCATGTCCTGTGACTAAGATCAATGGGAAATTATAATAACCCAATCCAGGCAAGACTTTGAATGGCCTAGACTCTCCAGGAATGAAGGGTTGGGTTAATATTCCAGGTAAAGAACCACAAGCAGCTAATGTGCTTGCCTAAAGGCAAGGAATATACAGATTGAGTAGAATAAAGTAGTTATAAATACCAACTACAACTGCGTGACCAGTTACAGAAATGAGGACTATAATCGTCATAAGCATTTCTTCCTTATTTTGTTAGAAATATGATTGAATATATGCATATATTATGCAAATATATTTGTTTTATAATTTATTGATTTATATCAGCATTTAATATTACTAATTTTAGATCATAGTATTTACGTTACAGGAGATCAGGAAAAAGGTAAAACATTGCCCAAGGACTTCACCTTGTCTTCTGGGCTAAAGACTTGTACATTTCTGGTTGTATGCAGGATAGTTGCATGTTAGGTGGAACTATCACCTTGTTATTTTTATTTGGAGATTAGGTATGGCGTAAGGAGATGCATATGGGTGCCCAGATAACATGGGGTAAAACTGATCTTTAATTTTAGGTGTCAACTTGACTGCACTACGAAATACCTAGAGAGCTGGCAAAGCATCATTTCTGGGTGTATCTGTGAGAATGTTTCCAGAAGAGACTAGCATTTGAGTCAGTGGACTGAGTGGGGAAGATCTGCCCTCAGTATAGACAGGCACCAATCCAATCAACTGGGGCTTGAAATAGAACCAAGAAAAGGCAGTAAAAAGACAAATTCTCTCTCTCTCTCTCTCTCTCTCTCTCTCTCTCTCACTCCTGGAGCTGGGAGATTCTTCTCTATCTGCCCTTGGACATAAGAACTCCGGGCTCTCCAGCCTTTAGACTCCAAGACTTGCTCCAGTGGTCCCCCAGGTTCTCAGGCCTTTGGCCTCAAACTGAGAGTTACACCATCAGCTTCCCTGGTTCTGAGGCTTTTGAACTTGGACAGAGCATACTATCAACATCCCTGGATCTCCAGCTTGCACTCTTATCTATCTATCTATCTATCTATCTATCTATCTATCTATCTATCTATCATCTATCATCTATCTCCTTTTGGTTGTGTCTCTCTGGAGAAGCCTGACTAATACAGAAATCAAAATAATATATTCTTTTTTACAAAAATCTCTTATTTTAATAAGTTATCTCATTTCCATTTGCTTTTCAGAAATTGTATGAATCTTGTTATATCTAAAAGTAAGATAAACGTACTTAAATGCTATATAATTCTGTGACATTCCTAGAAAATAACCTTTGGAAAACAGAAATAACCTTATTCAGACATCTTACTCAACACTTTAATGATGACTAACCTATTTGCAGAGTTTCTTTTTAAAAATAATTTGGAGAATAATAAAAATAATTTTAAACAAGTCTTCCATAGCTAGCAAAAGATAGCTTGCCATACTTGCCTAATGCACTTAATAATATACATCTATTTATTTGTGTTCATCAATCCATTGTGACCATTATTGTTTGGGAATTTCCAAAACTGTTCTTGGGTTTTCCAAAATTATGAATATTAAGTGATTTATTGTATTTTAAAAACATATTGAGCCAAAGTTAAATTATTCAGTAAATATACACAGAATTTTGGAAGTTTGTTAACATTTCCATCAATTTGCTCTTATAGAACATTTAATGCTACCTTAAATTCTACGTATTTTAATACATTTTCATTGGACTCAAGGACTCTGGTACTCTATTTTTGTTTGAAAACATTCTACAAAAACATGTAAAAGTCATACAAATATTCACAAATTTTGTGCTGTAATTCTACTTCTAAGTATTTATTCTAAGAGAGTAATCCAAATTGTGGGAAATCAATATTTTCTAAGACATTCTTTACAGAATACTTATACTACCAATATAATAAGGAAAATTCTGACATTAGGAAATATGTACAATTATATTATATCCACTCAATAGAATATAAGGCAAACATTTAAAATGATGTTTTAAAACTATAAGGAAATGTGAACAAGGATTAAGATATCTTAAGAAAATATAAGTGATACATATAAAAAGCATAAGTATCTCTCTTTTTTAAAATTCTATCAGAAGAAAAGTGACTGTTGTGTCTTTATATTGTAGAGGAATGCCTCATTTACTTTATGTTTACTTGTTCCATTTTTTTTGTAACACCATTGCATTACTTTTAATGGAAAAAGTCTTAAATTTTATATTCTAAAATATGAAGTATCAATACTGTTCAATTCATTCTATTCTGGCTAGCATTATCCTGATACCAAAACCTGATAAAGACATTACAAGAAAAAAATAAACTATAGACCAATATTCTTTATGTATATAGATGCAAGATGTCTAAACAAAATTTTCAAATCTAAATCAGCAATTTATAAAATGGGTAATACATTATGACCAAGTATGATTTATCCCAGAAATGCAAAGTTGGTTTAATGTTCAAATATCAACCAATGTAACTAAGCATAATTTAAAAACTTTTACATTTTTAATATGATTATATCAATAGACGAAGAAAAAGCACTTGAGAAAAGGCAACATCCATTGTTTATAAAAACTCTCACTTGGTGGGAGGAGGATGAGGGATAAAAAACTACATGTTGGTTACAATATACATTACTCTGGTGACCAGTGCCATAAAATCTCAGACTTCACCACTATACAATTCATCCATGTAACCAAAAATCACTTCTACCCCAAAAATATTGAAATAAAAGAGATAATTTTTTAACCTCACTAAACTGAAAATATGAAAGACTTTCCTTAATCAGATGCTGGGCATATCTACAAAAATCCTACAGCTAATATCACACTTAATAGTGAAAGACCAAATATACAAATGCACTTTCCTTAAGGTGCAGACAATAAAAGAATGTCTGCTCTCTGTACATTTTGTTAACCTTGTACCATCAAATGTCCTAGCCAGTGGAACAAGGCAAGAAAAGGAAAATAGAAAATTGAAACTGTTTTTATTCATAAACAATATGTTTATTCAGAAAATTTTGGTGGGATCTCCCAAAAATGTTACCAAGTAAATTTAGCTTGGTTGCAGGATACAAGATCAATAAACAAAAATCAATTATATTTCTATCTACCATCAATGAAGAATCAGAAAGTAAAATTTTAAAAAACAATACCATTTACAGTAGCTTTAAAGAATAAGAAATACTCAGGGATAAATTCACCTAATAAGTGTTAAGACCTGTACACTGAAAACTGCAAAAACATTTCTAGGAGAAATTTAAAGAAGACCTGAATAAATGAACCCCTTGTTCACGGGTCAGGAGAGTCAATATTGTTAATATGTCAACTTTTCCTAAATTGATCTATAGATTTACCAATCCCATTCAAAATTCCAGCAGGCTTTTTTATTTAAAAAAAAAAAAAAAAAAAAAAGCTAATCATAATATTCATATGTAAATACAAATTATCTGGAAATGTCAAATCATTTAGAAAAATAAAAACAAAGTTAGAAGAGTAACAGTACCTGATTCAACATTTATTATAAAGCCAAAATAATCAAGACTGTGCTATTGGTGTAAAGACACAAATACATCAATGGGTCAGAACTGTGAATCTAGAAATAAATCCACATATATACGGTCAACTAATTTTCAAGAAAGGCACAAAGTCAATTCAGTGGGAAAAGGATAGTCTTTTTTAACAATGGTGCTGGAACAATTGGAGATATATATGTGTGTGTGTGTGTGTCTGTATGTGTGTGTGTGTATATGCAAAAAATATACTATCCATGCCTTGCACTGCATATGAAATTTAACTGTAAAAGAATTATATACCTAAATGTAAATCCTAAAACTATACAAATTATAGAAGATTTTACATGAAACAATCTTTGTGACCTATGGTTAGGAAAATATTTCTTAGCTATGAACACCAAGAGCACAATCCATAAAAGAAAAAATAGGTAAATTATACTTTAACAAAATTGAAACCTTCCGCTATTTTAAGACATTGTTAAAGCCACAGACTTTCAAAGCCACAAACCATGAAAAAATATCTTCAAAGTATATATCTGACAAAAGACTGACATTTAGAATGTATAAAGAGCTCTCAACACTTAAAAGTGAGAAAACAGATACCTCAATTAAGAAACAAGCAAATGATTTAAACAGAGTTCACAAAAAAGGATGGCAAATAAGCACATGAAAAGTTGCTCAACATTGTTAGTCATTAGAAATATTCAATGAAATATTCAATGAAAACCACAATGAGGTACCATTACTACCTTAGGCTAGCAAAAATTACTAAGGTTTATTGTTCCAAGTGTTGTTGAGGATGAGGAGGAACTGGAAATCTTGTAAACTTCAGATGAGAATGTAAAATGGTTCAACCATTTTAGAAGATAGTTTGGCAGTTGCTTAAAAGGAGGAACATATATGACCAATGAGTCACACAGTCCAGCTATTCCTCTCCTAGGTACATACTCACAAGAGATAAAAGCATATGTTGTGGAGGTCTTCAAGATGGCTGACTAGAGGACTCTTGCACCCATCTTCTCCACAAAGAAGAACTAAAATAGTAAGTAGATAATCACTCTTTGAATAGATAATCTAACAGAGAACACTGAAATTCAACAAAGAACTAAGAAGAAACACCTAAAGCAAGAAAGAAGTGGAAAGGGAGGCAGCCTGCTTGACCAGGATTGGCTATGAGCCTTGAGAGGCTGCCCATTGTGGGAAAAAGGTATGAAATCCCCAGTAGTCCACATTCCCACCATGGACTCCTGAAATCCTAGCACAGGTGATCCCTTCAATCCTTCTGGGCCCTGAGAATAATATGGGAAGCTGTGTGGAGACTACACAAAAGCATTGCTCCAGAGAGGGGGATTGTGCTGGGCCTCACACCACCACTGAGTTCTAAGTAGCTACAGGAAGGTGTCATTTTGAGAGCCTGGCCCCAACGCACTGCATCCTCCCCTGGACCTCCAAAGCCCCTATGTCTCCACATCGCTGAATTCCCGTTGATACCTCCTGTCTGCAGCCACTCTTGTGGCTGGCTGCTGCCACCAGTGCCAAAGCTTAAGCCCTTGGCAGTGACCCTGCCTCCCCCAGCAGTGAAGTCACCATGCATTTTCACTTGCCCTGAGAACAGACTCACCTGCCTGCAGCCACTGCTGCTATGGGCTTCTACTGCTAGATCCAAAACATGAGGGAAGTGCATGCTTTCCAGCCACCTGCCTACAACTGGTGCCACTGAAAGCAACCCCATCTGCCCAGCAGCAGGACTCCAGCACAGGCACTGCTGCCCCTGTCCAAGCATTCTGCCAGGGACCTGAGGATTAACCTTCCCCTGCCTACCATAGCCAGTACCTGCACACACCACTGGGGTTCCTGAGGACAGGCTCATGCAACCTGGCTCCAACCCTCCAGTGCCTAACCATGCTGTTCAGGGGTCTGGCGATTGTCCAGCCTGGTGCATCATCATTGGCACCTAAGCACTACTTCCACGGCCTGAGGTTGGGCCCACCCATCCTGCCACTACCACCATAACAGACACCCACCTGCACATACACTCTGCAGGCCTGGGAACTACCCCACCTTGCTCATCATAACCAGTACCAACACCAGTTCAGACCACTTCAGAACCAAAGGCTTGTTCTACCACTGCTACTTCCACTGCTCACAGCATACAGGCTGCCCAGGGGACCAAGAACCCAGCCACTGGTGCTGCCCACCATTGTCACTACTGACACCCAAGCAAGTTGCCTGGAAACCCAAGAATCAACCCAGTTGGACCCATTAACGCTGCTGCCAACATACACCACCCTAAGGCCCAGCTACTGGCATGTCCAGCTCACCACTGTCACCACTAGAGCCCAAGGACTGGCTCATCTGACATCCCAGTCTTCAGAAAAACTTTACCACAGTTGCCACTAGCAACCACACCCTAAGACACTGAGGAAATCAAAGGTACCACTGATGCTGTTTACAGCCAAAGAAATCATACAGAGACTACCCTACTGCATGCACCTAGAATCAAAGCCAAAGTGCTCTACCCAACTAACACTATAGATACATATTTAGGAAAAAGACTTCCCCTATGAAAGAAAATTCAAAAAATTGGAAGAAGCTACTGTTATACCAGATGTATAGATATCAACATAATGACACAGAAACATGAAAAAAAAACAAGGAAATATTATACCTCCAAAGAAACATAATAATCTCCAGCAACAGATCCCAGTGAAAAACACATTTATTAATTTCTGGAAAAATAATTCAAAATGATGATATTATAGAAGTTTGGTGAGATATAAGAGAATACAGAAAAAAATACAAAAAATTAGAAGAACAATTCAGGTTCTTTCTGTTTCTCCTGCTCCACCCATATAAGACGTGCCTGCTTCCCCTTTGCCTTCCACCATGATTGTAAGTTTCCTGAGGCCTCTCCAGAAGCAGATGCCTGAATAGCCCACAGAACTAGACAGGGTCGTATCATATTGCCCAGGCTCATCTCAAACTCCTGAATTCAAGCAATCCTCCCACCTCAGCCTCCCAAGTAGGTGGGATTACAGGTGCGCACCACTAGGCCCAGGATTCATGAGACTTGTAACCCAAGATCCAGCAGAACAAACATTAACTTAATAGGACTTAATGAAATGAATAAAGAAAATTTTATTGCGGTTGTTTGGAAAAGCATTGTTGTTGTTTTAATGTCTTATTTTCTTAGTGTAGCATCTGGACACATGCAGGAACTGGAGGAGGTTGCCACCCTCAACCAAAGGGCCCTGTGCAAGGCCCAGTGCTGTAATGGCTTCAGGTCTGATGCAGTGCAGTCCCAGTAGTGGGTGTCAAAGGGGCGTTTCCATCACGATAACACTGAAAAGGAATTCAGAATTCAATCAGGTAAATTTAATAGAGATTGAAATAATTCTAAAAATCAAGCAGACATTCTAGAGTTGAAAATGTAATTGACATGCTGAAGAATGCATCAGAGTATCTTAACATTAGAACTGATCAAGTAGAAGAATGCGTTAGTGAGCTTGAAGATAGGCTACTAGAAAAAAAAGTCAGAGGAAACAAAAGGAAACAGAATAAAAAACAATGAAGCTAACCTATAGGATCTTGAAAATAGCCTCAAAGGGGCAAATCTGAGTTTGAGTTACCGGCCTTAAAGAGGAGGTAGAGAAAGAGATGGGGTAGAAAGTCTATTTGAAGGGATAATATCAAAAAACTTCCCAAACCTAGAGAAAAATATTAACAGTTAACTCCAAGAAGATTATAGAACACCAAGCAGATTTAACCTAAAGAAGACTATCTCAAGGCATCTAACAGTCAAACTTCCAGAAGTCAAGGATAAAGAAAGGATCCTAAAGAACAAGAGAAAAGAAAGAAATAATATACAATGCAGCTTCAATATGCCTGGAAGCAGACTTTTCTGTGGAAACCTTACAGGCCAGAAGAGAGTGCTATGAAATATTTAAAACCCTAAAGGAAAACAAACAAATAACAACAACAATAACAAAAAACTTGTATCCTAGAATAGTATATCTGATGAAAATATCTTTTAAGCCTGAAGGACAAATAAAGACCTTCCCAAATAAATAAAAGCTGAGGGATTTCATCAACACCAAACCTGTCCTATCAAAAAATGCTAAACCAGGAGGCTCCAAGATGGCTGAATAGGAACAGCTCCATTCTACAGCTCCCAGCGTGAGCAATGCAGAAGACAGGTGATTTCCGCATTTCCAACTGAGGTACCGGGTTCCTCTCACTGGGGCTTGTTGGACAGTTGTCACAGCCCACAGAGCAGGGTGTGGCATCACCTCACCTGGGAAGTGCAAGGGGTTAGGAAATTCCCTTTCCAAGCCAAGGGAAGCCATGATAGAGGGTACCTGGAAAATCGGGACACTCCCACCCTAATACTGTGCTTTTCCAATGGTCTTAGCAATTGGCACACCAGGAGATTATATCCTGCGCCTGGGTCGGAGGGCCCCACACCCACGCAGCCTCACTCACTGCTAGCACAGCAGTCTGAGATCTAACTGCAAGGTGGCAGCAAGGCTGCGGGAGGGGCGTCCACCATTGCTGAGGCTTGAGTAGGTAAATAAAGCCACCAGAAAGCTCGAACTGGGTGCAGCCCAACACAGCTCAAGGAGGCCTGCCTGCCTCTGTAGACTCCACCTCTGGGGGCAGGGCATAGCTGAAGAAAAGGTAGCAGAAACTTCTGCAGACTTAAACGTCCCTGTCTGACAGCTTTGAAGAGAGCAGTGATTCTCCCAGCACAGAGTTTGAGACCTGAGAACTGACAGATTGCCTCCTCAAGTGGGTTCCTGACTCCCGAGTAGCCTAACTGGGAGACACCTCCCAGTAGGGGCCGACTGACAGCTCATACAGCTGGGTGCCCCTCTGAGATGAAGCTTCCCAGAGGAAGGATCAGGCAGCAACATTTGCTGTCCTGCAATATTTGCTGTTCTGCAGCCTCCACTGGTGATACCCAGGCAAACAGGGTCTGGAGTGGACCTCCAGCAAACTGCAACAGACCTGCAGCTGAGAGTCCTGACTGTTAAAAGGAAAACTAACAAACAGAAAGGACATTAACACAAAAACGTCATCTGTACGTCACCATCATCAAAGACCAAAGGTAGATAAAACCACAAAGATGGGGAGAAACCAGAGCAGAAAAACTGAAAATTCTAAAAATCAGAGTGACTCTTCTCCTCCAAAGGAATGCAGCTCCTCACCAGCAATGGAACAAAGCTGGACAGAGAATGATTTTAGCAAGTTGGGAAAGAAGGCTTCAGATGATCAGTAATAACAAACTTCTCCGAGCTAAAGGAGAATGTTTGAACCCATTGCAAAGAAGCTAAAAACCTTGAAAAAAGATTAGTTGAATGGCTAACTAGAATAAACAGTATAGAGAAGACCTTAAATGACCTGTTGGAGCTGAAAACCACGGCATGAGAACTATGTGATACATGCACAAGTTTCAGTAGCAAATTCCATCAACTGGAAGAAAGGGTATCAGTGATTGAAGATCAAATGAATGAAATGAAGTGAGAAAAGAAGTTTAGAGAGCAAAGAGTAAAAAGAAATGAACAAAACCTGCAAGAAATGTAGGACTATGTAAAAAGACCAAATCTATGTCTGATTGGTATACCTGAAAGTGATGGGGTGAATGGAACCAAGCTGGAAAACACTCTTCAGGATATTATCCAGGAGAACTTCTCCAACCTAGCAAGGCAGGCCAACATTGAAATTCAGGAAATACAGAGAACGCCACAAAGATACTGCTCAAGAAGAGCAACTCCAAGACACATAATTGTCAGATTCACCAAAGGTGAAATGAAGGAAAAAATGTTAAGGGTTGCCAGAAAGAAAGATCAGGTTACTCACAAAGGAAGACCATCAGACTAACAGTGGATCTCTCAGCAGAAACTCTACAAGCCAGAAGAGAGTGGGGGCCAATATTCAACATTCTTCAAGAAAAGAATTTTCAATGCAAAATTTCATATCCAGCCAAACTAAGCTTCATAACTGAAGGAGAAATAAAATCCTTTACAGACCAACAAATGCTGAGAGCTTTTGTCACCACGAGGCCTGCCTTACAAGAGCTCCTGAAGGAAGCACTAAACACAGAAAGGAACAACCAGTACCAGGCACTACAAAAACATGCCAAACTGTAAAGACTAGGAAGTCAATGCTAGGAAGAAACTGCATCAACTAATGAGCAAAATAACCAGCTAACATCATAATGACAGGATCAAATTCACACATAACAATATTAACCTTAAATGTAAATGGATTAAGTGCTCCAATTAAAAGACACAGACTGGCAAATTGGATAAAGAGTCAAGACCCATCAGTGTGCTGTATTCAGGAGACCCGTTTCATGTGCAGAGACACACATAGACTCAAAATAAAGTGATGGAGAAAGATCTACCAAGCAAATGGAAAAAAAAAAAAAAAAAAAGCAGGGGTTGCAACCCTAGTCTCTGATAAAACAACTTTAAACTAACAAAGATTGAAAGAGACAAAGAAGGCCGTTACATAATGGTAAAGGAATCAATTCAACAAGAAGTGCTAACTATCATAAATATATATGCATCCAATACAGGCGCACCCAGATTCATAAAGCAAGCCCTTAGAGACCTACAAAGAGACTCCCACACAATAATAATTGGAGATTTTAACACCACACTGTCAAAATTAGACAGATCAAGGACACAGATAGTTAACAAGGATATCCAGGAATTGAACTCAGCTCTGCATCAAGCAGACCTAATAGACATCCACAGAACTCTCCACCCCAAATCAACAGAATATACATTCTTCTCAGCACCACATCACACTTATTCCAAAATTGACCACGTAGTTGGAAGTAAAGCACTCCTCAGCAAATGTGAAAGAACAGAAATTATAACAGTCTCTCAGACCACAGTGCAATCAAACTAGAACTTAGGATTAAGAAACTCACTCAAAACCGCTCAACTACATGGAAACTGAACAACCTGCTCCTGAATGACCACTGGGTACATAACGAAATGAAGGCAGAAATAAAGATGTCCTTTGAAACCAATGAGAACAAAGACACAACATATAAGAATCTCTGGAACACATCTAAAGCAGTGTGTAGAGGAAAATTTATAGCACTAAATGCCCACAAGAGAAAGCAGAAAAGATCTAAAATTGACACCCTAACATCACAATTAAAAGAAACTACAGAAGCAAGAGCAAACACATTCAAAAGCTAGCAGAAGGCAAGAAATAACTAAGATCAGAGTAGAACTGAAGGAGATAGAGACACAAAAAACTCTTCAAAAAATCAATGAATCCAGGACCTGGTTTTTTGAAAAGATCAACAAAATTGATAGACTGCTAGCAAGACTAATAAAGAAGAAAAGAGAGAAGAATCAAATAGACACAATAAAAAATGATAAAGGGAATATCACCACCGACCCCACAGAAATACAAACTACTACCAGATAATACTATAAACACCGCTACGCAAATAAAGTAGAAAACCTAGAAGAAATGGCTAAATTCCTGGAAACGTACACCCTCCGAAGACTAAACCAGGAGGAAGTTGAATCCCTGAATAGACCAATAACAGGCTCTGAAATTGAGGCAATAATTAATAGCCTACCAACCAAAAAAAGTCCAGTACCAGATGGATTCATAGCCAAATTCTACCAGAGGTACAAGGAAGAGCTGCTACCATTCCTTCTGAAACTATTCCAATCAATAGAAAAAGAGGGAATCCTCCCTAACTCCTTTTATGAGGCCAACATCACCCTGATACCAAAGCCTGGCAGAGACACAACAAAAAAGTAGAATTTTAGACCAATATCCCTGATGAACATTGATGCAAAACTCCTCAGTAAAATACTGGCAAACCAAATCCAGCAGCACATCAAAAAGCTTATCCATCATGATCGAGTTGACTTCATCCCTGGGATGCAAGGCTGGTTCAACATATGCAAATCAATAAATGTAATCCATCATATAAACAGAACCAAAAACAAAAACCACGTGATCATTTCAATAGATGCAGAAAAGGCCTTGACAAAATTCAATAGCCCTTCATACTAAAAACTCTCAATGAACTAGGTATTGATGGGACATATCTAAAATAATAAGAGCTATTTATGACAAACCCACAGCCAATATCATACTGAATGGGCAAAAACTGGAAGCATTCCCTTTGAAAACTGGCACAAGACAGGGATGCCCTCTCTCACCACTCCCATTCAACATAGTGTTGGAAGTTCTGGCCAGGGCAATCAGGCAAGAGAAAGAAATAAAGGTTATTCAATTAGGAAAAGAGGAAGTCAGATTGTCCCTGTTTGCAGATGACATGATTGTATAATTAGAAAACCCCCTTGTCTCAGCCCCAAATCTCCTTAAGCTAATAAGCAACTTCAGCAAAGTCTCAGAATAGAAAATCAATGTGAAAAATAACAAGCATTCCTATACACCATTAACAGACAAACAGAGCCAAATCTTGAGTGAACTCCCATTTACAATTGCTGCAAAGAGAATAAAATACCTAGGAATCCAACTTACAAGGGATGCGAAAGACCTCTTCAAAGAGAACTGCAAACCACTGCTCAATGAAGTAAAAGAGAACACAAACAAATGGAAGAGCTTTCCATCCTCATGGATGGGAAGAATCAATATCGTGAAAATGTCCATACTGCCCAAGGTAATTTATAGATTCAATGCCATCCTCATTAAGCTACCAATGACTTTCTTCACAGAATTGGAAAAAAACTAAAGTTCATATGGAACCAAAAAAGAGCCCACATTGCCAAGAAAATCCTAAGCCAGAGGAACAAAGCTGGAGACATCACACTACCTGACTTCAAACTATATTACAAGGGTACAGTAACCAAAACATCATGGTACTGGTACCAAAACAGAGATATAGACAAATGGAACAGAACAGAGCCCTCAGAAATAATACCACACATCTACAGCCATCTGATGATCTTTGACAAACCTGACAAAAACAAGAAATGGGGTAAGGATTCCCTATGTAATAAATGGTGCTGGGAAAACTGGCTAGTCATAAGCAGAAAGCTGAAACTGGATCCCTTCCTTACACCTTTATACAAAAATTAATTCACGATGGATGAAAGACTTACCTGTTAGACCTAAAACCATAAAAACCCTAGAAGAAAACCTAGGCAATACCATTCAAGACATAGGCATGGGCAAGGACCTCATGACTAAAACATCAAAATCAATGGCAACAAAAGCCAAAATAGACAAACGGGATCTAATTAAACTAAAGAGCTTCTGCACAGCAAAAGAAACTACCATCAGAGTGAACAGGCAACCTATGGAATGAGAGAAAATTTTTACAATCTACCCATCTGACAAAGGGCTAATATCCAGAATCTACAAAGAACTTAAACAAATTTACAAGAAAAAAATTAAACAACCCCATCAAAAAGTGGGCAAAGAATATGAACAGACACTTCTCAAAAGAAGACATTTATGCAGCCAACAGAAACATGAAAAAATGCTCATTATCACTGGCCATTAGAGAAATGCAAATCAAAACCACAATGAGATACCATCTCACACCAGTTAGAATGGTGATCATTAAAAAGTCAGGAAACAACAGATGCTGGCGAGGATGTAGAGAAGTAGGAATACTTTTACACTGTTGGTGGGACTGTAAACTACTTCAACCATTGTGGAAGACTGTGGTGATTCCTCAAGGATCTAAAACTAGAAATACCATTTGACCCAGCCATCCCATTACTGGGGATATACCCAAAGGATTATAAATCATGCTACTATAAAGACATGCACATGTATGTTTATTACAGCACTATTCACAATAGCAAAGACTTGGAACCAACCCAAATGTCCATCAATGATAGACTGGATAAAGAAAATGTGGCACATATACACCCTGGAATACTATGCAGTCATAAAAAAGATGAGTTTATGTCCTTTGTAGGGACATGGATGAAGCTGGAAACCATCATTCTGAGCGAACTATCACAAGGACAGAAAACCAAACACTGCATGTTCTCACTCATAGGTGGGAATTGAACAATGAGAACACTTGGACACAGGAAGGGGAACATCGTACACCGGGGCCTGTTGTGGGGTGGGGCGAGGGGGGAGGGATAGTATTAGGGGATATACCTAATGTAAATGACGAGTTAATGGGTACAGCACACCAACATGGCACATGTATACATATGTAACAAAACTGCACATTGTGCTCATGTACCCTAGAACATAAAGTATAATCTAAAAAATATCAAAGAGCTTCAGCAAAACGTGTTTAGGAAACAAGGGAAAGTGGTAGAAGGTGAGGTTACAGGATTCAGATAATGTAGGCATCTCGTAGGGCAGCAGGTGGCAAACTTTTCTATAAAACACCAGGCAGTATTGGTAATTACTTTAGGCTTTGCCTCCATATGGCCTCAGCCATAGCTGCTCACTCTGCTGCTGTAGTGTGAAAGAAAATACATAAATGAATGAGCATCGCTGTTCCAGTAAAATTTTATTCATGGACACTGAAATGAGAATAGCATATTATTTTAAAGAGTCAATAATTTTTTTTATTTTTAAAAAATAATTTAAAATGTTAGCTTAAATTTTAAATGCGAACAAGCTGTGGGCTGGATTTGGCCTGAAGGTTACAGTTTATTGACTCCTGTCCTTGCATATAATAATGACTTTTGATTTCTGTTCTAAGAGTGATGAGAAGCTTTAGGGGGATTTTCAACAAGGGAGTGACATAATCTGAAAATAAGAGGTCTTGTTAGGACACATTTGCCAAACCCCAGGCAAGAGATAACAGTGGCTAGGGTGGTGGTGGTAGAGGTGGTAAGGGTAGTGGACAGTCACCAGATTCAGGATATATTTTGAAGATAGGGCCTATAAAATTTGCTGATGAACTGGATATGGGAAGGGCGATAATGAGAAGAACACAGAGTGACTCTGAAGCTTCAGGATTACATAATTGGATGAATGGTGGTACCATTTACTGACTGTGGAAGAGATGGGTTTGTGTTCTACATTTGACTCGGCATATGTCAAGGTTTTTCCAAAATTAAGCTTACGTTATCTATTCTTAGTTCATTTCAATTAAGGAACTCCAATCTCATGCAAAATATAAATACATACTGTGATATGCATAAACTTATCCAAGTTCATTTTTAACCTTTGATCCCTCTTCTAGCTTTTGTTAAGTATGAACCCCCTCATGCTTGGAGTAAGACCCCCTCTGTCCTCCATAGCTCCATCTAGAAGATCTGAAAATTCACTCTTCCCTACCCACAAGCCTAACTCTTTCACCATCACCATCACCGCAGTCATGCCTACCAGGACTGATGTCATGCCCTTTATCTGTGAAATACCCTCATAAATTGTCATAATCAGCGCACTTGCCCAGGTCAATGCTAAACTGGCCATGACTTTGCAATAATCGACGTAAACCAAGACTACCAAGGGAAAATGGGATGTATGGACTCCCTATTTGCCTGGCGTATGCCAGTTACCACAGAAACTTTAGGCACCCCTCACCTCCCAAACTTCAGTCTTCACGAAGCTCTCTACATTCTCTATTATGCTACCATCTCCCACCCATATCCAACCCCTAAAACCCATTCATTATGCCCTCTGGATTGAGCATTCCATCATCAGCAAAATCTCCTCTATTTTCTCTCTCTTTTCTGATTGTTTTCTTCATTTTCTTACATTTCTTTAAGGACACAGCTTCCCCTGCAGCCTTCTCAAGTGGTGGCTGTTTTTAGTTCCATAGTCCATATGCCACTGGGCCAGGAGATGAGTTAAGAGTTTTCCTTGTTGCTCATTGTTACTTCTAGAAACTTCTCCCTCCATCTTTCAGAAAAAATACTCCTGCTTTGAATCTCATATCACCGGACTGCCATCCATTCCTACCCCCTACCAGTCTGCTAGAGTCTGGTCAGGCTGTCTCATTTCTTGAAGATTTTAACTCTGGATTCGCTGTAACACTCTCTAACACTACTCTTCCCTTGATTTTTGGTGATTTCAATACACATAGAAGATCAGTTTCTTGAGCTCTTCTCCTCCCCTGATTTTATGTTCTACTTTCCCTCAACCACTCATCCCATAGTTATGCCCTAGACCTTGTTTCTACCAAAGACTGAAATGCTTTCATCATCTCAATTTTAGAGAGTGTTGTAACTTTCTAATTACTACAGTTTTTCTTTCTAGCTCCTCCTTTTTATCAGTTAGGTATTTTTTTATAGTCTTATAACCCCAGAATTTAGCAGCTTGAGGTAACAGTCCTTTATTATTTATCATGAGTCTACAAGTTGGTTGGACAATTCTGCTAAGTTGGGCTGCTGAGCGGGTCTGGGCTTAGCTAATCTCACATTGTCTTGTTCATATGTGGTCAGCTGGCATGTAGGCTGTGGGATAGCATAGCTGGCTTCAGTTAGGATGATTTGGTTCTGCTTCACGTGATCTCCTTGCTCCCAGGCTTGGTTCTTAGTTCTCACAGCAGAGCCAAATGCCCAAGGGAGTAAGTAGAAGTGCTTAAGGCCTTATGCTCTATTCCATCAGCGAAGGAAAGTCACAAGACCAGCCTAGATATAAGAGAATTAAACAAGGACTTCACCTCTTGATGGGAGGAGAGGCGTGTGTCTAAGGAGGAATTGATAATAGGGCCACCTTTTTTTTTTTTTTTTGCAATCAGTCTATCACATCCCTCTGTAAACCTGATTTTACATACTTTCACAGCACCAGGCCTACGATCTATCAATCTCAACTTTCCCATGTGACCACACTCTCACATGTCTTAAATTCCCTCCTACCTAGCTTAAATTCAATGATCAATCATTATCAACATATCCTCACATTCATCCTCAACTCCATGCCATTCTTTTACGTTATAAAACTGGCTTGTCTAAATCACAGCTCTGGTTCAATGTACCTGTCTGTCAACTCCACACCTGTGTTCCTGTTGCTGGAAGTAGCCACAGAACAACCACACAACCACATTGGCTTCTCTGACTTCAGATTCGAGGCCAAGAACCTCATTATGTCCATAATGCTGCTGACATTTACTCTCCACTTCCCCAGCACATTACTCTCATATCTCCCAGAGAATTATGTCATACCTTCTCTCTTCTCAAACCTGCAACACTGGCCCTGCTGTGCTCACTCTCAGTTGGTAACCTGCTTCATATTTCAGAGAGACAATGTAAGCACTGAGAAGAGAACTCTTGCACACTCCCACACCTCGTCTGCCACCTCTCACCATCTGTCTCCTTATACTAGAAGAGATAGACTGCCCTCCTCCTGGAGAGGCCAAACCCACCCACTTTTGCACTAGATTCCATTCTCTTTTATCTTTCCTACATCATGTGTTTTCCTTCTATACTCAATCATTCCTTTTAGCAATAAATATCTAAAAAAAAAAAAACTTCAAAGAACCTCACTTCCCACTCCAATGACCCCACTGTGTCTTCTCTCCTCTTTATAGCAAATTCTCGAAAGTCTTGTCTGGTTTCTCCATCTCTCCAGTTCCTGTCCTCTCCTCTATTTCTCTTTACAATTACTGACTCCATTCAGGCTCTCATCTTTCTTCACCTATAAGGAGCATTTGTCATAATTATCATTTCCTTTTTCAAACCTTTTTTACACTTCTCTGCCAGGACACCACTTTCTCCTTTTTCTTTCTGTTACATCTGTGGCCTCCTTTCAGCCTCATTTGCTAGTTGCTTCTTCCCTCAACCTTTCAGACATGGGATGCCCCCAGGGCTCAGTCTTTGCAACAGTTTTCTTCACTGTCTACCCTCACCAACTTGGGAATGTAGTTAGTCTCCTAGTCTTTAATACTACACACATGCTGATGATTCCAAAATTTATATCTTCAGCCTGACTTTCTCCCTGAAACGTCCTCCAATAAATCAATGAACTTCTCAAATTTAATATGTGCAAAGCCGAGCTCCTGATCCCTCCCAAACCATCTCTCCCACAGCCTTGCTCATCTTGGTTAATGGCTATTCTATCCTTAAATTTTCTCAGGCGAAGAATTGTGAAGTCATCCTTGACCTTTTGTTGACTCATACCCCACATATGATCCATCAGCAAATCCTTTGGGTTCTACCTTTAAAATATATCTGGAATCAAACCCTTTCTCACCAGTCTAATCCAAGCTACCATCAACTCTTGCCTGACTTATTGTTAAAACCGTCTAACCAACCTTCCTGCTCCTGTCTTTGCCCCCTACAGACTAGCCTTAACTCAGCAGCCAAAATAATAATTCTGTTAAAACATAAATCGTATATCATGTCATTTCTTTATTCAAACTATCTTGTGTATCTCTGTCTCATTTGAAGCACAAGGCCAAGTTCTTAAAATGATCTGCAGGACCGTTGATGATCTCCTCACCATTCCCTCTCCATCTCACCTCTTTATACTCTTCTTTCTTATTCTTCCCTGTCCACGTTGACCTTCTTGCTATTCCTCAAATACATCAAGCATATCTTCATTGTGGTAAGCTGCAAAATGGCCTTCAAAAGATATCCATGTCCTAATCCCTGGAATCTGTGAATGTCATTTTATATGGCAAAGTCATTGTATATGTGATTGAATTAATAATCTTGAGGTGAAAATTTTATACTGATTGCTTGGGTGGACCTTAATGCAATCACATATATTCTTCGAAGAGGGAGAAAGACAAAGATCACACACACACACACACACACACAGAGTGAAGATGGGGCAGAGAGAGATTTGAAGATGCTAGACTTGAAGATTAGAGTGATGTGACCATAAACCAAGGAAAGCCAGTAGCCACCAGAGAAATGAATTCTCCCCCAGAGACTTCAGAAGAAGCACAGCCCTGCCAGTGATACTGCTAGTGATCTCAGCTCAATGGTACTGGTTTTGGAAATCTGCCCTCCATAACTGTGAGAGAATCAATTTCTGTTGTTTTTAGCTAATTTTACGGTGGAAACAGGAAACTAACACACTTATCTCTTACTATTCCCTCTGTGAGGAATTTCTTCCCACCAGATATCAGTATTGCTACCTCCCCTACTTCATTCAAGTCTTTGAACAAATATAATTTCGGAGAGGCATTCTCTAGCTACTCTATTTAAAATCCCTAGTGTATACTCGCACTTATACACACATTCTGGCACTCACCTTCTCCCTTAACTTTTTACATATTATTATTTCCTAAATATTCTATGTATTTATTTACTCTTCTGTTTCCCTCTACTGAAATGTAAAGCCTATGAGAACAGGGATATTTTTCACTTGTGTTCACTTTATATAACTAACACATAGATGACATCTGAAAGACGACTGCTCAGTAACTATTGAACAAACTTGGTTAACCAGTTATTTCACACAAACTGAGGTGAAGAACAAGTGTTCCACAGTGGTTATCATCATATTCTGACTTTGAAAGTTCAATTATTATCCATTTTGACAACACACATACATCTTAACTCACAAATCTCTTGGTTTAAGACACCAAGGTCAGAAGAAGGTCAGAAGAAGATATAAGACCTATTAAGCAGACAGCACAGTATAGTTCAGGGAGTGGTTCCCAAACTATACGATCATCACAGTCCCCTGAAGAGTTCACAAAAGATATCCTGGGTTTCTCTGTCAACCTTCAGAATCACCACTTGCAGGAGCAATGCCTGAGAGTCAGAATTTTTTAGAAGAGCCCTAAGGAATGCTGATGATCAGTTGGATTTGGGAACCACTGGTTTTTCTTTGCTCATATACTTAAAAACTTCAGAAGGAATGTTATATTTTTGTTTGTGATCAAATGGAAGTGCTTTTCAGCATTGTGCATTATACATTAATTATTTTTCTATTACCTAAAACAATCACAGCTGTTGTTTTGCCACACATATCACTGGATGAGTTCATTTTGTATGCTGTCAGACCTTATGCTATCCATTGAAATGTTATGACATTTAACATCACCAAAGGGGAAGATTCTATTTTATTGCACAAAATACACCTCCAGTTTTCTCTCTAGCTTTCCCTAAATTACATAGGTACCTAACATTGGTACATTACATTTAGGGTGAGTTCCATTTTCTTTGATAAAGAGGAATTTTGTTCTAAGCAATGGTTGAGTTTTATGATTTACTTTCATTATTTTGTTTTATTTTATTTTTATTTTTTGAGACAAGGTCTCTCTTTGTCACCAAGGCTGGAGTGCAGTCCCACAAACTTGGCTCACTACAATCTCCTCCTGTGCTCAAAAGATCCTCTACCTCAGCCTCCTGAGTAACTGGGACTACAGGCGCATGTACCACCATGACTGGCTAATTTTGGTATCTTTTGTAGAGATGGTGTCTCACTATGTTGCCCAGGCTGATCTTGAACTCCTGGACCCAAGAAATCCACATGCCTCAGCCTCTCAAAGGGCTTGGATTACAGGTGTGAGCCACCACACTTGTCCTCATTATTTTAAAAGAATAAAAACAAGCTCAAAATTATCAAATGACCTGTTCTACATAAACAAATTCTGACTGTGCCTCCAAGTATCAGCCCAACTTTTTGCCCTAACCTCACCCCTCTAATCAATAGAGAGAGTTTAGTTACAGTTCTTTCCTTACAGCCTCCAAGTCATTCTTTTAATGGAGGATGGACAAGGCTAACCCCTGAACAAATGGAGAAAACTGGCTTCTGCATGGCAGTAAGTATTCACCTTGCCATATGACAGTGATGAATTCTCCAGCGCCTAATTGTACTGCTAAGATACATGTGTAGGCACACGCATATTCTTTACATCTCAAAATTAGAGCTACATCCTCTTTTGAAGTCAATACTTATTAAATGACAAAGTTACCAATAAATTGATACAAAACGATTCTTCCTTTATTCTCTCTGTCTTGGAAGCTTTTGTCTGTAGAATTCATAGGAAGTAATGACCTTAGGAATAAAACAGATTTTAAAATATACTGTAACAAAAACAACTACCATTCATTGAGAGCTTGTTATGTACCAAGCACTATGGCTCATGTTTTAATACATTATCTCATTTAATCGTAGGCAATGAGGTAGGTATTATTGCTATTATCTTCATTTTACTTTGGAAAAAACTAAGGCATAGACAGATTAAATCGCTTGCCTAAACTTACACAACCTGTAAATGATTGATCCAAGATTCTACTCCGGGCCTATTTGGCTCCAGGGCTATCAATTAAACCAATCACTTGGCCAAATTTTCTTGCTATGATGTAAATTTAATCAAGGACTTTGTTGGTTTCAAAATATTTCTCTTAAAAAGATAAATTGGACTGAAAATTGAAAAGAAGACTAATTCTTTATTCAACTTAGGTTCCACTTCAAGAGAAATGCCAACTGTCTGGGAACTCAGAGGAGGAAAGGGGGCTTTAAAGAAAAAACAGACCACAGCTATAAAGAGTCAGATGGCCAACATCTGGACAGCTTGTACTCGAGCTGAATATGCTGCTGTGTGAATTACAAAGGTATGACAAATTTTTTACTCTGTTCTAATTTGGCTCAGCCTGCCTGCCTTCAGCTTTTTTGGCACAGCTTCCCACATTTGAACTAAAATGCCCTTTCATGAAGCGGTGTATTGCTGAGGATTATCATGCAGACTTTCTGTTTTGTTTTCCACCTCACTTTGTTTATGTGCTGCAGGGGAGGGATCTCATAATGTTTGCTGGCTCTTTACATCATATTCTCTACTCTGCATGGAATGCCACTTTGTATAAAACTTTGCAGTTACACAGGGATTTGTTATTTGAGTCTGCTTCTCTAGGACACCATCAGGAGTCCTCTCTTAGTCCACCTCTTTGGAGACTTCATGGCCTGAGGGACTTCATGAGGTTTTGGATCCATGTTGCCTTCTCAGCAGTAACTCTCCTTACACTCAAACGCATCGGGACAGATTTCCATTGGCAATTTAAGGTTTGACAGCAGATTTTTAAATCGTAATCAAACTTTATTATTTTTGCTTTCAATTCCTACTTAAGAAATAATTCATGCCATAATATGACATGAAGTACAACTACAACAACAACAATGATACTGAGTGATATAGTAAGGGCCAGACAATGCCCTGAGCACTTTAAATGCATTAAAGCATGTAGTGGATGCTACTATGAGACAATCCTATACACAAGGTAGCTCGTCCTAGTTGCGTTTTACAGATGTGAAAAATGAAGTACAGAGAGGTAAATTAACTCACTCAGGGTTGCATAGCTAAGAAATAGCATAGAGAGAATTAAAATCCAGATCTGTCTTACTTGAAGGTCATCATTTTTTAGCCACTATACTATATAGATCATTAAAGAGATCAATTTGAACTATGTCGGACCAGTACTAAATTCTTGAGAATTTAGATAAATGTACTAAGGAGAAACAAGACAAAAGCTAATAAATAGTGCACACCTCCCTATATGTATAAAAAATAATATTGAGGAAAGCAACACACTAAGGGACAAGAGACACAGGTTTAATCTCAACAGTACCATACAAAGTTTCCACTTAATGTGAATTGGGGAAATTGCTTTAGTTCTCATAGGCTTGGGACTCGTTAAATAATCTTCAATTCTCCTCTAAACTTAAAATTATGGCTAACAGTATAACTACTATGATAGCATTGGGTTAACAAAGAAGATGTCACCTAAAATTTACTGTATGTGAACAATACATTAGACTCTTCTCAGATATCTGTTAGATTCTCCATTTCTTAAATTTACTTATAACACCATTTCCATGTTTGTCCTTAGAACTCTCTTCTGAACAGCATATTCTGAGTCACTATCACTGCTCCAAATTACACTGGAAACTTTCTCTTATATGCACTTTGCTTTCAGAGATAATTTGTAACTTCCTTCCCAAAAGGGTACCACTTTTTCTCTCAAGCAACACAACTTTGAAACAAAAAGATATGGCATATATGGTTCTGTCCACTCCAAGTATCTAAATACTCCCTGCAGTCAGGTATCATTATTCATTATTGCTAGTTTTGACTTAACCCATTACTGGGTATTCAGTGACCATAAAGTTGGAGAGGGGGTCTTCTGAGGGCATGACAGTAGGCTGTTCTCATTCTAACCTTGCCATGGCAATCTAGAAGTCTCCAGGGACCTCCAGAATCAGACTATTCCTAAGTTACTTTTCGATAAATAAGTGGAAGAAACCTGGGGAAACGGCAAGAGAAGAGGATGAAAAAGCAAGCTGGAGACTGATCAGGAAAGCATCAGAAAGGATAAATATTTTTCATGCTGAGAAGAAGGTAAAAGAGAAGCTGACAGAGATGTCTAGTGGCCATAGATAGCAGGTTATTATAAAAGTAATAAAATCCTTCCCTAAAGTTGATAGAAAATTGTAAAGAAGGTGAAGAGTCAGAGAGAGGAGCAAAGATACTACAGGCAGTTCTCAATTCTAAAGCTCTTCCAATATCTTAGCATGAAAACAAATATGCATCATCCAAGCAATGTGGGGAAAAAAGCCTATATCAAATATTTCAGGAGACTTTATTTCTAATGTTAGTATGAAGAAATTGCAATGAGAAAAATAAACCAGTAATATCAACTTTCGTGAAGATTTTTATTAAAAAATCAAATGACACTAAATCTCTGATGCCCATTAAATCTTTCTAAAATCTAAAGAATCCTTCTTGAATGCTATATTCCTAATAAATAACATCTTTATTAGGAATCCTTATCCTCATTTTACCTGCTCATTTTTGGCTTTAAAAATTACATAAATAAGAACTTTATGTAGTAGTTAATGATAATATATTATTAAACAAAGTTAGTCTAGAGTGTCTTCTTGCACTAGTTACAGATGCACTAGAAGATTGTATGATGACTAACCTAAAAATGCACCTATAGATGCATTTCTTATAGTTTTGAGATGATGCTTGTAATGATTTAATTTCTTTTTATAACCGGAAAAAAATAGATCTAACCTCTAGTATTTAGATTTAGATACCAGTATGTAAAAACCAAAAACTGCTGTAACCAAAAAGTGCCTAACAATAAAGACACACATGTATCAACTTTTTTTTTTTTTTTTTTTTTTGAGACAGAGTTTCACTCTTACTGCCCATGCTGGAGTGCAATGGTGCAATCTCGGCTCACTGCAACCTCTGCCTCCTGGGCTCAAGCAGTTCTCCTGCCTCAGCCTCCCGGGTAACTGAGACTACAGGTGCCTGCCACCACACCCAGCAAATTTTTTATTTTTATTTATTTATTTATTTTTAGTAGAGATGGGCTTTCACTGTGTTGGTCAGGCTGGTCTCAAACTCCTGACATCAGTTGACCCACCCATCTTGGCTTCTCAAAATGTTGGAATTACAGGTGCGAGCCACCATGCCTGGCCTCAACTTTTTATAGCTGAAAAAATTGTAGTGTGTAAATAATTACACAAAAAATATTGTACAAGTATATCCTTACATTCTGTCTCTCTCAATTTACTTATATATATAGCAAGCCATTAAAGGTTTGGTTTTTGTTTAAGATAGTGGAATGCTGGAAATGTATTTTCTTCATTTTGCTTTTGTGCAGTATGCTAATTTTCTAAAATGAACAAATTTTACCTTTATAATCAGGAAAATGCTATTTTTAAAACATTCTTGAATTATGTTTTACTTGTCACTTCTAAGCTATCTTGATATTTGTTACTTTAATTATATTTTACTTATTTCAATAACTATGTAAATACTGATAAAGGTGAATGGCATCTACCATCTAAATACTAAATATTTAGAATATCTAAATATCAGGTATAGTTATTAAAAAGAGAAAATGTATTTCTGAATATTAACAGTACAAAACAATGCAAAGGACGTGACAATTTGGGGACATTAAAAAACTCTCCTAGCCATCTTGATTGGAATTTACTGTTAATAGCTAGGCTGACTAAGGTATCTGTAAATAATGCGGCGTAAGAATAACAGAAAACATATTATACTAGAATTTTAAAATTATTTATCCTGTAAAAAAGGACTTAGATCACGTTTAAGGCCTTTTCAACTCTAACATTCTGAGCCTATGAATTTACATTTAGATGTAGTTTTATTTGCAGTATATTAGTCCGTTTTCATGCTGCTGATAAAGACATACTTGAGACTGGGAAGAAAAACAGGTTTAATGGACTTACAGTTCCACATGACTGGGGAGGCCTCACAATCATGGCGGAAGGCAACGAGGAGCAAATCAAGTTTTACATGGATGGTGGCAGGCAAAGAGAGAGCTTATGCAGAAGAACTCCTTTTTAAAACCATCAGATTTCATGAGACTCATTCACTATCATGAGAACAGCACAGGAAAGACCCACCCCCATAATTCAGTCACCTCCCACCAGGTTCCTCCCACAACATGTGGAATTGTGGGAGTTATAATTCAAGATGAGATTTGGGTGGGGACCCAGCCAAAGCCTATCATGCAGGCTGAATATTCTGCAAAACAATTATCTTGTAATATCCTTTAAAGAAGGCAAATTTTGGAAATATACAATTGAATCACATTATTCGTTTTTGTTATTTTTACTTTAGCTTGAGAAATCAATTTATTTAATTTTTAATATTTAGGAAACAGGTGAAGATGTTGTCAATAAATGCACTGAAAAGCAAATTAAAGGCATCATATTCGTTCTCTTTATTTAAAAAAAAAAAAATCACAATGGAAATAATCCAGGAAAGTAACTAAAATGACCCAAGGGATTCAGTGGGCTTCTTATGAAGCTGGTTGAAAGAATTATGATTTCATAGCCTGAAATGATTAATGCTGAAGCTAAAGACTGAATAAGGAAAATGGTAACTATTTGAAACTTAAATATGGCAAGAGACATAAAATAAAAGAAAATACTACTTTATCTGACAGGAAATAAAAATTCAGTTTGTTATTCAAAGGTCTGTATAAGCTGAAAATTTAAATATAGTTAAGCCATGTTTCATAAAAGCAATGTACATGAAAAAATTTTGAAAAATTCAATTTTGGTAAATATTGTCATTGCAAATGTAGTAGGAGACGCTGGCTATTTGAAGTTAAACTCATGTCACTTTTCTCAAGAATCTCAATCATTTTCAAAATTGCCAGTTTTCAAAGTGTGAGGTTTTGTGTATCAGTGTCTCATAATGAGACATGATTATAGATTTATTTAAAGGCTTATATAAAGTCATATAACAATTAGCTCCTAATAGTTTATTAAGAAAAAGAGTGGTTTGGAATTTTTTTTTAACTTTTGGGTTTGGATTTCATAGAAGATTATTGTGCATCCCCAGAATATTCCCTTCATTCTACATTATTAAAGAAACCACTGCCCTGAACCAGTCTGGTGTTGTAAAAATTTTAAGTTTTACTGCCTAGTTTTAGAACTAATCCTCAGAGCTATTATTTTCATGGAAAATGGGAAGGAAAAGAAACAGTAGATGGCGATGCTTCCAATAAGCAAATTATCTTCTCCCCAGCGAATTTCATAACCTGGGATGCTTCTGCATCACCAACAATATAGAAATGAAAGAGTAGGCATTTCAACCTTTCACTCTTTACACAGGTCCTTGTGAAAAAAGTTCTGCCAATTCACATCACTTAAATGGAGGATTACTTCAGATAGATAAAGCTACTACCTTTTCTAAAATGTCAAAACTGTAAATATTTTCAAATATATCTTGTGCAGGCACCATGCAGGTTTTATCACTTCAAACTTCCCAATAACCCCATGAGATACGTTGATATTAGCCCCCTTTGACAGAAAACTGAGCCTTAGAGTGATTAAGTCCATGCTGCTAGAATGCAACTAAGCTGGGTTCGTCTGTCTCCAGTTCCTAAAATGTGGTCTTCAGATCTGCTGAATAAGAATCCCATTTATTATTATTATTATTATTATTATTAAAAATGTAGATTCCTGCTCTCCCTCTCCCCCAAACACACACATACAGATTCTGATGTAGGAAGTCTGAGTGGAGGCTCAGGAATCTTCTTTTTTCATAAGCTCTGAAAATGCTTGTTTTGTAACTAAAGTCAAAGAACCACAGCTTTCCATCGCACTTTCTTCCTTGATCTCTTGGTTTGATAGATGAATACATTTTGACCTCCTCTCGCGTCCTGCACGCTCTCCCCTTTTTATTCACATTGACTTGCATAAGATAACTGCCCCTTTGCCAAACAGGCAGCAGAAGTGTGAATATTTTACTTTTGAACCGATATAAATGTTGCTCCAGGGAAAAACCATGGAAGATCATTGTCCTAGTGTATAGCACCACCCTAAAATAGGTGACATTACCTAACACCAAAATCTCAATTATGAAAACTGAGGGAAAAATCGAATCAATGCTTCTTAAGAATATATAAAAGAAACTGCTTTTCAACCTTCTTTTCCACTCCCATCTGTATCAGAGCCTCCCTACAGCTGGCAGATTGCAGGGAGCATGACTCACACAAAGGTGAGAATCTCTTCAGCTGCTCTGATGATCTCAGAGTGATGAAACTGATTTTTCTTGCTTTTATTCTCACCTCCTGGCTCTTGGTGGGCTTAAAAGGCATTCATTTTAAAAGGAAAAGATTTTTAAACGCAGAATGCCTAGCATTATCGTAGACACTGAGACTTTGTTGTGAGGGAGATAGAAAATAAACAGAAGTAACAACAGCAGTTTGCAACACCATATGAACTGATAATGCAGTACATTATAATCACGATGCTGAAAAACACAAAGTAAGGAAAATCTCCCAGGAAGTAAGGGATGCCATAGATTGGTGAAAAATAGCAGGTTTCTATTGGTGGAAAGAAGAAGGGAAGGTTTTCCCAAGCAAGGGAAAACCCAAGTGCGGTGTGTGGCATAGAGGATGGTATAAATGGAGTTGGCTGTAAAATAGGAATAGCAGTCAGCAAGCTCCTGGATGCATTCATCTGGATACCTGTTCAGAACAAGCTCCTGACCTCTTTATGTGGGAAAGCTACTGGTCAAATCCTTGAACATCTGAGATCATGGTGGGAACCTATCAATTATCAATAAAATGCTTAAAGAGCATGAATGGAAATGGCTACTATTTCTACATCAATTCTCTTCCCAGGCATGATTTCTGATGCATCACAGTGATGGAGCATGGGTAGGTAGATCTAATTTTTTAAAGGTCTTGCCGTTTAAAGGTCGGCATGATTTACTGGCTGCTGAGCTCTCACTAAATGCTCACTCCGAAATACTATTGCCCAATATATCCCTATCGAAATATGAATGACTTTTCTAGGCCTATTAGTTTCTGGTACTATTGAAATTCCCAATAGAAATTCTTTAGCCAGTTTTTTAAAAAACATATTTGCTTAATAAAATGCTAAAAGCATTTTAAGCAGATCACATGAGGTCAGGAGTTCGAGACCAACCTGACCAACATGGTGAAACTTTGTCTCTCTCTCTCTCTTCTCTCTCTCTCTCTCTCTCTCTCTCTCTCTCTATATATATATATATATATATATATGTATAAAACCTGGGTGTGGTAACGTGCACCTGTAATTCCAGCTGCTCTGGAGTCTGAGGCATGAGAATCCTTGAACCTGGTAGTCAGAGGTTGCAGTGAGCTGAGATCGCGCCACTGCACTCCAGCCTGGGTGACAGAGTAAGACCCTGTCTCGAAAGAAAAAAAAAGTTAAAACCTCTTTCCTATAATATAATCTATATGATTTACTTTATAACTTGAAGATGTCGTTTTCTTTTTTCAGAGGTGTTATGTTTAACAAAGAATTTGGCCTGTACTTCTGGTAAAATGGATCAAATTTCACTTTTTAAAACCTACTTTTCATCCCATTGAGCTGTTAACTTATTATGCTTTCAACAGAAATCTAATCTCATTGCTAGTCAATAGGCAGCTATATTGCTCAGCTGAAGGTGACCTGCTATGAAGTTTTTGCAGTCAGATTCTCCCTTAATCTATTTAATTCAAGCCTGCATAGCATGCCCCAAACCACTCATTATCCTTTTAACAGAGTTGATGAATTCTCACGTCCCCATTGTCAGAAGACTTAATCAGCACTACTCATTACCAATAGTGTAATTGACATATTCTTTGCTCAGGTTAGACCCTTTTGTATTTCAGTCAACAACTTGTTCAGTATAAAAATTTGAAAGTAATGCATTTATTTTATGCTAGCGAAAGTGCCAATGGACATGGTGGAAGCCCTGGAATGGGGTCTTTGGAGGGACTGGGCAGTGAGAAGGGACGTTGGGCATTGAATTACATGACTATCATTAGATGCATTTTAAAAAGAGTTAGCAAACTTCCCAAATCAATATGGCACATACAAACCAATTCTGTTGATTTTGCAATGGTGGTGGTGATGGCCAGTTAGAATGGAGTTAGCAGACAAGAGTGTGTGAGGGACTGAAGTGCTGGGACACTTCTCCACAAATGTCTCCCATTTCTGCATATTTTTCAAGCAGAGGCACTGACTGCCTTTGTTTCAGACTATCATTTCAAGGGTCGTTCATAGCGAGCATCTTTGAAAGGTACTGATAATGCTTCCCTCTAGAGCAAAGGGCAGGCACATTTACTATCCAGTATAAAATATTCAGGTTTCATAAGCTCAGAGTTTCTCCTCCAATCCAGTAAATGTGCCAGTATCATCTCGCCCTCTTCACATCACCCTGTGGCAATTGGGACTCAGGGAATGAGAGAAAGAAAATGTTGATACTTTGGCTACTGCTATTAGTGTGGATAACAGATTCCCTTGTCTCTGACCTAGAAGTCTCACGTGTTCTCGAGGTCACTTACATGATACTCCATGTAAGCAACAGAGTAACTTCTCTGTATATAAGTAGGGTAATGATCTCAACCCCTTCACAGCTCTTGGTATAGAGTAGTCCTTCAACACTCATGATCAGGGGAAGCCTTTTGGTGTCATTATTCTGTCATTTGAAAGATAAAGAGGTTTTTCACCGGCCTCTCAAGTGATGAAAGCTCAACTCTAAACAAGTTTTCTGTGGTCAATGCCTACATGAGACTGAAAAGTCAGGACCAGTTCTAGCTTTGATAGATGATCTTTAGAATGCTAATTCTATACAAGAAGGCCACTTTGAACTCTAAGGCAGCTCTTCTAACAAGACATTTCAAACCCCCTTCTACTTTGCCACCTTCACTATAGAGGATAAATACCAATTTCCCTTCTTTCCTTGAAACTAGGGAAAGTTCTGGCCAATAAGATATAACCACAAGTCTGCTGGGGATTTTCGAAAGGCATTTGTTTTATTCTCATAAGCAGAAGCAACATGATGAGTGTTGCACTCCTTTCCTGCCTTCAACACAGATATGATGTTGGGAGTTACTGATGAAGCCATCTCTTGACTGAAGAAAATCCACAAGAATCTAAGAGATCATTAACTGAAATGTCAAGGCAGTTGGTCAACAGCAATATTGTTAGTAAAAATAATAAACTCCCACTTATTAAGGCCACTCTATGTTGCTTTTCTGTTACTTGCAGATGTAAATATTTTTAACTACTACCCTCTTCTAGTTCTTGTCACCTGTAAAAGACATACTGAGCATGCTCGTCATGTTCTGTGAGGTGTATATTTTGGATAGAAAACCAAAACCTTATTTAGCAGGCATATGCCACAAAGGAATTTCATTTGTTACAACATTTATTAATGAAAACCAGGAAAGGACAAGGAGATACAAATATAAATAGAGAATTTCACTGCCACTAGATCGTTCCACACAATGGATATTGGTTCTTAATACTTAAAAATAGAGTTGAAAGGAGATTTAAGGCAAAAAAAACAAACTTAAAAAAGGACCTGCAAATATTTTCTGTTTAGTAAGAATTCCCAGGAAAGGGAAAAAATCAGCAAAAAGAGGACAAGAAGTATAAAGAGAGCACATTTCAGTAGCTGTAAGAAGTATAACAGGACAAAAAATGGTCCCCCAAAAGATATCCATGTCAGATACCTGGAACTTGCGATTATTAATTTCTTTTGTAAAAGACATGATTAAGCAAGGCTCTTGAGAGGAGTATATCATGAATTATTTGAGTGGACCCTAAATGTCATCATGAATGTCCTTATAAAATAGAGACAGGAGATTTGACACAGACACACAGAGGATAAGTGATGTGGAGACAGAGGCAGAGATTGGAGTGATATGGCCACGAGTACAGGAGTGTCAAGGATGCTGGGAAACCACCAGGAGATAGAAAAAGGCAAGTAATGGATTCCCTCCAGAACCTCCAGGAAGGGAGCAGCCCTGCCACACCACAATTTCAGAATTCTGGCCTCCAGAACTGTGAGCAAATAAGTGCCTGTTGTTTTAAGTCACTGAATTTTTATGGTGATTGTTATGACAACTCTAGAAAATGAATACAAAACTTAATTGAAGAGTGAATGTATGATAAAGGAATCATCTGACAACAGACAGAACAAATAAGTTATTGGATTCATTTTGTGAATGTTTATTGACTCATGATGATGTACTGCCACAGGTCAAAAGCGGTAAGATGAATAAAAACTAATTCCCACCTTTAGGAGATCACAGTGGTGAGGATGATAGAACATTTACATAGATAACTATAATATGAGATAGATGTAATAAATTATTATTTTTTCTTTTTTTTTTGAGTCAGAGTCTCGCTCTGTTGCCCAGTCTGGAGTGCAGTGGCACAATCTCGGCTCACTGCAATTTCCGCCTCCAAGGTTCAAGTGATTCTCCTGCCTTCAGCCTCCTGAGTAGCTGGGACTACAGGCACACGCTGTCATACACAGCAATTTTTTGTATTTTTTGTAGACATGGGGTTTCACCATGTTGACCAGGCTGGTCTCGAAATCCTGACCTCAGGTGATCTGCCCACCTCCGCCTCCCAAAGTGCTGGAGTTACAGGCATGAACCACCGTGCCCAGCCTAATAAATTCTTTATCGGTAGTATAAATGAAGTCCTCTAGGGATACGAAACTATTTCTGTCTATAGGAGGTCTAGGAAGCCTTACCAACCTTATTGGAAGATGCGAAGATGTGAATTAGACTGAAGAGTGGACACTGGAGAAAAGAGACTCCAGGCTAAAAGACACATCTTGAGTAAAGACAAAGAAAGGAGCATGTTGAGAAGAGATATGTGACTTCTCTGGCTAGAAGATAAAATTGTGGGAGTTCTGAAGGCCCTATGAAAGAGCCACGGAAAGTTTTGGAGCAGGAACTCAGTACTGTCCTTACGTTTCCAGGTTTATGGTGACAACTCTGGTGGCAGTGGATGGCATAGACTGGGCAGGGTGTGTAGGGAGATAGTAGGAAGGATTGTTGGGAAGCACGGAGATCACTTCAGAGACTATTACAGTCGTCTAGAAAAGGGATAAAATAGCTGACCAAAACAGTGGCAGTGGGACTAAAAAGAAGATAAAATCAAAGGATATAACAAAGATAGATTTCATGAAATAAGAATTCTGAATGGACATGCAGTGAAAGAAAGCAAAGAATGAAACATGTTTTCAAACCTGAGTAGCTGGGTATTTTGTTTATTACAAACCACCCAAAGCTATAGTGGCTTAAAATAATAACCAGTTGTACTGCCTATTCTTGATATTCAATGCTGCATAACTAACCATCTCAAACTTAGTGCCACAGAACAACAATCCTTTTATTATATTTGCAGATTCTGTGGGTCAGGAATTCAGACAGGCACAGTGGGGATGGCTTGTCTCTTCTATAATGTCTGGGGCCTCAGCTGGAAGTCTCCAATGTGTGGGAATTTAGGTCTAGAGCCACCTGGAGGCATATTTATCCACATATCTGCCACCTGGGCTGGGATGACTCAAAGGCTGTACTCAGCTGGGATGGTTGACCATGGCACCTGCATGTGGCCTCTCCATGTGGCTGGAGCTCCTCTCAGCAGGATGGCTGGGTGCTGAGGCAAAGAACCCCAAAAGGGAGCATCCAGAAAGTGAGTGATCCTAGAGACCAAGGCAGAAGTTGCATGACATTTCATAACCTAGCCTCAGAAACCACATAGCATCACTTTTTCTGTAGTTTATGGGTTGGTGCAGTCAATAGCTTGCCCAGATTCAAGGCAAGGGGACATAGACCCCACCACTCAATAGGAGGAGCATCAGTGCAGAGGACCATCTAGAATAGGAAATATTCTATATAGGAAGAGCTTCAGTCCCTCCCAGGCACTATAGAGCAATGAGTGGGATTGACTTGATGACTGGGAGCCAGAATCATCTGGTGACTTCACTCTCATGTCAGGAACCTAGGCTGGTGTGACTAATGGCTGGAACTCATTAGGTTTCTCTCTCTCTCTCTCTCTCTCTCTCTCTCTCTCTCTCTCTCTCTTTTTGTCTGTCCATGTGGCCTCTTGATGGCTTCCTCTTGATGGAAGTCAGACTTCTTACATAATGACTCACACCTCCAAGAAAAAGTGTCCCAGTGTGTAAAGAAGAAGTTTGTGGCTTTTTATGACCTGCTTAGGAGTCACATAGCATCACTTACACTGTACTCTATTGGTCACAGCAGACATAAGCCTGCCCAGATGTAAGGGGCAGGGATATAATCCCCTCCCTCAATGAAAGGCGTGTCTAAGAATTTGATGCTATGTTTTAAATTGGTCACCCTGGAAAAATGATAACATTACTAGCCAAGGTCAAGTATAAACAGGCTTAAGAGTTTAGATAATGAAATTTGTTTTATAAAAATTAAATTTGTGGTACCTAGCAGAATCCTGGCAACATGAATCTGAAGTACAAGAAATAGTCAGTCTCAGAGAAATAAACTAATAAATGTATGGGGTAATTAAAACAACATATTGGATGAGAGGAGGCCTAAGAACCCAGACCCATGCATAGTGAATTTTGTTCATTATTCACACAACGTTCATTTCCCACCCCTTCCTTTCTTACAGAATCCCAAATCCATTCATGGGTTCCTGTTTCATACCCAAAGTAAGAGCTTGGTTTGTATAAAACAGTCATGGGAGCCCCATTCTCACTGACTTTGACTGCGTATATGATGTAATTCCCATCAGGGAACAGGAGGTAAAGTCTGTTGGGGTGCATCTTTAAAAGATTAACTATACGCTGGGGATGGTGGCTCACACCTGTAATCCCAGCACTTTGGGAGGACAAGGTGGGCGGATCACGAGGTCAGGAGATCAAGATCATCCTGGCTAATAGGGTGAAACTCTGTCTCTACTAAAAATACAAAAACAAAATTAGCCAGGCATGGTGGTGGGCGCCTGTAGTCCCAGCTACTCAGGAGGCTGAGGCGAGAGAATGGCACGAACCTGGGCTGAGGACTTCGCAGTGAGCCAAGATCATGCCACTGCACTCCAGCCTGGGAGACAGAGCAAGACTCTGTCTCAAAAAAAAGATTTCCTTAAAGAGGAAGAGAGAGATTGTCCCTATATTTTTTTCCTTTGCTTGTTATCATGCCTGAGGATCTGAGCGTGGTCAGAGAAAAGGAATGCCAGAGAAGATCCTGGATCCTTCCATAACTCTGAACTGCCTGTTTTGTGAAATTAATATATCCCGTTATTTAAGTCAGATTGAGTTGAGTGAGGGCTTCTAATACTTTGAGCCCAAATCATCTTCCTAAATATGATCCTTGCTCATAACCCAATATTCCAAAATTCCCAGGACATGATTAAACTTTGGCTCTAGAATTGAAGAGTTAAAATGTTCTAATTTAAAAGACTTTCTAAAACATTTAACATTATTTAATTACAGATTGTAATGGTTAATTTTATGCATCTACTTGACTGAGCCATGGGATTCCAGATGTCTGACTAAACATTATTTCTCAGTGTGTCTCTAAGGGTGTTTCTGAAGGAGATTGGCATTCAAATTGGTAGATTTAGTAAATCAGATAGCCCTTCCCAGTGTGGACGGGTCATCTACCCACCAGTTCAGGCCCCAAATGAAACAAAAAGGTGAAAGAACACTGGATTCCTGCTCCCTCTGTTTGACTGCTTGAGCTAGGACATTGACCTTCCCCTGCCCTTGGTGCTCCTGGTCCTCAGGCCTTCAGATTGGAAAGGAATCTACACCATCAACCCACTGGCTCTCATGCCTTTGAACTACACCACTGGCCTTACCCAGTCTCCAGCTTGTGGATGGCTAATTGTGGGACTTCTTCACATTTATAATTGTGTGAATTGATACCTTATAATAAAAAAAGGTTTTAGGATATATAGGTGTACACACACACACACACACACACACATACACACACACAAAATTGTGTTTGTTTCTTTGGAGAATCCTAATACACAGATTATTAATATATATTAATGATACGGTTTGGATGATTGTCCCCTCCAAATCTCATGTTGAAATGGGATACCCAATGTTGGAGTGGGCCTAGGGGGAGGTGTTTGGATCATGAGGATGGATCACTCATAAATGGCTTAGTGCCATCCCTTTGGTGACAAGTGAGTTCTTACTTTGGTGGTTCATGCAAGATCTGGTTGTTTAAAAAAGAGTGGAATCTCCCTGCTCTCTCTCTCTCTTACTCCCACTCTCAGCACATAATGCGCCTGCTCTGCCTTCACCTTCTACCGTGACTGTAGGCTTCCGGGGGCCCCCACCAGAGGCTGAGCAGATGCTGGCACTGTGCTTCTTGTACAGCTTGCAGAACCGTGAGCCAATTAAACCTCTTTTCTTTATAAATTACTCAGTCTCTGGTAAAGAAAATGTGGCACATATTCACCATGGAATATTATACAGCCATAAAAAATAATGAGTTCATGTCCTTTGCAGGGATATGGATGAAGCTGGAAGCCATCATTCTCAGCAGACTGACACTGGAGCAGAAACCCAAACACTGCATGTTCTCACTCATAAGTGGGAGTCAAACAATGAGGACACATGGACACAGGGAGGGGAACATCACACACCAGGGAGGGAGACCATTAGGACAAATAGCTAATGCATGCAGGGTTTAAAACCTAGATGATGGGTTGATAGATGCAGCAAACCACCATGGCACATGTATACCTATGTAAAAACCCTGCATGTTCTGTGCTTGTATCCCAGAGCTTAAAAGTAAAATTTTTTTTTAAAAAGGATTTCAAGATGAAAAAATTAAAATAAAATAATTACCCAGTCTGAGGTATTTCTTTATAGCAACATGAGAATGGACTAACACAATTAGTGTACTGCATTTGTATTGTATCATACTTGACACATACTTAGCACAAATTATGTCATTTGATCTTTACAACACCTTTTGGAAATAGGCAATGTGGGCATATTTCTTCCATTTTCAAATGAGGTAAATGAACATTCTGCTTTAAATCCTTTTGTGAAATTATACATGGTTTAAATAATAAATCTTATTCTACTTTTCATATTCCACTTTACTTTGCAGATAGTACCTATTCACTAAATATTTGCATATCTTAAATTTATAGCACTCACTAAGATAATTTTGAAGGCAGAAAATAATGATTATGTTCAAACACTAGCCAATATAAAATACTCTGGCAAGGATTTGACCATAGACAAGCAAAGAATTGTAAGGTTTGTTTATATTAAATGCTCAGTCAGCTTGAAATATGGTGGTAGACTTTCTTGGTGCTTAGTAACCCTCATGCTTTATGGGAAGAGGTCAAAGAAACAGGGGTAAGTTCAAAACATTATTCTTTTAATCTAGCATAGTACCAGGAACACAAGTGAGCCTGATCTTATTATTTAACTGACAATAATTTAAGTACTGAGCTATTTCACATGAAATAAGCATTTAGGAGCATGTAATCCATTTCAAATCATCTATTTATGATGGCTTCTTCCTTTGCTGTTAAAAGATATTAATTGTAAAGGTAAACATTGGTTTTAACAACTAGGTCTTCTTTAACCATTTCTCTTAGTCAAACTCCATCACTTTTGACAAGCAAGCTTTTATAAAAGCATATTCTTTTAACATGTCTGCTAAATTAGCTTGTTGCTATGTATTAACTTAAAATACTACTTTAACTGTTACACCAACAGTCAAAAACAGATGGGATTGCTGCAAGATGGTGCAGAGAGAGAAGCTCTTGGGACATAAACTGATTTTGTTGTCTTAATGAGACCTATTTGGGAATAATTCCTTTTTCAAGTCCTTGCCACAAAGGAGAATAATTTTTTTGTTTACAGAAAATGTGGAAATTCTCAAACCAAAATAATATTCTCTAGTGGAAAGGTGTTACACACATATAAAAAAAATAATTATTATTCAAAGTATATGTTCATACTACCAGAAATCTATGTAGATCCCAAGAGGAAAGTTCTTTCTTTAAGCAATTCTTTTGCACCTCTCTTTATATTAAAAAGAATAAGAAGTGGAGAAGGTAGAAAAGATTGCAAATGACAGAAACACTGAAAAGGGCAGAAATATAAAAATAAACAGTTTTCTCCCAATGCTTTAGTTACTTTAGGTTTGTCTCTGTCTTCATACCTCAATATCAAGGCTAAGCAGAGTTTGAGCTGAAGGCTTTTGACCCTATAAATTATTTATTCATCAAATATTTATGAAGCACCTACTATGTGCTGGGCATTGTCACAGGTACTAGGTGTAATATGGTGAGCAAAAATGGGCACTGCCCCTAATTTCATAAGCTCATAGTAAAGAAACTAAAAACTCTTTTTTTATACAACCTGAAAGGGCATCACCTACTGTGTCACATTTTGCTATAAAATTCTGTGAAATTTGGGAGTTTCTTGTTTTTCCCTCTTATGAGCCATAATACCTGCCATCCATATTGTTTTTACAGATGACATTCCATTTGGTTTTGTCTCTTGCCTTTCATTTCCTATTTTCTACCCATAGTCAATGCTTCTAAATACATTATTAGTATTTTCTCATTAGCATTTTTATTTTCTACCTAAATGTCATTCTGAGAGAGCTATTCCTCACTTGATCTTCCAGCCAATAGACCTTAGGGGAAAGATCATTCCCAAATAAAGCAGCTGAAAAACACCAGGGGGTATTTCAACTTGGGATTCCATGTCTTCTGTCTTACAACTTTATCCAGGCCTTCACTTTGTTTTAAATGTTTGAGAATAAAAGACCAGCTATGAGTACCATCTGCTTAAATCCCTCTACCTTGTCCAGATCATTAATGAAGACAATTAAAAATAGTTCTCATGAGAAAATAAGATAAGCCATTATTAAGAGGAAATCAGGTACACTTACATTTTCTACTTCCTATGGGTAAAGCATTTCAGATGTAATTAATGTTATATTTTCACTTCAAAATAGATATGTAACGTGTGCTAGACATGAAAGGCACGATACTGTGGTTCATAATGAATTCTGCCTTTAAGGACAACGGCTTTTAGCGTAGAATTTAAAATATGTATCAAAGTATAGCAAGATGGAGGTTGATGTGTGCATGAAGAGGTACAGTTTTGTCTATTCATTTATGTGGTGCTTATTGTGGTCCAGGTACTCTGCTAGGCACTCTGTATAGAGGGAGAGTGTGCATTAGACAAGGTTCCTCAAAGGTCCGGCATTGCTGCAGTCTATGAGAATTCAGTTACATAAACCTTACAGATACCACTTGGCTGTGCAACACTAAATTCATTTTCTTTGATTACTTTGAATAGATTTTATTTAATAATTTTGTTAAAGTATGAAGTATTTTAAGTGAGACATCATACAAGAGTCTCCATGTGATGTGTTCAAACCTGATAGGCTTTATTGAGTAGTAACTCTATCTCATTAGTAACTCATTCAAAGACAAATTGTTGTAGGGGTAGGGAGTTTGGAGGGGCAGGGAGAGAGGAGATAGACATATTGCAGATTAGAAGAAAAAAATCTTTTTTTTTTTTTTTTTTTTTTGAGACAGTGTCTTGCTCTGTCACCCAAGCTGGAGTGCAGTGGTGTGATTCCAGCTGAATGCAGTCTCAACCTTCTGGGCTCAAGTGATTCTCCCACCTCAGCTTCTCTAGTAGCTGGGACTACAGGTGCATGCTGCTAATTTTTGTATTTTTGTAGAGACAGGGTTTTGCCCTTGTGGACCAGGATGGTCTCAAACTCCTGGGCTCAAGCAATCCACCGCCTCAGCCTCCTACACCTAGCCAGCATTAAAAAAAAAAAAAAAATCTATTTTAACTTATTGCTAAAAAAGGTTTACTTTAGTGTTGATAGGGAACATTAATTGCAATATGATAGTACAAGCCCCTGGTAGTTTCCCAATTTTAACAACCAGAAGTGCTTAGCGAGTACCTGAACCCTAGCACATTCCATATCAAAAAGCCAGCTTTCCTGTTCACTTGCTAACCAGATGAGAGATGACAACCCTGCAAACCTAACTAGCACTTCACACAAAACTGATGTTTTGTTAATGGGAGAGCTAATTACTATTCCACTTTCTTGGCTTAAGTGTCTTGAATTCTTCTACTTGCTTATGCCTGGGGCACAAAGAATAACAAAACCAAACACAAGGCTTTCTATGAGTTACATTAATGAAATAACCCAGCCATGTTTTAATGGAATTGTTTGTCATCAAATATACATGAAGGACCTGGTGCCCTACCTGACTAGACATGACAATTTAACTTGGTGTTTTCCATTGTGGCAACATGATCATAAACATATTAACAAGTCCCATAGTGTGATCAACAACAGATGTAGAATTAAAAGTGTTGACAAGTTTCATCAGGTATTTGGGCCTTATGTATTTTCCACCACATCTAAATCCCATTGCTCTGGAAAAACTGCCCAAGCAACTGTTCTCTAAAAGCTGTTTGCTGTGAAACATTCCCTTTTGTTTCATGCTTCAACTGGATAAACAGACATAGATTCCCCTGAATGGGCTTTAGGGAAAAAAAAAAATCTACTTTACAATGCCAACTAGTTATCATTGAATAGATCCTAAAAAATTCTCCAAAATGGGAAATGGGCATCACTCGACACATTTGGATCATACACATGTATTGAAAAAAACTTTTAAAAATAAGTATATGGAAATAAAATCAAGAACTTGATTAGTATGTATTAAAACAAGAATTAATCTTTTATAAAATTTAAAGGGCAGATTTGTAGTAAACATCTGATGCTTTTTGTCTTCTGGCATCTTTCCATTTTGGAAATTTCCTACTACCCACTGGTGACCTAGGGACCCCAGATACAGAGCGAGCACATCATCCAGCCTGGCTACTCAGAATCCTTCACTCTTTAGGCACAATAATTCAACCCAGGGATGAGCTATAGTTCCAAGGCAGAGGTGTCAAAATTTTTCTCCGGGATTTTGCTAATGCTTTTGGGAAATACATGGTTTTTGGATTCACTAGCTGTAGGAACAACATAAATCTAGAGCTATCCATGGTGCACTTGCTACCACCTAGGAAGAGCATTCCCAACAACAAAGCTAACAGAAAAAAGCAGAGCTGAGTCATGGCAAAAGAGGGAGAAATGCAAGAGAAAAGATGAAAATAGCAAGAATAGGAGACAGAGGAAAATGTTGGTGGAAACATTTGTAGCTCTTACTTCTAGCCAGACCTAAATGCATATCCATCCCTGAACTTTTCAGTTGTTTTAGCCATCACCTCCCTTTTTTTGCTTATACTGATTTAGATGCTGTAGTACTGGGGTTGGTGATGTGGTTAGGCTTTGTGTCCCCACCCAAATCTCATCTTGAATTGTAATCCCCATAATCCACATGTGTCAAGGGAGAGACCAGGTGGAGGCAACTGAATCATGGGGGTGGTTTCCCCTATGCTGTTTTCATGAGAGTGAGTGAATTCTTATGAGATCTGATGACTTTATAAGGGAGTCTTCCCCATTTTACTTGGCACTTCTCCTTCCTGCCGCCTTGTGAAGAACATGCATTGCTTCCCCTTCACCTTCCACCATGATTGTGAGTTTCCAGAGGCCTCCCAAGCCATGCTGAACTGTGAGTCAACTTAACCTCCTTTATAAACTACCTAGTCTTGGGCAGTTCCTTATAGAAGTATGAAAATGGACTAATACGGTAAATTGGTACCACAGAGATCTTTATACCACTGCTATAAAGATACCCAAATTTGGTATTTTCCAAATTACAAAGCAACTTTGGAACTGGGTAACAGGCAGAAGTTGAAACAGTTTGGAGGGCTCAGAAGACAGGAAGATGTGGGAATGTTTGGAACTTCCTAGAGACTTGTTAAACGGCTTTGACCAAGATGTTGATAGTGATATAGACAATGAAGTCCGGGCTGAGGTGGTTTCAGATGGAGATGAGGAACTTGTTGGGAACTGGCATAAAGGTGCCTCTTGCTATGCTTTAGCAAAGAAACTGCAGCATTTTATCCCTGCTCTAGAGATCTGTGGAACGTTGAACTTGAATGACTTAGGGTATCTGGCAGAAGAAATTTCTAAACAACAAAGCATTCAAGAGGTGATACAGTACAAAAGTTTAAATATTTTGCAGGCTGAAAATGCAGTAGAAAAGAAAAACCCATATTCTGGGGAGAAATTCAAGCCCCTGCAGAAGTTTGCATAAGTAACAAGGAGCCAAATGTTAATCACCATGACAATGGGGAAAATGTTTCTGGGTCATGTCAGAGACCTTCCTGGCAGCTCCTCTCATCACAGGCCTGGAGGCCTAGGAGGAAATTTTGGTTTATTGTGCTGGGCTCAGGGGCCTTGCTTCTTTGTGCAGTCTTGGCACTTGGTGCCCTGCATCCCAGCTGTGGCTAAAATGGGCCAACATACAGCTCAGGCCATTGCTTCAGAGAGTGCAAGCCTCATGCCTTGACAGCTTACATGTGGTGTTGGGCCTACAGGTGCACAGAAGTCAAGGATTGAGGTTTGGGAACCTCCACCTAGATTTCAGAGGATTTATGGTAACATGTATGAATGTCCAGGCAGAAGTTTGTTGCAAGAGTGGAGCCTTCATAGAGAACCTCTGCTAGGGCAGTGTGGAATGGAAATGTGGGGTCAGAGCCACCACACAGAGTCCCCACCAGGGCACTGCCTAATAGAGCTGTGAGCTACCATCCTTCAGATTCCAGAATGGTAGATCCACCAACAGCTTGCACTGTGTTCCTGAAAAAGCCACAGGCAGCCCGTGAAAGCAGCCAGGAGGGGGGCTGTACCCTGCAAAGCCACATAGGTGGAGTTGCCCAAGGCCTCAGAAGCCCACATCTTGCATCAGTGTGACCTGGATGTGAGACATGTGGTCAAAGGAGATCATTTTGGAACTTTATAATTTGACTGCCCCACTGGATTTCAGACTTGCATGGGCCCTGTAACTCCTTTGTTTTGGCCAACTTCTCCCATTTGGATTGGCTGTATTTACCCAATACCTGTACCCCCATTTTATCTAGGAAGTAACTAACTTGCTTTTGATTTTACAGGCTCATAGGCAGAATGGACTTGCATTGTCTTAGGTGAGACTTTGGACTATGGACTTCTAGGTTAATACTGGAATGAATTAAGACTTTGGGAGACAGTTGGGAAGGCATGATTGGTTTTGAAATGTGAAACAGACATGAGACTTGGGAGGGGCCAGGAAAGAATGACGTGGTTACACCTTATGTCTCCACCCAAATCTCATCTTGAATTGTAATTCCCATAATTCCCATAATCTCCACAACTCAAGAGAGAGAGCAGGTGGAGGTGATTGAATTATGGTGGTGGTTTCCCCATGCTGTTCTCATGATAGTGAGTGAGTTTTCATAAAATCTGATGGTTTTATAAGGGCCTCTTCCCTTCTCAGTCAGGACTTCTCCTTCCTGCTTCCTTGTGAAGAAGGTGGCTTGCTTCCCCTTCGTCTTCCGCCATGATTGTAAGCTTCTTGAGGTCTTCCCAGCCATGCTGAACTGTGAATCAATTAAAACTTTTTCTTTTATAAATTACCCAGTCTCTGGCAGTTCTTTATAGCAGTATGAAAATGGACTAATACAGATGGTAAGCTTTTTTTCTGTAAAGGACGAGACAGTAAATAGGCTTTACTTAGGCTTTGCATGCCCTATAGACTCTATTGTAACTACTCAACTCTGTCATTGTGGTGTGAAAATAGCCATAAGCAATATAGATACAAATGAGTGTGATTATTTTCAATAAAACTTACTATGCACACTGAACTTCAAATTTTATATAATTTCCTATGTCACAAAGTATTATTTTTCTTTCCATTTTTCCCCATCATTTGTAACTGTAAACACTGTTCTTAGCTCCAGGGCTATGCTAAACAGGTCATGGGGAGGACTTGGCCCATAGGCTATAGTTTGCCCAAATCCGGTCTAACATTCATTTTTTTTGGTGTCCCCCGAGCATCCATTTCACCTACTATTCTGCCAACACACACAGATTTTTCTTTAGAGACTCACTTCTTTCCACATTTTATGCTGTTCAGTTTGGATAAGATGGACCCTATCCTTAGTTCTGGAGGTGGGCTCTGTTAACTTTAGCCAATTTAAGACAATTTCATCTTACTGGCCACAGAGTTGATTCAGGAATGGGCCCATGGCTAACTTTAATCCAACAAAATTTGAGGAATATTTGCTAGGGCTTCTGGGAAATAAGCTTTCCCTCTTTTCTTTCTACCCTCTCCATACCCCAAGCCATTCGAGAAGAGACAGCATATCCTCTGATAATTGAGGGAATGAGGATTGAGACTAAAAACTGCTACAGTCAGGAATAAAAGCCTCTAGCTTCCAGGAAACCACCTTTTGAAACGTGGGAATGGAACCAATATAATGACCTGAGGTGGCCATTGAGTTAAATCGAACCTCATCAACAGCTAACCATAATCTGCTCAGTTATATGAGTCAATAAATTTTTTTTTGCTTAGCTTATTTAGGATAAATTTTTGGATAGGTTTCTATTCTTACAATGAAAAGAATCTTGACACATTTTTTTAAAAAATCAAAACTGGCAACTAGCTGTCTGCTTCAGAAAGGGTCACATAGTTCAGCAGCATCATAGCCGCATCAAAGTCAATTTTAGGAGCAAGTTCTCAGCTTTTCAGGTTCAGATACTTTATCTGCTTATCAAGAGTTGTCCAGACTCTGGAGGAACTAATCACACCAAACTCATAAAAGATGGTACACCTATTTATAAACAAAAATTCCTGCCCCACTCCGCACTTTGAAGAAACTCCAGACTTCTCACCATCGCCTTAAGGCCCTCCATGGCCCTCCATGGTCTCCCTCAACCAGAATGGTGTCTTTGCTTTTCCTCAAACATGATGAATGAGAAGAATGTTACAAATGATTTTTCCTTCTTTCTTAAATCCTCTTCATTCAGATCTTAATATGACTCACTGTCATTTTATTTAATTATCTGATAAAACTTCACTCCAAGAGAGGCCTTCTTTGACAACTCTGTCTAAAATAGCATGCCCCCTCCTTCCCTACATACATGACTCAATCCTTTTCTATCTCCTAATTCTGCTTTAGTTTATTCATAGGAATTTCATCTAGCTGAAATTATATTCTCATTGTTTTTAATAATTGATTTCTCCACTAAAATATAAGTTTCATGAGGACAGAAACTTCGTCAACCTTGTTCACTATTGTAGTCACAGTACAGGGCTTAGAACAGTGTTTGACACTCAGTAGAAATTGCTGAATGAAACAAGTAAGGGAGGGAGGAAGGGAGAGAAGGAAGGAAGGAAGGAAGGAAAGAAGGAAGGATGGAAAAGGAGAAGAGGAGGGGAGGGGAGAGGAGATGAGAGGAGAAGAGAGGAGAGGAGAGGAGGAGAAGAGAGGAGAGGAGAGGAAAGGGAAGGAAAGGAAGGGAAAGGGGAAAGGGGAAAGGAGGAAGGGGGAAGGGGGAAGGGGGGGAGGAAATCAACCCATACACTCATAGTCATATGAAAATATATACAGAACAAAACAAATTATTTTAGAAAATATCTGTGAAATATAAATCATATTGTAGTTGTCTTACCCTAAGATCACAGATGAATAATTTCAAGAAAGACCATTACCGTGAACATAAGAGTAAACTACCTCTGGGCTACGCTACTTGTCAAATAACATAACTGATTTATATGGATATAAGAATTTATAGCTTCAAAGCATTTTTCACCTATAATTGCATTTAACTCTTATGAGATCTTCCTTACAGAGATGCTGTTATTCTCTTATACTGAGATGAATCTGAAGCTCAAAATTCAAGTAAGAAGTAACTCAAGGCTAAAACTGAACTTGAACTCTGAGTCCTCTGATTTTGTTCTACTCTAATATGCTGCCTCCATCTAGCAATGACAGATCCCACCTATAATATGTTCATTTACTTGCTTCAATTTCCAAGAATGACCAAAACTTGTCCTCATTTTCTAGGACTTTCCACACAAAAATTCTAACACAGCATGCCTCAGGAAAACCTGAGTATCTATACAAAACTCTTCGGCTCCAATTTGAGATCTGTTGGGGTCTAGTACTTCTCAAACTTTACTGTGCATGTGAGTCACCCTGGGAGTCTTGGTAAAATGCTGATTCTGACTCAGTAGTCTTGAGGGTGGCCTGAGTTGCTGAATTTCTAACAGGCTCTCAAGGGGTTCTGATGCTGCTCAACTACAAGACTACACTTTGAGTAGCAAGTCTACAAGATACTTACATGGATTTAAAATTTCAATATAAGTAATTAGTATTGCAATCAAGATCAAAGGTTTATTGTTCATATAACTGATATTCATCATCGCTCCCCTCCTCCAACTACCACTACCTCTTAGATACTTTGGTTTCTTTTGGTCCCATCTATTTTGGCAAGGGTGCTCAAATGACTCAAACTCATCCTTTGTCACTCTACTTCCATCACTTCTCTGTCTCAGAATCACTACTTGTGCTAGTCACTTAAAAATCTGCCTCATTCTTTAGAATGATGGCTCCTAAATACCAATAACATATCTTGTTGATAAGGCAGAGTGAGTTTATTGCTAACCTTTATAAGGCAGAGCAAGTACAGAGCTTTGGTAGTATCTCAAACAGGGAGATACAAGGTCAGATTTTATCAGGAATTGAAGCCTGGCTTAAGGTGTGTCTTTCAATATGGGTGGGAGCTTAAGATTTGATAAGAGCATGATGTAATAGTTTAGGATGTGATAGGGTTAGAATATTTCATTCAGCAAGACAAGGACTTTGAAGACATGAGTTCAAAGAGTCTTAGGGCATAGACTATCCTTGGTGGATGCTTTCTGTTGAAAAGTTAATGGTTCTTTGAAGAACTTTCTGGAATACAGAAACAATAATAACAATAACAATAAAGTTATTTCCAACTTTCATTCTTCTAGGCAAGAGTTTCCTGAAATAGTGCATTTATACTAATGAAGACAATGAAATAGTAAAGTTACATTATTGTAGACAATAAGCTGTATAGGGATAAGTAATTGTAATTATAGGATCCAAGTATCTTCAGCCTGAGCTGAGGGATAGACAATTAATATCTTAGTGTGTGATCAGTCCAGATCTTCTCTGCTACTAGAAGTGTCAAAATCATGTATCAAGTTTCCAGTTGCATAAATTTGCTAGGGCTCAGTATACAATATTGGGTGACTTAAACAACAGAAACTTATTGTCTCACAGTCCTAGAGGCTAAAAGTCCAAGATCTATGCTGGTAGGATTGATTTCTTCTGAGAGCCGTGAGGAAAAATCTGTTCCATGCCTTTTCCCTAGTTTCTGGTGGTTTGCTGGCAATCTTTCACATTCCTTAGCTTGTAGAATCATCACTCCAGTCTCTGCCTTCCTCTTTACATAGAGTTCTCCCTGTGTGCATGTCTGTCTCAATGTCCAAATTTTTATAAGCATGCCAGTCATACTGGATTATAATCCACCCAGGTAGCCCCTCATTTTAACTGATTGGCTCTATAGAGACCATATCTTCAAATAAGATTACATTTTGAAGTACTTGGAGTTAGGATTCTAACATCCTCTTTTTGGGGTGACACAACTCAACCCATAACACAAGTGATTGATTGTTCCAACCTCCATAAATGTCGGACTTTCTTATTCTTTTTGCTGATGATTATTTGTTGGATCATTTCATAAAATAGAGACTATACAATAGCATTTAAGACTTTGAAGCTCACACAACTAATTGTCACAACCTGCTAAAAGAAATGTTATTATCAGTGTTTACATTCCACTTCCCAGGCAGGAGCTAAGAGTTTCACCATTAAATCAATAGAAAAGATCCCATCCCCAGTGTGAATGGCCCACAGAACCTGATACGAGGTTATTAACCAAATTACCTAATTTTCTGTTTTCTTTGTGGTATCCCAGCTCTTTTTAGTAACATTAATATGTAGAGATATAAGTACGATATTCCTCTCTTACAGCTGCACATGATCCCTCTTGAGACACCAATATTATATCTAAGGTGGCTCTATTTTGTCCTACCACCTGCCAATTTCATGAACCTCTCAGACGAGGAGACACTGTTTAATCCAAGTCATCTGTTATTCCCCTAATTGCAGCATGTAGGGCTCTTTCCCACTTTCTGGGCCTTTGGTAAAGCATGAAGTGAAGAAGCCAAAGAGATAGAAAGCAAGCCAGAATTCCCCTTGAAAGGTTACAATTTGGGTTCTTACCTCAAGGTCTAGATTTTTTCCTTGAATCATGTTTTCTAATTATCTATTTTTCCTAAAGGAAAAATACGTAGGCCAAAGCAGACCCCAGGTGATGTTAAGAAGTATACTGAAAGAAGGTGTCCATTTACCAAGATAATTTGTTCCTATTTAGGAATAGAACAACAGTAGCTAGTAGGCTGTTGTGCTACTAATTCAAAGCCAGTCATTAGGAGCCACTCAATGATTCACTGTGGCCAAAAAAACATTTATTGGATTAACAAACAGTGCTGTAATATTTTGACAACACTTATCAAGAAAAGTTTGGTGCCAAGCAATGAAATTTGTAGTATGGACATCATTAGGTAGTTTAAAAGCAAATCATGTGTCTTACTTGTAAGATCTGTGAAAGTGAGACATACTCCAAATATACACCATCTGTTCCCTAGCCCTCTTTCAAGTTCTATTTCTGTAAAGGTCTAGTTACAAAAGCTAGCTCCCACAAAATGTCACTAATTATTTTTTAGGGGAGATAGAAACCTCCTATTCTAGGTATGGCATAATAGAGAGTTGTGGGTTTCTGGGTACCTGGGCTCTTGTGATGTTTTTCATCTAAAAAGTCACAAAGTACTTGAAGCCATCTGTCCAGAAAACCAACTGATTATGACAAGGACTGGAAGCAAGGGAAGCTGTGTGGCTCTCTGTTCTTAGTTGAATATTGGCCCCACAGAATTCATGTGCACCTGGAACCTGGGAATGTGAATTTTCGTGGTAATAGGGTCTTTGAAGATATAATCAAGTTAAGATGAAGCTAAACTAGATTAGGGTGATCCTTAATCCAATGACTGATATCTCTACAAGGAGAGGGACAGATCTGGACAGAGACACACAGGCAGTTATTATAGTGATACAGCTGCAAGTCAAGGAATACCAAGGACTGCCAGCAACCACTGGAAGCTAAAGACAGGGAACAGATGCCTCCTAAGAGTCTCCAGAAGGAACCAACCTTGCCAACTCCTTGATTTCAGACTTCTAGCCTTCAGAGTCATTAATGAATAACTTTCTGTCACTTTAAGCCAACTAGTTGGTGGTAATATGTTATGGCAGCTCTAGGGATGTAATAGCTTCTCAAATGAAAACATATACAACCCCAATACTCAGTTTAGTTGTATGCTTAACCAGTTCACTAGCACATTGTAGCAACTTATTGGGCTCATATCAAGGAGTAGTTAAGGATAGAAGAAACAACATTAAGAATAGTGACTTTTAACTAGCATAGATAAAGGTAGCTTTAAACCTGCAAAAGAGCAAAGAAGGGGACTGATTTACATCCATTTTGAACCCATATTTCTCCCAGTACCCATTCCTGACTAGAGTTGGTTGCAGATGTTCTATAATGGCCTCCTTGAACCTCTTCAAGGATTTGGGTAGGATCTCAGTGAGGGCTACTGGCCTAGCGTAATGATCATCCTAGACATTTTATATTTTCTTAGCCTTCACACTAGCTTCTTTTGTATAAGCACCCACTTTTGTAATTGGCATCTCATTAGGAAGCATTATAGCACTCTAAAGTGATTTAATTTGCTGAATACTCTTAATTCGGGTGTCTACACCTTTTGTTTCCAAAGCATTCCAAAATCATGGACCCTCCCAAAAGAGATCTGTTAGCTGTGTGTTTATTAACCCTTTAATCTCTAGCTAATAGCAAATTCTTGTGTGTACAAGTTCCACCATCTAGGCAGATTTTGCCACTGGCAAGAAGTCATAATCCAGGAGCGAAGTAAGACCTGTTACAGCATATTCTGTCTGATATTTTCGTGTTTCAGAACACAGATATGGCATACCAACAAAGAAGATTAAGTATAGATTTCCCAAGTCATTTATAATAAATCAATTTTGAACATACAACTAGAGGTTACATGGTCAAGATTTTCTCCCTTTTCAGGTTATGAAAAAAATAATTTCAGAATTCAAAGTATTGCAATGATAGATGAAAATATGTGAACAAGAAAATAATATGATTACATAGGAGGCAAGCCTCCTTGCTAAGTAATACTGTGCATTTGCTGTGAGCAACAAAACCTGTACACCATGAAGAACTATTAGATTTAAAGAGCCTAATGTCAAGCTGGTGGAAGCCCCCACTAGTGCAGCTGTTCCTGCTATTGCACTTAGACAAGGTGAATAGGTGTTTGCTACTGGGTCAAGAGAGAGACCATTCATTGATCTCTGATAATTCTCACAAAATGGAATCAGAAGTCCAAGGAATTATCGATATCTTTCACATAGAAGTAGACAGAAAGCCTTATAATAACTCGGTCTAGGTCAAACCCTGAGTGAGTGGTAGAAGGAGGACTAATTTTAAGTTACAAAAGCCCTATTCATGTTTAGGTTCCCAGTGAAGAGGTTTCATTAGCAAGAACTTACTTACATCATAGTGGGGCGATGATTTCAGAAAAGTGAAACTGCTGCCTTGAGTAGCCAGTGAGACCCAGAAATACACTTAACCATCTCTTAGTCTCTGGCTTAGCAAAGTTTCAAACTATTTGTACTCTGTCAGAAGTCAGGAATTCAACTTCTTGCGAAAAATCATGTCCTAGATAACGACTCTTACTTTGACAAAATTTTATCTTTCTTTGGAAACCTCATATCTGTTCTGAACTAAAACGGTATTATTGTTAGATGGAATCAATAGAATCAATCTTAGAGCTTACTTCCTCTTTAGAACACAACAAAGGTCATTCACATTTTGGATAAGATTAGAATCAAAAGAAACTTGAATATCTTTGAGGTTCTGGCTGATAGACTGTGAAAAATAGGATAGTACCTCAGCAAATCCTTAGGGCATAATAGTCCAGGAATAGTGTTGATTTTCCCAGGAGAAGGATAAATATTGACTGTTTTGATTTAAACTTTAGATTCTAAAGGAACACTAAAGAAATTCTAGAACATAAATCTACAACTGTAAAATATGCTATCTCAAGAGGCACCAGAGATAAAATAATATTGGGGTTTAGCACTACAGGGAAGTGGGGAATGACTTTTCTGTTTACAGTTCTGAGGTCCCAGAAAAAAAAAAAAAAAAAAAAAAAAAAAAGCCTATATCCATACCTAGCGAGTTTTTGTTTGTTTGTTTATGTTTGCTTGTTTGGTTGGTTTGGTTTGGTTGATTTTAGTTGGGAATATAAGAGTGTAACAAGGGCTGTATAAAATATGATACACCCTTATCTATTAGACTTTCAACCTTTGGATTTCAACCATTGCTTTTAGTCTGCTTAGTCTTGTGCAAGTTGGGGTAGAAATTTCAACGACTCAATCTGACCCTTGGTGTGTGTTTGGCCTCAGTAATCCTGCCTATCCCAGGAGAACTTTTTGGCCCCCCAAAAGCCAGTACTTTCTTGAGATCTTTAGTTTTGATTTAGACGTAAGGGTGCTGATAAATCAATTCTCTCAATCAGCTATGATCTCATTACGAATGAGGGAGCCCACCAGAGCTACAAGGAAGGGAAGCATTTGATCTGGTGGTTCCATTTGGACAGTAAATCCCTCCCTGTCCAGTTAGTGGATATGGTATTGCAAAGGAGGAAAGAATAGTCCTTGAGTAAAAGTTCCAGGGTGACAGTTGAAGGCTGGGACGTAGAAAATATATGAGGCTTCTTAGAGGTATCCATCACTTGAGTAGTTTGTTGACTCCTACAGAGGTTCTGTAACACTGCTAGAATTTAAGATTGATAAATCTATCATAGCACCTATATCAGTTTAAAAATTACCAAATTTATCTTTTAATAGATAAATTTCTTCTTATGAATTCAAGGACAAAATGGGAAATTGGTTGTTTGATTTTTCCTCCTCTGAGCATGTTCACTGAGTACTTGTTTCATTTTCCTTTAGTTTATTTGCTAATGCAGGGTAATTATTTTCCCTAGGTCTTTTCTGTGTATTGTATCTAAAAGTATCTTTACTAAGAGACCTTCTCCCAGGGTTTAATAACTAGAGTGGCAACATGTAGATCAGGGTTGTCCAATCTTTTGACCTCCCTGGGTCACACTGGAAGAAGAATTGTCTTAGGCCACACATAAAATACACTAACATTAATAATAGCTGATGAGCAAAAAAAAAAAAAAAATCAAAAAGAAATCTCATAATGTTTTAAGAAAGTTTACAAATTTGTGTTGGGCCACATTCAAAGCCATCCTAGGTTGCATGCAGCCCATGGGTGACAGGCTGGACAAGCTTGATATGTGTGTGTGTGTGATGGTTAATTTTATGTTGTCAACTTGACTGTTGGAGCATTAGGGAGCATTAGAGTCTTTAGGGAGCATTAGATTAAACGTATTCCCAGGTGTGTCTGTGAGGGTGTTTTGAATAGAGTTTAGGGAGCATTAGATTAAATGTACTCCCAGATGTGTCTGTGAGGGTGTTTTGAACAGAGTCAGCAATTGAATTGGTGAACTCCGTAAAGTAGATTGTCCTCCTCAGTGCAGATGAGCATCATCCAACCCATTGAATAGGTGGTCTTCATCCAATATATTGAGGACCTGGATAGAACAAAAGGCAAAGAAAGGAATAGTTCACCCCTTTTTGCTTCCTATCTGTCCTCTTGAGCTGGAATATCTCATCTCCTCTTTTTGTGCCCTCAGACTAGAATTACACCACTTGCTCTCCTGGGTCTCTAGTCCCAACGGCAGATCATGGACTTCTCAGCTTCCATAATCGTGTGAGCCAATTCCTCATACTAAATAAGTGTATACACTTTATTACTGGTTCTGTTTCTCTGGAGAACCCTGACTAAAACAATGTGTAAATTCATTTGTTTATTCTGAGTTCTAAGGCTCTTTCAAAAGTTCAGTGAGGTTTTAGAGTTCTGACAAAGAGCCTACTTTCCATCAGAGTTAATGCTTACTATTGAATCCTCTATTTAGGGCTAATACCATTTGCAAAAAGTAAGGCAAGAGCTGGAGTCACATTTGTTTCACAATCTGCTTCTCAGTGCTTTCTAACTATGTTAAAGAACCAATCCCTGAAGCCTTCCATGGATGCATCCTTTCTTTACTCACAGGACTGGATTGGAGTGTAATCTGCTTTCATAGAACAGACTCTGAGGACAGCTTCTAAAAGACCTTAGCCAACATCTACAGCTTTACTAAACCCCTCTGGTTTCCTCTTCAATTTAAAATCTTTTAAGTAACTCTTGGGGTTCCCCATCCTGCCTTTTCTCATACAATTTTTAACATCTGAGGTTTTCACTAACATATGAACCAATTGGTATAAATCTGGGAGCTCTGGCTTATAACTTCCTAAAACTATTCCATATTCTTCTGAAAATTGTGGTCTATCTTGTCTGGACCATGGAAAATCTTTCACATGACTTTGAGCTCTGAGCAAGAACAGGACTTAAAATCAGCTCTGGCCGGGCGCGGTGGCTCAAGCCTGTAATCCCAGCACTTTGGGAGGCCGAGGCGGGTGGATCACGAGGTCAGGAGATCGAGACCATCCTGGCTAACATGGTGAAACCCCGTCTCTACTAAAAATACAAAAAACTAGCCGGGCGTGGTGGCGGGCGACTGTAGTCCCAGCTACTCGGAGGCTGAGGCAGGAGAATGGCGTGAACCTGGGAGGCGGAGCTTGCAGTGAGCCGAGATCGCGCCACTGCACTCCAGCCTGGGTGACAGCGCGAGACTCCGTCTCAAAAAAAAAAAAAAAAAAATCAGCTCTAAGAAGTGTTTTCTCTGTTCTGAGGGATGTTTAACTCTAAGAGGTAACGGAGTCTTGGGATTTGGGGTGATCGAGGAGGCATGGGGAACTGGTCAAAGGGAGAGATGAAGGCAGGGGAAAACAGAGGAGGGAAGACTAGGGTCAGAGGAATAGTTTGATAATTGTACAAAAAATGCTGTTAGGTCTGAATTTTGAATTAAGGGGATCTAAAAAAGAGATAGTTTTAGGTGTTTTATATTTTCTTATCTTAAGGCCACAGTTTTGAAATCTGAATTTCTTTTGGATGCCTCCTTATACCAGTGAAGAAATGCAGAACACTGGATATTTGAAATTGTGTTTCTTTTTTTGTGCTAAGGCACTTTTCAAATAAATAATCTTGGTCATAACAAAAGTTTCCCATAGTAGCCCCTGCAATTCTAAACTACCCTTGGGGAAATTATGACATTTAGAAAAAGAAGGACAGAAATTTGGATTATAGTGTAAGTGCATGGAAGATGCAGAAGTCTAGCACAGAGAGGGAGTGGACTTAAGTTCAAATTGAGACAAACCCATAAGAAAATGGGAAAAGTTGATCCAAAATGTTACAAGTGCTCATGTCCCAGACCCTTGCAAAATTATAAAATCGCAACAAGGAGTGTGGAAAGGAAATCTCTCTTAGAATTAGACTCTCATGAACAAAATGCAAGGCAAGACAGACAAAAAACAAATAGAATTTGAGGAGGAACTCAGGACAAGATTTATCCAAGGAATGCCAGTCTGAGAAGAAAACTTGTGAATACCTCTCAGTTCCTGGGGTAGTTTGGCATATTTGTTTTGCATTGTTATTTGCATTGTTATAAAGGACTACTTGAGGCTGAGAAATTTATATAGAAAAGAGGTCTGTTTGGCTCATGGTTCTGCAAGCTGTACAAGAAGCATAGCATCAGCATCTGCTTCTGGTGAGGCCTCAGGAAGCTTGCAATTTTGGCAAAAGGCACAGGGGGAGCCAGAGTATCACATAGCAAGAGAGGGAGCGAAAGAGAAAGGCGGGGGTTGGCGGGTGCTGGGCTCCTTTAAACAACCATATTTTTTGTGTGAACTCGTTACTACTCATTACCATGGGAAAGACATCAAGCTATTCATGAGGGATCCACCCCCATGACCAAAACACCTCCCTCAAGGCCCTATCTCCAACACTGGAGGTCACATTTCAACATGAGATTTGGAGGGGACAGACATCCAGACAATAGCATTTGGAGAATAAACTTATCTCAGGGCCTACTACACTCACAGTTGTCCATATGAACTTTCATACTGATGGACAACAAAAATGACAAAAACAGTCAGAGATAACCAATAGTGTTATTAGGAATAAGGCAGATTTCCACCAAGGATAAATATTCTTTTTTTTTCCAAATCTAGTGAGATAATCAAAGGATATCTAAAAAGTATTTTGTACTACTAGGACAAAAACATAAATTCAGCATTTGAGGAGCTTGAATGAAATAGACCAGAGTTTAACTCAATGCAACGCCTGCTTACCCCTTCCTTCTTGCCCCATCTATGCCAGGAAGCCTGAGCAGGTTCACAAGGTGCCTCAAAGCAGTGAGCTGTTTCTCTGGTGAGAGTCTTGGACTTAGCAGTCTCAAATGAATCCCAGGGGTGTACAAGACTGACAAATGCCAAATATCACCAACCTTCTCACCCTCAGAATCCCTGCATGTCCCACCCCCTTTAAAACCTGCCTCATCCCTTCAGGATTTTGCTTTTTCTAGATTATGAAAGTGAATTTTAAACAAATAACCATGAATATTAATGAGTTATTTTCTGATATAACATAAAATTATACCAACATCTTTAGACAGTAGACTGGTAGAAAAATAATTTGGTCCTGGAGAGAGAGGGCCAGAGTTTTAATACTCTGTCAACCACTCTCCAACTGAGAGGTTTTTAATGGGCAAATAATTTCACGTGTTTGAATTTTTTCTTATCTATGAAATGAAAGTAATAACATATGAGCTCACAGTATAACAAAGAAAGACTAAATAAATTTGCACTAAATACATTGGTTAACTATGAAGTAATAAGCAATACAAGTTATTAACAATGATAAGCAATGAAGAATGAAAGTTAATTATGGAAATTTGGGGTTCTCTACAAGTATGAGATAAAAAGTATTTTTCTAAATAGATAAATTGTACCACTATCTAATCCTTTATATGAATTATATCAGTAGTACATGCATTTTTTTTAAATCCCCAGTTAAGGCATAGTGTCTGCAGGTTCTAAAATTGTCACTGGTGAATACTCCTGCATTCTTTGTATTTCTGATTTATAGGGTGGTTGTTGTTTTCTCATCTGATATGTGTGGACCAGAGAGCTTAGATGAAGCTTATTCTTCATCAAAATGAAACTTTATAATTTACATTACTAGTCATGAATAGATAATAGATATCGGCTGGGCAAGGTGGCCTGTAATACCAGCATTTGGGAGGCTGAGGCAGGAGGGTTACTTGAGGCCAGGAGTTCAAGAGCAGCCTGGGCAACATAGTAAGACTCGTCTCTACAGACAACAAAACAAAACAATTACCTGGGTGTCGTGACCTAACCCTATAGCTACTCAGAAGGCTACTCAGGAGGCTGATTGGGGAGAATCCCTTGAGCCCAGGAATTCGAGGCTACAGTGACTTAGGATTGTCACTGCACTCCAGTCTGAATGACAAAGTGAGACCCTGTCTTTAAACAACAACAAAAATGATATTGAAAAATCGGCCAGGTATGGTGGCTCATGCCTGTAATCCCAGCACTTTGGGAGGCCAAGGCTGGCAGGTCACTTGACGCCAGGAGTTTGAGACCAGCCTTGCCAACATGAAAAAACCCTGCCTCTACTAAAAATACAAAAATTAGCTGGGTATGGTGAATGCATGCCTGCAATCCCAGCTACTCAGGAGGCTGAGGCAGGAACATCTCTTGAACCCAGGAGGCAGAGATTGCAGTGAGCCGAGATCCCACCACTGCACCCCAGCCTGGTTGACAGAGTGAGACTCTGTCTCCAATAAAAAAGATATTGAAAAATTCACAGCAAGATTTAAAAAAAATAAGTATCTCAATTCAAAACGGAACAAAATACAGTAGTCCCTCTTATTCCCAGCTTCAGATACTTACTGTCAATCACAATCTTAAAATATCAAATAGAAGACTCTAGAAATAAACAATTCATAAGTTTTTAGTTGTGCACTGTTCTAGGTAGTGTGATGAAATCTCAAGCCGTCATGGTCCATCCTGCCCAGTAAGTGAATCCTCCATTTGTTCAATATGTCCACACTGTATACACCACCCACTTGATATGGTTTGGCTGTGCCCCCACCCAAATCTCAACTTGAATTGTATTTCCCAGAATTCCCATGTTTAGTGGGAGGGACTCAGAAGGAGGTAATCGAATCATGGGGGCTGGTCTTTCCCCTGCTATTCTCGTGATAGTGAATAAATAAGTCTCACAAGATCTGATGGGTTTATCAGGGGTTTCTGCTTTTGCTTCTTTCTCATTTTCTCTTGCTGCCACCATGTAAGAAGTGCCTTTCACCTCCTACCATGATTCTGAGGCCTTCCCAGCCATGTGGAACTGTAAGTCCAATCAAACCTCTTTTTGTTCCAGTTTCAGGTATGTCTTTATCAGCAGGGTGAAACAAACTAATACACTGCTTGTTAGTCACTTAATAGTCGTGTAGGCTATCAGGTGAAAAAAGCAAATAAACCCTATAGCATATATAGGGTTCAGTACTATCTGTGGTTTCCGGCATCCACTGAGGGTCTTGGAACATATATTCCGAAGACAATGGGGCACTATGGTACTCTCAAAATAACTGTCTGGAATTGATGCACAATTTAGCATTACCTTACCAAAACGTTTTAAGCCTGCCTCCTGGGTCCTATCTCTTGCCCTGAAAGGCATCAGCGACTGCTTTGAAGGCAACCTCTTGGGAAGTCACAATCTTGATTTTGCTCTGATTAATTAAGCACTCAGGTTACCTAATAAACTGCTCTTGCTCATTGTTGCTACTGTTTTTGTCTTCACCTTGGTTCTCCACTCTGAGTATTGCAACAGCCTTCTAACAAGCATCCTCACGTCCACCCGTCTCACACTACAGTGCATCTCCAACACTGCAGCCAGGATAACCTTTTTAAAACATAAATCTGATAACATCACTCCCCTGCTTAGAACTCACTTCAGTGACTACCTGATGTAACAAGGTGGTAAAGCAAAACTCCTTTTCCCGGGTTAAAAATGCAACCGTGATCTGGATACTGCCTGCCTCAGATATCAATTACTTATTACACTGTTTCCTTGCTCAATCTGCTGCACCGTGCCAGCCTGCTTGCTGACCCAGACACTGTAAACTCAATCAAATCTGTGCTTTACATTTGCTTGCCACTCTCCTGAAATGTCCTCAGCTAACTGGATCTTTAGCAACATTCTTTTCTCAAACGCCATCTCTTTAGAGGGGACTCCCTGACCACCTGCTAAAGGAGCTCCCTGACCCCACGTCCCAATTGCACTCTATCTCACTACCCTGTTTTGTTGTCTTCTTAATACTTCCCACTACGGAGTTTTAACAAATATATTAATTTGTCCGTATGTTTACTTTCTATTTCCTCATACCAGAACATCAGCCTGCTTGTCTAGTTCATTGTAGCCTCAGCACTAGAACAGTGCCTGGCATAGACCAAGTGCTCCAGAAATATTTATTAAGGGATATAAATACAACTCATGTACATAAAACTCAACACTCCTGAGAGTCATAAGGACAAACTTGAATATCTGGAGTATGATAATTAATTTTATGTGTCAACTTGGCTGGGTCTTGGGATGCCCAGATATCTGATTAAGCATTATTGCTGGGTGTGTCTGTGAGGGTGTTTCTGAAAGAGATTAGCATTTGAATTAGTAGACTGAGTAAAGCAGATGGCACTCCCTAATACAGATGGGCATGATACAATCCATAGAGGTCTTGTATAGAACAAAAGGGCAGAGGGAAATTAAATTCACTTTCTCTGCCTCCCCCCTCCTAGGCATTCCTGGTTCTCAGTGCTTCCGATGGAAATGGAATCTACACCATTGGCCTTCCTAAGTCTCCAGCTTGCAAATGGCAGATTAAGGGCATTCTCAGCCTTCATAATCATGTGGACCAATACCTTCTTATAAGTATCTTTTATATATACATATATATAAAAGAATATGTAAAATATATATAAAGATATATTATTATATATTTTATATATAAAGATACGTATTATATATCTTTTATATATTATCTATATATATCTTTTATGTATTATCTATCTTTTATATATAAAATATAATATATATTATATTATATACTATGTGTGTATATATCTTTATATATTATATATAATATGTGTATATATATCTTTTACATATAATATGTGTATATATATTTTATATATATTTTATATATATTTTATATATATACACATATATAATATATAATATATAAAAGATATATATTATATAAAGATACATATAAAAGATGTATATACACACATATATAGATATAATCTATGATCTATATCTATATCTTATTGATTCTGTTTCCCTGGAACTTTAATACATGGAGAAACATAACATGTTTCCTCACTAGAAGGCTTAATATTATAAAGATGCTGATTCTCCCCAAACTCAGCTATTAAATTACCTCAATTGCTGTTCCAATTTCAATCAACAAAATGATTCTAAATTATACTTAAAAATAAATGTTTGGAAAAATTAAATTTGCTAAGTAATAAAAATATTTTTAAAACAAAACAAAAAAAGCAAAGACACAGTAGGCATTAGGAGGTCTTTCTTACCAGAGAATAAAACATATGTTTAAAGTACTAGGGATGGAAAAACCAGATCAGTTGAAGAGAGTAGAAATTCCAGAAACAATTAATTCTATATTAGAAACAACTGTTCCCTTTATTCTGTTGAAAAAAATTGGTAAAATTTTCCTCTTAAAGAACTTCTGTATAATAACAGCGACAAACTCCACAAAGTTAAAGCAAGAAGTAGGATAACATTTACAAAATATATTGCATTTAAAGAATTAACTCATTATATGTAAAAATATTTTTTCAAATTAATTTTTAAAAGACATATGCTACAGAATAAAACAAGTCTAAAAATACAAAGTGTCAGCGCACTGTGGAAAAATACAAATATCCAATAAATGTACCAAAAATTACTCTCTCATAATACAGCAAATGTATATTAACATGACAAGATGAAATTTTTGTTATTTGATAGAAAAAGATTAAAAATAATACTACTCAGGGTCGCTGAACCTGTGAGGAAACAGTACCCTTTAGACTCGAGAAAGCCTAGAGGAATATTTTGGTAGAATTCTTGTGGAACCTAATTCTCCATTGTGATTCAAAAACTTTAAAATTGCCAACTTTTAGCAATTCGCCTTTTAGTAATTTATCATAAAAAATTAATTAGACAAGTCTTAATGTATAATAATGTTTCTCACACAGGTTATAAGATAAAAAATCAGAGACAGTATAAATGTGTACATCGTGTCAGTCTAACAGTGGAACAGCAACAAAAAATGATTGTGTAGCAGCATATTAATTAACATGCAAAGATGTTCATAATATATTGTTGACTGAATGAAGTATATTAGTAGTTTGTAGAATTTGAATTATTATAAATTAATATAAAGATATATGTGATACATGTATTATATTATACAATAGTTTAGAAGAAAGTGAAAACTGAAGGTTAACAGTTGTCATCTCTGTCTTTTTTCTTTGTGCTTATTTGCACTTTCTAATTGTTCTATAATGAATATTTATTGCTTGCATAGTACAGAAAATTAGAGAGTTTTGTGGGGAGAGAGGTTAATTACTGATCTCTATTTGGCTGCAGATGCTTTTTGCAAGCCTATTTTTCATGAACAAAATCTAGATTAAAAATATAATCATCCTTTGAGTTGAAGGAAACATGAAATATCCCACACACGTAAGTTTCAGTACTCCACCCACACAAGAAACCAGCTTTACAATATAGCAGCTCCTTTTCGTTTCTGTTACTACCAAGTAATGCAGCCAATAAAGAGGCTTTGGAATGCAAAAATTTTAAAACAAGGTATGAGAGATAATGTGGTTATTGTATGGTAATGAACTTCAGAAGCATCAAAAGTTTAATATATTGCTGAGTGCAGTTATTTCCCTTGGGTGTAATTAAGATCTGAAAAGCTTGCCCCAGAGCCACTGATATAAATAGTCCTCCTTGTAGATAAATATGTTTCTAACTGTTGTATAGGTGCTTCAGTTGTATTCAATTATACTGTACTATAACAACATAACAAAACTGATTCTGAATTAAGGTGTGGGAATAATTGGAGCAACCCAAAAGATTAATTCTAATAGCATAACTGTACCACATTACTAAAAGCAAACTACAACAACAATTACTAATGCGATTATAAATATCACAGTAATAACAGCAACAACAAAAGACTTCTAAACCCCTGTCAGGCTGGATAATCTTTCATGTTTTATAAGCCTAGAAAATAAGCCCATTAAATATTTAACATTTAAATATTTCAACTAGAATGGACTTACCAAGCAGAAATGAAATCTGAAAATTCAAGCCTATTCAACCTCATGTAGATGCTAATTTGAATACACTTTTTTAAAAAGTATGACATAATCAGGGAAAAGTAAAAAGTGGATATTAACAAATTTTTTTAGAGTTGATAATGCTACTATGGTTATACTTTTTGAAAGTACTCTTACTTACTCTTAAGAAATAATTCTGAAATATTCCAGGATAAAATGATATGATATCTAGGGTTTGGTTTAAATAATCCAGTGGGACTGAGCAGATACAGAGAAAACACAACTGGCTCTGAGTAACTGCTGAAGCTGGGTGATGAGGACATGTAGGCTTTATAGTAATCTCTTCATTTTTGTGAATATTTGAAATTTGCAATAAAAAGGTCGGTTTTAAAAAATTATTTGATTCAGAAATAGTTCCTATACATGAATCAGTCTGCATTACTGCATGTTATATGCAGTTTGGTGAAAGTATTCATTATAAAGCTATTTTTTAACACAACATATTTGGTGATACATAAAGATCCCATTTCCTTCATGAAAGAATTTTGCATTATTGAAAAGCAAGTAATAATAATCACTGAAAACATAAAATTAAATGAGTATAAGCCACTAAGATGAAATCAAATTGAAGTATAAAATTTGGATGTGAGTCGTATTTAATTATTACAGAGCTGAGTTCCTTACCAGAATAGTGGGGCATCCTATTTGAACTGAATTGAGAGAATGGCTGAAAGAAGTGATTCTAAAAAAACTCAAATTCCCCACAAAGAACAAAGCGCTATTAAATGAGAGGAGTCACAGCAGCTGGTTATCAATGAATTGTAAAGAATTCTATTAACAATATAAAATAGGCCAGGTGCTGTGGCTCATGTGAAGCAGGCGGACTGCTTGAGCCCAGGTGTTGGAGACCAGCCTGGGCAACATAGCAAAACCCTGTCTCTATCAAAAAAAAAAGAAAAAAAAAAAATTACTAGCCAGGATTGGTGATGTGCGCATGTAGTCCCAGCTACTGAAAAGGCTGGAGTGGGAGGATTGCTTGAACCCGGGATGTCAAGGCTGCAGTAAGTTATGATCATACTACTGCACTCCAGCCCGAGTGACAAAGCAAGGCCCTATCTCGAAAAAACAAACAAAAAACCAACAACACAATATAAAATAAAAGTGCAAGATGAAGAAAGGAAGAAACTAATTTGATTTCAGAGATAATTTGAAAGACTGCCAAACATGCACTTTCTCTCCTAAAATGGTAATTAAATTTCATCAACCTTCCACATTTCTATTTTGTACTATACATTGCCTTCTTTTTCATTTTTTTCTTTTTCAGATGAAGTCTTGCTCTGTTGCCAGGCTGGAGTGCAGTGGCACAATCTCGGCTCACTGCAACCTCCACTTCCCGGGTTCAAGCAATTCTCCTGCCTCAGCCTCCCAAGTAGCTAGGACTATAGGTACACATCACCACACCCACTAATTTTTTGTATTTTTAGTAGAGATGGGGTTTAACTGTGTTGGCCTGGATGGTCTCGATCTCCTGACCTCATGATCCGCCCGCCTCACCTCCCAAAGTGCTGCGATTACAGGTGTGAGCCACCGCGCCCAGCCTCACATTGCTTTCTTAAGGCCACTAAATGAGTAGTTATCGAATCAGTTTTTTCAGTCACCCATAGTAGGTCTTGGCATAGGGAATGCCAAATGGCATGTCATCTGGAGACTAGTGAACTCTGGATACTTCACACCTTCATATAATTATTCTTGTCTTTATTCACTTAAGAAATATTTATTGCTTTTCCTCTGTGTCTGACACTATGCAAGGCACTGGGACTGTAACCATGAACAAAATACTGACAGTTGGAATTAATATTGCAGGCCAGGAGGCTCAGGATCTACGTAGTCACCAAAAGCCAATTGACTCATTGACTGGACTATTCACCAAATTACCAATTCACTAATTTACTATGGTTTTAAATAAAATATGTTTAAGGGTCAGAGAAATTCATGTTGGATGGATTAGCAGAGCCTAAGAGATATGTGGGAAGAAGGATGGGACTCTGGGGACTTCAGACTGTCCTCCCTGACCTAAACTCTTCTTTCCTCTTACTCCTCTTTACTTTTTCTCCCCTCTCTGACTTTCTCTGAACTTTGTCTCCTCCACTCTCTGGAACCCAGACTTCTCTCTCAGATGCTGCCATGACTCTCTGCTCCTCCATCCCTATGGTCCCCAGGACCGGCCGCACACGCTGGGCTATGTCCCAGCCTTCTGGCCTCATTTCCCAGCACTAAGTCTCCATTCTGTCTCACCTCCTCCAGACACAGCAGCAGGAGGCTGAGCCAGAAACAGGTTAAATATTTAAACTCAATTATGAAAACCTGAAGCTGGGCACGGAGGCTCATGCCTGTAATCCCAGGACTTTGGGAGGTCGAGGTGGGCGAATGACTTGAGGTCAGGAGTTTGAGACCAGCCTGGCCAACATGGTGAAACCCCATCTCTACTAAAAATACAAAAATTAGCAGGGCTTCATGGTGCACGCCTGTAATCCCAGCTACTAGGGAGGCTGAGGCAGGAGAATTGCTTGAGCCCGGGGAGCAGAGGTTGCAGTGAGCCGAGATTACAACACTGCACTCCAACCTGGGAGACAGAGTAAGACTCCGTCTCAGGGGGAAAAAAAAAAACCTAGCCACTGGAGCTTTTTGTGAAATGCTCAAAAACTGTTATAAAGCATTTTATTCAATGTGAGTATCAAGTTTATGCATAGTTATAAGAAGCGAGTGTTTAGAAATCAGTCAATTAAGAAAATTGGTTCTTGGGTGAACTGATACTTTGATGAATTGGCTTTTGATGAAATTAGGCAAATGATGTTGTTTCCAAGTTTGACAGATACAGTCAGGAGCACCATGCAGGTGACATGAAATATGTCTCCAGAGCCTAGAGTCACTATACTTTCCCTGTGTCTAGTCCCACCTCAGGCTGTAGGACGGGGAGGAAATGAAGAGCTGCCCATCTCTTGCTTAGCAGACTTGGCAAACCTTACATGTATATGACAGTCAAGTTTCTGCATTGAATTTTTTATATTGAAACAAGGTCCTTCCCTAGAGGTGAAAGCTTTAATCAACTAATGTAGGGCAACGTTTCTCAAAGCATGTTATGTTCAATGTTGTCTCTATTAGATGTTCTGCCAAAGATTCGTTTTTATCTCAAATAAATTTGGGAAATGTGGCATACAGTATTCCTTCTTTCTTGATGATTTGTAGTGCATATTAGTATATTAAATTCCTGAAATATATCATGAAGAAAAGAACCTAAATTCTGCCTTCTTTCCACGACTTTTGTTGTGGAGAGAGTTTTATTTCTCCCTTTTTGATTTAAATAATTATTACTGTTTAGAAGTCATGCAAGATACGTCCTACCATTTTGACACTTTGGGGGTTAGTTTCATGCTCTTTTTTATCCTAAAGTTTCTTCAAGTAGCGCCTACAATTGGCAGAGCGCGGGGAAGGAAGTGTGGAGGGAGTTAGCCACCACAAAGCTGTGGTGACTGAATACATTATCTAAAATAATCAAGCTGTACTATAAACTAACAAGTGAAATCCCGTAAGTGGTGTGATCAAAAATCCTGAATTACCTAATTATAATTGATGCAGTGATAGTTGTAGGCAGTTCGGGGAAAACTATAGTCATAAAAACGTGCTAATCTCATACAAGGCCTGAAAACCACAATATTAAGACTTACATTGAGTAAGTTCAGCATAATTAAAACCAAAACATCATAATAAAAAATAACGTAAGTGAGATTGTCACTTTCTCCGGAGGCCGATGAAGACCCAGAGTAAAAGTAAGTTAGGTTTGGTCTCCTTGCCCTGCTGTTTATCCAACTCAACCCAGTCAGAAATCTCGCTGACAGATTCAGGGCACACCTTCTAGCAGTTATAAGTGGCAACTGCTCCACTAGCATTGTTCCCCATTTCATTCCAAATACTTATGACTTCCATGACCTCGCTCTGTCTGCACCTTCCCAGAGAATTCCAGGACACCTATAACAAAAAGGCAGTACCAATCAAAGTTATTACTTCCCACTGCCTCCTGTATCTAATAATAAGTATTCTAGACTTTCACCAAGTTGCTTTTATTGCTTCTTAATTTTCTCCACCTATATTCACTTTTCTCTCCCTTTCTGTTGCAAAAGATTTAATTTCTGTATTCTACTAGTCTTTATCCTGTATTACTTAAAGCAACAAATAAACAAATACATAAATCCAAATAAATAAATAATCAGTACCCTCATCTCTGTAACTCAATGTTTAATTCCTGGTACTTGTATTAAGTATAAGTTTGGCACTTTTGATTTAATATTTCCAAATGCTCAAATCCCTAGTTTGTCCATTTTTTAAAACCATAAAACTTTAAATGAGGAAATAGAGAAGCAAATTCCTTGCCCTCCCAACATTGCCCCCACCTTTTCCTTAATTCAGCTTTAGATCACAGCAGTATGGAGCATATGTGAGATCTATGTCAATTTTTCTCATTCCTTATGTTTTAGGGGTTCCAATGACTTTGCATAATACATAATCACCTTATTGTTTTGCAACATGGAAATATTTTTTACTGACATGAAATTCTCTTATTTATGCACCCAAAAAGGAAACAAGAAAAACTGTGGATGTTCAGTTCTGAGAGATGGAGGTCAGAGTATGCTCAAATACCTAAATAAATCTGTAAGTGGCTCATAAATAATTGAACAGACCAACAAGCTAGCTCAATTATACCAAAAAATGATTGCTCAGTACCCCATATTGTATCATTTGTGGAAGAAAAAATCTTTTGAAGTTAAATATAAATTTAACCCCCCGTCCCACTGTGTATGGTTTCCAAAAAGGCCTGTCTGGTAAGGTGAAATTTTCCATGCTCAGTTTCAGGCCCAAAGGGGAAACATTGATGGAGAGTTGAAGAAAATGCTCAGCAAAGCCTAGTGATTTATGAAGGGTCAAACAAGTTTTTAATTTTATCCTAAAGAAATTATTTTGGGAAAACATAGTTAATGGAAGATATTTGTGTTACCATCTCTACATGTATTGGTTACATACTCAGAGATGTTAGCAAGTAATTTGGTGAAATTTCTTTTCACTCTATGATAAAAATCCATGTTGGTATATACTCAGAATAAAAATACCAACTACCTTTAGAACTGTGTGACAAATAAATTACACACAGTTCATAAGTACACAACCCTTGGGTGTGAAATGTATTTTTGCCTGGCCAAAGTTTAATTGTATTTATCAATCTCTGTCATAAGCAAATACTAAGAAAGCCAACCACTTCGAAAGTGACTCTTGACATCTTATTTCTGACCCAGAGTTTGTAACAATGCACCTCACTGTCGCAACTCCTGACTGCACCCCCACCTCCTTCATGACATCTTCCCAGATTAACCCCATCTGAGTTTACATGACATCATCCTCATGTGATCTTTTATGAAGTAGCCCTGAGCAGTGCATTGTGCTCCCTTCTGTAGACTGTAGAATGTGTGAGCACAGGAATCAGATCTATTACTAATTTTATTTTTTCCAAACTCCTAGTCCAGGAGGGTGACCTTCATGGATATGTACCACGTATACCCACTCCACCCAGCCCTTGGCCGAGTTTAGGAAAAAAAACCATCTGCCCACAGAAAACATCCTCACATCTTCTACACAAGCAACACTGTCATTGAACTAGAAAAATAAAACAGAAAAGGAATTAAGATTTAATGACTCTATGAAAAGTATGAAAATAGTTACCTTTATTGCATTGGGAGTTATACCTGATGTAAATGACGAGTAGTTGGGTGCTGACGAGTTGATGGGTGCAGCACAGCAACATGGCACAAGTATACATATGTAACAAACCTGCACGTTATGCACATGTACCCTAGAACTTAAAGTATAATAATAATAAAAAAATAAAAAAATAAAAAAATAAAAAAAATAAAAAAAAAAAATATCAGCTCGACCGAGCTATAATTTGTATATAAAATGCACTCATTTAAGATGTGAAGTTAGATGAGTTTGACGAATGTATACACCTGTGTAGTCACCACCACAGCCATCACATTGTATAAATTCCCATCACCCTCAAAAGGTTTCCCATGGCTGAGTAGCATTCCCTTGTGTGGCTACAGCACAGTTTGTTTATTCATTTGCCTATTGGTGTGCAATTGTGTGGTTTCTACTTTTTGGCTATTATGAATAAAAAGTGCAGTGAACATTGAAAAAAAAAAAAAGAAAATAGTTACCTTTAAATACACGAAAATCCATTTACAAAAAGATTGAAACTAATTTAGTGTGGGTCCCTTGGTGAGTGGAAGTAAGGGGTATTTTTTTTCACTTTGAGAAAGAATGTATGAATGACTGGAGGAGTCAAGAAAAACGGAATGAGTTTCATCAAGAGATAGTGAATTCTCTAAATACTGGAAGACTTCAAACCGAAGCTGTATCACCAGTTGGGATATCACAGAAGAAACTTAAGACTGGAATTGGAGCATGCCATCTCCGAGACGCCTTAGTATCCTGAGCTTCTTATTTGGCAGACTCACTGTCTAACTTTCTGGTGGTCTTTGCTAATTTATTTTAGCCTCTGGTATTCAGATAATTGCCAACACCTAAGATTATTTTAAAGAAAAGTTTAAATCCTCAACAAAGCCATTCTTACCTCACTTTTCAAATGCTGTTTGTTGTTAGTATGTTTTTAAAAACCTTTGTTTAAACTACCTACTGAAGAGCTTTTGATGAAAAGCTTTTACTGGAAAAATAAGTATCGTATCCAGAAGATAATTGCACCAGGAAATCAGAATTTTTCCTCAGGAGGGTGTATTTTTCAAAAATCAATCTAACATGGCCAATTATCGTGTTGGAGGATAGTATGCCTTCACGGAGATAAATACAGGAGACTTCTTTCCTTTGAAATAAATGACATCTTCATGCTCACAGAGCTTCTTGGGAAATTTTTCTCTGACACTGAAATAAATGTATGTGATTAATCATCACAGAATTAGAAATAGCACTCAGCTAGCTGATTTACGTCTACTGCAGTGCACAGCTGATTTTGATACTCACAGTGGCACAGTGGGCAAGGTTTTAGAGTCGAGACTGTTGTATTCCAGAACCAGCTCCTGCATCTACTTGTTTGGAAAAGGGGGTAATGTGCCTCCCTCTGATATCAGTCCCATCATCCGTTCTCCCCATCTCCACTTCTTTAACTTTCCCAGTCTCGAAATAAATTTGTTAGACACAGCTAAGAAAAAGTCATAGTTTGAGAGGGATATTTAGAGGAAAATATCAGTTAGAACATGTCATTCAGCCTGTAGATCTCTCCTGCATTCTCAGGGTCTTCAGTGCAATAATGCGTCCTTAGTTTAGACCATGTCTAATGGTTTTTCTCTGGAAAACCTTCCCTGATAAAGACCACTCGTTTAATCTCCAAGCTGCTGGTATTTTTAATACCTCTCTTTATTTCTTCTCAGTGCATTTGTATAATCACATAAGTATTCCATTTATCTGTGCCAGATGTGGCAAACTTATAGTTGCAGACCCTATCTGCCAAACCTGATGTCATTTTGTGGTTAGTGCTTTGTTAAGTTTTTTGTTAATTTTAATTTCAAAGTTAAGTCTTCTGTTTCACCATACATCCCATTAGTCCCAGATACCTTACCCAGGCTAACATTCACACCTTTATATTACCTGTGTGGCTCCTGGGGTCATTTGAATTTGCATCTCTGAATTTTATGCAAAATGCTTCCACATTGACTTGCATGTTTGTGTGTCTCTCTAGTATACTGCAAACTTAGGATAGTGTATATCTCATCTCTACTGCATGGTTTCTAACATCCGACACCATGCTAGACATTGAATAATGGAAGGTTTTGGTAAACCCTTAATATTTCAGGGAAAAAAATATTATCAGAAAAAAGTCTAGAAGTCTATGCTCCTAACAGTTTCTTATGCATGTGTGCAGAACAGACTGAAAATATGACTTTATTCTGCCTCTATGCTAAATAAAACTCCTGTTCCTTATTATGGCCTAATAGGTGGAAACATTTTTTTATAAACAGGCTTAAAATTTTTATTTTATTTTTTACAGAGGGCAAGGATTGGTGGAAGAAAGAATATGACTTTGTTAAGACTAAAAAAAGCCCCCCTTATTTTTCATCTAACTGGGTCCTGGGCTTGATTATAAACTCCCTGGAGGAGAATGCAGTGGCCATTTGACATTCTCAGCACACACAGGAAGAGATATTTTAATGAGGAGAGTTACTCGGGCTTTTTTTTTTTTTTTTTTCCAGTGTCCAGAGAAGTCTCATGGAAATAGAGTGTCTATTTAAATAAATATGATTTCAAATCTGTCATATGGATTTGGATATGCTTCTCCCCAAGCAACATCTACCTTGAATTGAATCATTTCAAGTAAAGTGTTGAAAATGGAAGGCTAAAGGTTTAGAATGAAGCAATCGGTCAAAAACAGGGCCAATATATAAAGACAAAGAGGTCTGCTAAGGGCAGGGAGGATTTCAAACTAAAAAGCTACAATTTGAAATTGAAGTTTTGATAACACATCTGACTATTTTTGAGATATCTCTCTGACTCCTTCCTCCCTGCGTTTAAGCTTTCTATTGCCCATTCCTTTTCTATCCATAGTTCCTTCGTCTCCTTCTCAACACCCTATTGTTTTTCTGGCTAGTCTGGATGCATCATTTTTCTAAATGATTCACATCCGTGTCCCCTTTATCAAGCACCCGCACTGCTAGCCCGCTCTCATGACTGGTTCCTTTTAAAACGGACACATATCAGATACCAGCCTACAAAGCTATTTCAGGTACAGTTTTCAATCAGCACATTTAAAACAACAGAAACAAGCACATGCTTGGGAACTTTTATTGAATGGTAAAACATTTGTGCAGTTACTTCCCAAAGAAATGAGCGGATTTTGGAAGGCCATTTCTTCTCTCACAGAAACTCAGATGTTCTTAATTCTTTTCCTCTCAGCACATCGGATTGCATGCCTCTTTCATTTATATACTCAACTCCCAGGCAAGAAGCTAAATCAGACTTTCAGGGCCAGACTGTCTCTGTACTTTCTTTTCCTTTCTTTAGTCTTATCCTCCATTGGCACACAAATTTTTTTTTTCTGTATTTCCTGCAGCACTGTTTTTATTTAGTTGCAATGGATTCTGTAAAGTTACACAAAATTCTTCTTGATAAATTTCTGCAGTTTTTGTTACTATCACTTAGCATCTACAACCAATGGCTAACTTTTTAGAGAAATATATGACCCATCTGTCATCACACAAAAGCAGAGTTGACCACATCTCCTTTGAGAGTTTTCAAACAGCTCCCAGAGCAAGTATGGTGCCCATTTCTCTGCCTGGTTAAGTCCTATCAATAGCCTTTCCTGAGGCCAAGGAATGATAGAGAAACTGATGAAAAACTATGAAACAGTATGTTTAGCAATTCTTAAAACAATCCCAAAACAAAAGCACTATTTAATCCATCTTTCAGAAAGCTGGAGACAGAAAGAATCTAGTCATTCAAATGACTGTCTTTCTTAACTTATGGTTTTCTACTGTCTCATCATTCAAATGTCCCAGGGGAGCTGATTATAGTTTTAAACAGCCTAAAATGCCCAAATGATCATTGTTCAAAGAATTGTCTCTTCATGTACACACACAATCCAGGAGTCTCTTCATGAGGGGTTCTCTCATTACTGCTAGGGAGTACTCCTTTCCAAACCACTGTTGAGGCAAAGATTATTCATGGGAAACTTCTACTGCTTTACACTGTGTAAAAATTTTCATAGGATTATTAAATCAAAAATATTGCAAAAGAACACATTTTCATGTAATTTTACTGAAGATGGAAGAGACAGTATTTAAATGTTTCTCGTTATTTCTTTCATTTCAATGCATTGAAGTGTGAAAGCAAGTGCATGGGTTTAGGAATCAATCCTGAGTTGAAACAGCATACAGCTATCTACTCTGCAATCTGGGATAAGTTACTTAACCTCCTGAGCCTTAGTTTCTTCATCTGTAAATTGGGGATAATAAGATCAATCTCGCTGATTTGCTAAGAAGATTAAATAAGATTGGGCATGGTGGCACATGCCTGTAATCTCAGCATTTTGGGAGGCCAAGGTGGGCAGATCATCTGAGGTCAGGAGTTTGAGACAGCCTGGCCAACACAGTGAAAGCCCGTCTTTACTAAAAATACAAAAAAAAAAAAAAAAAAAATAGCCAGGTGTGGTGGTGCATACCTGTAATCACAGCTACTCGGGAGGCTGAGGCAGGAGAATCACTTGAATCTGCGTGGCAGAGGTTGCAGTGAGCGGAGATTGCACCACTGCGCTCCAGCCTGGACAAAAAAGTGAGGCCACATCTCAAAAAAAGAAAAAAAAAAATTACATGCAAAGCAGTTATCATAGTGCCTAACATATAGCATGCATTAACAAATAAAGTTAATAATATAGATTTAAATCAAAACATTGCATAATTATAATGGTTTAGGTTAGGCTTTTAAAATTGTGAGATACTGGTAAAAGAGCAATCTTATGGGACTCCGGTTAGGTCTATGAATTTTTATTCATGGACTTCTTTATATCATCATTAAACTTTTATAAAAAATTATATAAAATAAACACCAAACTATGTATGTAAACTAAGCTTAAATTAAAATGATTTGGTATTAGAAGGGATCATGTGGAAAGAAATACCTTCAGTTACTCGAGTTGTCATTGCCTTAGGCAGGTACCCAAAAGCAGACCCTACCCTGAGATAAGGAAGCGTGTACAAGTGATTTATTAAAGAAGTGATTCCAGGAGACACTAGGAAGGGAGGATGAAAGCAGAATAGGAGAGGGCAAGAAGTCAAGCAAGGGGCCATTTCAAGCCAAGTCCCAATGTTAGCCTGATCCTACAGGGGAGCTCTGGAGTACAAATTGTGTGCCAAGGGTGCTCCTGGCAAAGGGAGTTGGGCTTGGCACTCTTTAGTCTTTGGGCTGTGAAGTGGAGGATGGGAAGGTGGGGAATGTAAACTCCAGGCACTCTGGGATCTGTGGCATGTAGACAAAGCAGCTCCGGTAGCCCAAAGGCACTCTTCCATGCAGAGTGGCAGGTGGGTTATAAAAACCCAAACCAGTCAGAAGTACAAGGGGAGCAGTTAGGGGGTAGGGTGAGATGTGTGCTCAGCAACAGTAAAATACATCAAAGAATATAAGGGGAGTGGAGTGGAGCACTGACTGTGTCTGCTATAGTCACACATCTTACATTGCATTGATAAGCTCAACTTCATACAAGATCCAGGCTGAGTATGTTGGCTTATGCCCATAATTCTCACACATTGGGAGGCCATGGAAGGTGGATTTCTTGAGCTCAGGATTTCAAGACCAGCCTGGGCAACATGGCAAAACCCTGTCAGAGAAAGGAAGAATAAGAGTAAGAATGAGAATGAGAACGAGAACCAGAAGGAGAAGGAGAAGGAGGAGGAGAAGGAGAAGGAGGAGGAGAAGGAGAAGGATAAGAAGGAAGAGGAGAAGGAGAAGGAGAAGAAGGCAGCAGCTTGATGCCCTTACTTGAATGAAAAACTAAGTAAAACTACTAAGTAAAACTACTGTCTAATTCTGAAGGTTTATATATCCAACTAACTATTGGCTAACCTCAAATTTTAGACTGTCCCTAAAATTGAACATAGTAAAATCATATTCTGACTTAAACCTGCTTCCATTTTGCACTGCCATTCTCAGTGACACCCAGACATTAAAGCTACAAACCTGGATTCATTCTCGACTCCTCAACCCTGACAACAGATCTATTGCTAAGTCCTCTGGATTCCACATTCTTAATATCTGTCTCATCTGTACCTTTCTTTCCATCTACAGTGATTTTTGCCAAAGCAGGGAAATGCAACTCTGATCATTCTGTTTCCACACTTAGAGTACTGGAATTTTTAGTTACCCCCATCGTCTGATGTCCAGACACAGTATGCTTGCTAAGGCTCTCCATGGCTGACCTTCTGTCTACACTCCTAGTTACATTGACACTGCTTCCTGTGTTCCATCCTCCAGCTGCATAGATAATATACAGACACTTGCCTCTTCTTATATCACCCTTTCTCTTCCAAAATGGGAAATTAGGCTTATTTATCTCTGCATTCCAAGTATCTAAAACAGTGTTGACATTTCATGGGTGTTCAATAAATTCTCATTGAATTAATTAATTGAACACCAACTTAGCCAACTAGAATTGTTATATAAACTATCTGATCAATATGTGACAGCTGTTACAGCCCCAGTCTTCTCAATCTTTTCATTCCATTCACTTGGTTTAGAAATATCCCTGTCCTCTTAAGGGATCATGTCTATGCAGGGTACAGTGCTAGAATTCTTAGAAAAACTTGGCTTCCATCTCCCAGTAAACAGATTCTTTTTCCAAGAAGTTCCTCTTGTTTTTCAGATGACACTTTCTGTTCAAAGAGCTGAGTGATTTTTTCATAAACATTCCTACAGAGCAGAATAAACATTTCTACATAGTCAATTCCAAGCCACATTTTCATCTTAGCAGACAACACAGGTTAGCACCTGCCAATTTCAAAAAAAGTGTCATGTTTCTACATGTTTTTCCAGTTATAGAACATTGGCAGTCTGATGCTTCAAATTCTGAACACTTCTTAATATAAAATTTTGGGGCTGGGTACAGTGGCTCATACCTGTAATCCCAGTCCTTTGGGAGGCTGAGGTGGGTGGATCACCTGAGGTCAGGAGTTTGAGACCAGCCTGACCAACATGGTGAAACCCCATCTCTACTAAAACTACAAAAATTAGCTGGGTGTGGTGGCGGGCACCTGTAATCCCAGCTACTTGGGAGGCTGAGGCAGGAGAATGGCTTGAACCTGGGAGGTTGAGGTTGCAGTGAGCTGAGATTGCACCACTGCACTCCAGCCTGGGTGACAGAGCAAGACTCTATCTTGAGGGAAAAAAAAAAAAATGGAAAGTACGATTTAAAAGGAATAATCCATATGCATTGGGGCAAGTAGGAAAGCATTAAAGTATATATATATGGTTCTCAATCTGACTTATTATTCTAACTTTCCCTGAAGAGGGGCTCCTAGGTAGCCAGGCTCCTGTCTTGGCCTCCTGTGTCTCCATGTAGCCTAGCACAAGGCTTTGGCCTATAGTGCTCATTGACTGAGTGAACAGATGAATTAATGAATCAATCCTTGAGAACCATAAGAGGAAAGTCAAAAATTACCAGTCGTAACATGTTTTTTCAACCATCTGCCTTTGATTGTGAGACTAGAACAGATAATATGCCTACAATTATTTTTGGCTAAATGATTCTAATTTTGCTGGACAAAATTTTATAATTTTGTACAATACATAAAAACTCTATATATGGTAAGCATTGGGAGGAAAGAGGGATCAATCCCATTCACACTGTGATCTAGGCCAGTTTTCATGTCCATTTACAAGGAAAGGAATGACTTTGTTTTAAAGATCTCATTAGACTTAACTTCTTTTTTATTTACCCAATGTTTTATTCTGAAAATCTTCAAACCTACAAAAATACTAATACAATACAATGAACACTCATATACCGTTTACCTAGATTTACTAACTTTCAACATTTTGATGTTTTTGCTTTATATATATAAAACAAATATTTGTGTGTATGTAAATGTATGTGTGTGTGTTTCTTTTTTTATTATTATTATGCTTTATGTTCTAGGGTACATGTGCACAACATGCAGGTTTGTTATGTATGTATACATGTGCCATGTTGGTGTGCTGCACCCCTTAACTCGTCATTTACATTAGGTATATCTCCTAATGCTATTCCCTCCT